>NW_023998415.1:30729832-30766501 GCF_014805625.2 Glossina fuscipes
TTTGCTTTTCCATTACTATGATAACAACAAAAATAAATAAATAAATAAATAAATAAAAGAGAAAGAAAAATAATTTTGCATTATACCGAATTTGGAACCAGTAGGTGAAAAAAAAAAAAAAAAAAAAAAAACAATAATCTATTTACAGACATATAATGCATACATTTCATACATGAGAGTATAAGTCCAGCGATACATATACACATCCGATTGCCTTAAGAATCTTAACGATATTTTTAAACGTAAAGTATGTCAACTGAACAAAAATGTTAAAAAAAAAATATATACACATATATATATTTTTTTTTAAATAAAAATTAAACACAAAAAGCATTAAAAAAGTTCGTGCTCGGTATACACAAGACTATTATTCTGTAAACAAAAACTTAATAGAATGCTTTTTACGGGCACATATACCCACATATACGCATACACACGCACACACGCACACATACACACACATACACATCCATCCATACATAAACGCAACGTTATACGCTACATATATTGTAATACTTTCTTAAAGCAGAGTAGCGAAAGAATTTCCCCCTGAATTAAAATCGAACAACGAACAGTTAGCCGATGACAATAATGGCTCTAAACATGCCTTAAGTCATCAACAAAAAGTACAAGTCAATACTTATGCGCATAAGCGCGTACATTCATAATTATCTACAAATACGTACATACATACGTATATATATATATATATATATATATACACATGTAAACACACATACTTGAATACATATATGCATGCGTGCTTGTAAATGTATATATGTTTTGAATTTCATTCAATATTGATAGATTTCGTTTTTTGGCTATTAAGGCCGCGCCACGAAAAAAAAAATTAGAACTAACGGTAACTTTTTTAAATGGCAATGGTAGTTAGATACACGCTATCCGAGAGACCCCCACACATAGATACACTGCTTGCTACACATTTAATAGGTTGACATATATCAGCATATACATATATATATATATTTATGTATATGTATACATATATATATATTTATTGCTTCAAATCAAGTTTTATTTGTTGCATATTTTTCCTGGAGGAGACTTGTCATCTTTAAAACGAACTCGTATTTAGTATTTAGTGGTTTTTCATGTTTTTCAGTATTTTCATACAATTTTGTATATATATTTAAGAATTTTCTTGTTTTCTTTTTTTCTTTTTTTTTTTTATACCTCTATTCTCATAAATTGATGAACAATTTCTTTTAATTCTTTATTTATTTTGTTTATTGCTTATTTTCTTTATTACTGAACTTTCAGTAGGAATTTCTTTGGTGCACCTTACAAAAAAAAAAAAAAGGTATATATATATACCTATATATATATATATGTATATATGTGAGTAAATAAATAAAAATGGTTCTTGTTTTCTTTTCTTTTACTTTTTTTTTTTTTTTTTTTTTTTTAAACTTCTTCTCTCGAGCGCATTTATTTTTAGATCATTTAGTAACGATTTTTCTTTTTTCAGTGAAACCTTTTACCGATCATAAATACCTAACGATGTTTTGCCCCCGAAAGCTTTAAATCAACTGAATTGACCACGATTAACATTGGACTATTAATGCGGCCACAATGCTTTTTCATACTTTTTCCCATATATATATATATATATATATATATATATATCCCATATGTATATATATACAAACGTGTATTCCTACATGGAGTTAAATTATTCAACAGGTGGCTTATACTTGTGCATTGGATCCCAAACAACAAAATATATTCAGAGAGTTAATGTATTGTTAGATAGGCATAGCATAAGCACAGTATGCTATATAGAAATTTTTCGCAGCGCCCATATTCAAGGCTTAAGAAATTCTTCATCTTCATCTTCAGCTCTTTCTTTTTTTTTTTTTTTTCTTTCTTTTTCTTTTTTTTTCCGTTGCTTTTTTTTTTTCTTTTACTTTTGTTTTTGTTCTCTACGTTCTCTATTTTTCCCTCAAGACGTCGCTGAGCTCTCTTTAATCTCTTTTAAAACCATCTCTGAGTTTTAACAAACTCTGAAGCCGTCGCATGAGGCAGTATTAACGAAAAACTTTCAAACATTAACATACATTGCACACATATGCATACAAAATAATAAAATCTTCTTTATTGCTCTTAATCACGAGCCACGGTGCTCACCTGTTTTGCTTTTTGAATCAGCAGTAAAAAAAAAGAGATTTTTTTTTTTTCTTTTTTGGAATTCGGAAGAGTTTGGTTTATTATATACAAGATTAAAGAAAACAAGCGAGGCAATTATATTTGACTATTACCGAATCTTCTATACTCATCAATTTTATCCAAAATACAAAAAACAAAAAAATCCTTCGATTACTCTATAATAATAGGTAAGCGTGAGCGATCTTTTTTACTTCCAAGTATGTATAGCGTACTATAAGATTGATCTATGATATTACCCATAGAATATGTGTAAATATTTTTATTGTTGTTTTTGTTGCACTTTCTGAGTAATGAACGAAAAAAACGAATTTTTTTAGTTTTTGAGATGAAAGTGTTCTCAATTCTCAATTGTAATGCAAGCGTACCGTTTCTTCTAATTCGACCAAATTTTACTACCAAACTGTCTGCAAGAATTTCTAATGCTTTCACGTCAAATTTAATGCTGATATCTTAACTTATGCGGTCAGCAATATGTTGAGATGTGCAATTTCCTTCTTGATGTTGCAAACGTTGTGACAAAATAAATATAATTCCCTTCATCGGCGGAGGGTACAAAAAAGAAAACAAAAAGACTATAAATAATATCTAAATAGTGTATAGGCGATGTATGTACGGTATACGTCTGCGCATAGCCGTATTAACATACTTAATAGTGAACTAAACAGTCACTGACCCATCATATTGTACTCTATGTGCAAAAAAAAAAAAAAAAAAAAAAATTTGAAAAATTAAGAAAGTTTTATTTGCCCTTAAACGAAGTTTAGACATGCGAACCCTTTAACTGATCGAAAAGATAATACTTTTAATTATTCGTACCATTGCCATAAAGTGTACACGATATAAAGATACAAAATATTCTGCGTACTTCCGTTTTTCATAAAAAGTTTTCATTCAATCTTCGATATTTATTCAATCGTTTTCAAAATCTTTTCCATCCTTTCATTCCATCATTTTGTACACTTCTGCTAAAGCATTTTCTATCACAGAAAATATTGATAAAATCTTTCTTTTTTTTTTCTCGGCCAGTAATTCTACCATTGTTCCATCTATAGTTAAATGTTCGCTTCAGTTTGGGAAGTAAGTACCACATTAGCAGAAGGAGCGCCTAATCGGAAATTTAGGAAAATTCAGGATATTAGAGTTCCATTTTATTACCAGTCCTTTCATATTTAACACTTTAACAAGTATGACAATTATATTCAGCGGGGGCCGAATCTTGCATACCCACCACTAGGCTTTTCGTACTCTACTCTCCGATGTCTTTTATATGATACCCATCTCGTGGGTATTATTATGAAAACAGTCATCAAGGTGTCTGCCATATTCATTTTAGAATTAACCCATTTTTAGGCAGATAATATACCTATGTGCATTTGGGAAGGGTACAAAACAGTTTTGAATATTCTGTCTTGCTTGCCTCAGGTTAAATAAGCGCAAAATCCTTAAAAAAAATGGAAAACGATGAAATTCAATTACTCGTAATTTTGTGTGGGCATGGCCGATTGGTTCCATTTTTGAATCTAAACAATAAAGTTCCTCATAAACTTTAACAATTTAACAATTCCTGAGTAACGAACAAAAATCCAAAAATATTTGTTTAAACAAACGGAGTTGCGTTAAGTTTACGCTCCACTGCTCGGTTCTGCTTTGACCGATTTGGCCCATTTTCGATACGAATCTGTGAACAGAAACTTCCAATTTTTCTACCAAATCTAAAGCCGATATCTTGATTTTTGCAACCAGGAGAGTGCCAACAACACACACCACACAGACAGTCAGACGGACAGACATGGCTAAATCAATTCAGAAGTTCACGCTGATCTCTGAAGTTTCCTTTTGGGTGTTACTTATGTTATGGAAAAAAAAAACAAAATGAGTATACCCCCATCTTACAGTGGTGTGTATAATGAAACTTGCTCGGCATGTCTGGAGTGAAATTCTTCTTCCGTCCTTCAAGGCTTCGCAAATGATTACTCTTTTATCGTGACAAAACATATCCTTAGTTTTTCACGCACATTCTCCCGGATGACGCAAACGTGCTAAGACATCTAGATCTTTCTTCAACAGTTTCTCAGTATTTTTTGGCAGTTCATTGTTTCGTAGGCCCACACTCCCTTCAAAAGCTTCAATTTGATATAAAGTGAGCAGTTTGAAAATTGTTGTGGCTTTCTGATCAAAATATCCCAAATAATTAATTTAATTATGTTTACCGGTATGTGTGTATCTGCTTCTCGTTTCTTCGTCGAAGTCTCTATGTCAGCGATATTTATGCGAACGAAATCTGCCTCTGTCCGTAGTGATGGCATTGCATATATAAATATCTCTTTTATCTATGACAGAGAGCTTGTCCGCAGATTCCATGAATCGTATATATTAGGTATACAAATAAATTCTTTGAGTTTTTTTTTTTGGTAAAATTCGAGTTTAATTTAAAAAATGCTTGTTACCTAAATGTACATCGTCATTATTTATCGGGTAGCCTGCGGATGCTTGGTGCTTTCGAGACGAAATAGTCATGGATTCATTTTCGCATATCTTGAACTTTTGTGAGCTGCTGACCTAACTAATAACTGCATCGATCTGAATCAGAAAGAGATAGGTTTGGAGAAAAGAGTTGCCGTAATCAGAACAATTGCTCTGACTGGATGGATGAATGGACGGACGGATGTATAAGAGACCTAAGATTTTTTGTATTTACACTCCAAGCCAAGGCACACATTTTCGTAGCTTCAGCTTCAGACAGAATGAAATGTAGTGCCGTGAATGCTGTTTTTGGACATCCATCTCTCCATACACTTTGATATACACAAACCGACCACTGGTACACAACTGAAACGCATATCGTGCAAACATCAACGTCTTAGCTATGTATACCCTAAACGCGGCAGGTAGATAGTTTTCATAAAGTAATCAATTTGAGAAACAGAGAATTTGCATATGTACACCTTTTATGTGGTCTCGATTAGCGTGAGGAATACAACCGATTTGATTAACTTCTTCTGATTTTCAAAGTCATGACTGTGATCTTCGAATCTCTTCTTCTCATTGTGATTACATGGAATTTAAAATTCACATGATAGCGGTAAACATCTAGAAATTAAAGATGTCAACAACTTCTCTATGATCCCATCATTGCTTACTGGCATATATTACACTCTCCACACATACTACACATTAAGTAAGTTAACGACCATATGTCTGTGTCTGTTATAATTTAGGTTTCCATTGTTTTACCATGAGTATCATAAGAGTAACAGCGTACGTGAAATTTGTCAATCATTTATAATAAGCAAAAAAAAAAAAAAAAAAAAAAAACGTCTAAGATCAATGTAATAGCCTCGATATACACGTACTCGAGTCTACGACCCTTCAAACACAACAACAACTTAAACAGTTAAATCTTACGTTTTCTGCGGTTAATATCGCGAAAGATGAAACGCATAATTTTACTATGGCCCGGCCCAACTAGCCTCGTAACTAATAAAATTTTAAAAAATTCGGCTTTACACCTACAATAACGTGTGTGTACATTATGTTCTACTTACACGATATTAGAGCAGGAGAAAAATTCGAATGTATCCAGTTCTGTAAGTTATATAGATTGTGTCATGTGTCACCCTTAAATCGTGGGATAAAGACTGTGTTTCTTCTTGGAAAAAAAAAAATAAAATTAAATAAATATAAATAAAATAAAAAAACGAAATTAAGGAACCACAGCTTCCTTAGCAACATGTTCGATCCGAATCATATATATATTACATATATTACATATATATATGTAAACATATATATGCCTGCGTAAAAATCCAATAATGCTGCAATGAACGCGTTTTGTGTGAGGTAATCCACCTGAGAGATAAATAATTTCATTATTTACAATTTGTAGACAATTTTCAAGTGGACCTTCACCTTAACCTATTGCGAGAGAAAATTCAATTAGCATGCAACGTCCGACTTATTATAACTGCTGGTTATATATACATTTTTTATTTGTACTCTATTCCTATGTTACACAAGAGTTCGCCAATGTTAAGTTGACTCGCTGTGTTAAAAACTACTCTCGGATGGCAAAGGACAAGGAAACGAAATTTGACAACTAAAGCAATCTACGTTAACAGATAAGATGCAAAATATATCAGAAAAAGTATTGCTCGAAAGTCAATAAACAGGCCGATTAAATGAGAAAAGCTCCCTAGGGCGAGAAATGAAAAGGTAAACGAAGATCCCTCGAGTCTATTGCGGCTTGTGACACAAAAGTGAATTAAATAATGTTAAATAGTTCATGCAACAATAGTAATGAGATTAAAGGCGAGCCTAAGCGACGAGGAATTGACTCTTTAACCTCTTCGCATAAGGAATGAGACTAAGTCTTGTCTGGTTTTCATCTTGTATTCTGTCCTCAAAAGATAAATTACGAATTATTACTAGGAGTAGGACGTGAAGTTGACTCCTTAACCTCTTCGCATTATAGGCAAAATAATGATATTCTTTTCGGTAGCATAGCCTCATCATATATATTTGATTGCCAAAGTTTCATATTTTATTGTAAATTGCATTGTTTCCCAGACGCAAACATATACATTTGCATATTAAGCTGATTTTGTAAGCGGTTTTGCAAGCTCAAGTTTTCGATATGTAAGCCTTGCAGGGTTCAGGAATATGTGCGCGGCAAATGCCTAAACTTTTGCAAATTTTTTTTGTTATTGTAACTCATGATACAATCACTACAAGGTTAGATTTGAAGATGCGAGATATTAATGCAGGCTATCAGGTAGGTAATGTGTAGGGAAAAATATTAAAGGAAATTTTTTTTAATTTTTCAACGATTTTTTTTTTTTTTTTTTTAAGTTCAATAATCATCAGATCACTTATCATGGCAAATATGGTTTTCATACACAAGGCCAGTATGGTGTTCACAGACAAGGCGGCAATCGCGGCCGTTGGTTCTATAGTATAAAGGAAGGGTATCTAGAGGTGAAGGTTAAAGCAAATCTTCTAATTATATATAAACTGCAATTAATAAGAAAAGTTTTTCATGGAATTATTAAATTTATAATTTATAAATAAATTTTAATTTGAAACAAGCGTAGAAATGAACAAAAAAAAAAAAAATTATGCAACTGAGAAACATTCTTTGCGAGTTCTCAGGATTACGAATTTCTGATAAAACATAATAATCGAAAATGCAAACAGTTCACACGCCAAACTTAACACAGTCCTCTTTGAAAAAATAAAAAAAAATAAAAAATAAAAAAAAAAATTAAATCGAAAGTTCTTTTTCCTTAAAAAAAAAAAAACATCTATAAAATTTTAGTAAAAAATTCATTTTTAATGCCGAGCATGTACAAAAACCTTAGCATTCTTGAGACAAATAGATAAAAAAAAAATTTTAAAAAAAGTCGTCTTGCTTGTGGTGGTTGCGTTGAAGCTCTATAATGTTTGCTTGCTTCGCTACTGATCCTTAGTTTAATTTACATACGCACTTCTCTTCGCGATCAAAAGACGTTCATCCTTATATGCAGATGAGACACGATGATGATGATGATTATGATGATGATGATGATGATGATGATGCTACTGCTACGGCTGCTGCTGTTGCTGTTGCTGTTGCTGCTTTGTCTAACTTTGATGATGCCACGCAACAAAAGGGTTTGTTTTTGCTTTGCATATGGATTTTTTCAACATTTTTTTTCTAATATTAATGACTATTTATAAAAAATATTGAGAAAGTTAAGGTAACTTAAGAAGAAATCCTTCTAGTTTTTTTTCATCCATTTTTTTTTTTTTTTATCTTTGCAGGATTTATTTTATAAATGAATAAAATCATTTACTTTCTGCCGTGAGAGCACAATTTTATCATCATCCCAAGAATTTGGATTTTTGTTAAAAAAAAAAAGCAAAAAATGTATTTTTTTTTAAGAAAAAAAAGTTTTTTGTTTGTCACAAACGATAAGATGATAAGGCTCTCTCTTAAGTAAACTCTATCTTGTATTAGTTTTCGGAAATGAAAATTCTTCGGCCCTTTGCTTTCACTTGACAGTCGGCAGTTTATGAATAAAGTGCAATAGAAGGAAAATCATTGTGTAAAGGTTTCAAGTACGTGTACTTCTATATATATATATATATATATATATATATATGTATTTATATATTTGACCAATCACCTCTGTGCATGTAGGCGCGATGACGATGGTATATGTACATATGTAAGTGTAAATATACGTGCATACCTTTTGTACGTCCACTGAGGCTCAAGTGAAAATTTAAATCTAGGAGCTACAATTGCCATTAAAGCCTCGCAAGACTAATGGCACATTAGTAAATCACCCTACAACTGAAAAGAAAGAGAAATCATTCAAGGAAACAAAGAATGTGCATTCGAAGACTTTCGTTGTTGTCAAGTCTTTTTGGCGTTAAAATAAATATATTAAAGTCTGTCTTATATTAATTCCGATTAATTATGGATAATAATTTTTAATGACAATAAAATGATGCCACAATAATAATCATCATTATAATTAACATTAATGCACCAGGAAGACTGCAACACAGATATGGATGCCATAAGCACATTGTACGGTGTAAGAGTTAAGCATTGCTAAGCTTTGATATTGAGTGATATTGAGTTGTAGCGACCTCTCGGCAGAGCTAAGATGATAAATATTTATAGTCAAGCTGGATTAGAATCATAATCTCTTCAAATTTAGCGGACATCCTGGTACAATATCCTAGCGGATATCTTGTTATCGTATTTGCATAAAACTTTTAATAGATCCTCGAGACCGATATAAAAGGTGATCAAGATTTAAATAAGCGACATTTCATATTTTCAAGGACATACATGCTAAGCTGGGCATGGGCTTAAGTTTTATATTTCTATAAAAAATTTCTTCAATTTTAATATGAGAAGAGCAACTGAAAATAAAAAATCAATAATTCAAACTACAGTTATGGACGGGGAGCGGATCTTCGGATATTTAATTTATATCTTTAGACCTTTATCTTCAATAAATGATGAACTTTTACCATAGAGTAGCGCACATGATTACAGTTATTCCTAGATTATTCTGCGAATAAATAAACACTGCTATACCGCAAACATACACACAAAATCCCTCTAATAGTTCAAGGTGTAAATATATAAGAAAGAAAATGCTAGTACCTCCCGCCCTTCGCAATTAGCAAAGGCGGTTTAGTGTTTCGGTTCCACCATCTTATTTTCTTATCTTTATTATTTTAAATCTATTTAAATCTAAACTAATACATCCCAAGCCGTGTTTGATTATCTAAGTTGGCAATAGTGTGTTCTTAACATATAAAATCATATCTCTGTATATACATAATCTAATCTTATGATGACGTCTTCAGTATATAAGACGAGCGAAACCCTTTTACGTTTAAGAGGACGACATAGTAATATATAATAAACAATGGACCACTATCTTATTTGCATAAGATGCTGCAACGTAGCCTTCGATGCTGCTTTGATTATGTAAATTTTTGATTTTGAAAAATTTCCACCACCTTAGGGCATTCCATCTTTTTTTTCACTTTCCTTTGCATTAATATTGACGAATAAAAAATTAAACTTTTCGTAAAATTAAATAATAAAAAAAAAAAAATTTTTTTTTTTTTTTTTATTTATTTTTTCAAATCTCAAGGACACAAAGTGGGCAATATTAAGAAAAAAAAAAAAAAAAATGGAAAAAATTTCTTCCTTTGCTTATTTCAATTTACTGTCTGTAGTAAGTGAAATGAAAAAGCTATATAGCGATCATGGGAATGCGTATGTTTTGAAAATGAAAGAGTTCTTACAACAAATAAAAGTTTCTATCTCTCTCTCTCTCTCTCTCTCTCTCTTACATTTTACATTTTTTTTTTTTTTTCTTTCTGCAACAATTTAAAAAAAAAAGGAAAAACAATTTGCATAACTTTCCAATCCATCACTAAGAGAAGAAAAGGATATTTTGTGCATCACGAAAAAAAAGAAGAAAACAATTCATCACTTATTTAACATTTGCTTACTGCACTTAGTTACATAAGAAATTCTTCTCATTATTTTCGCATAAAGTGAAATTTCAATTTAATAACTCAATTACCCGCTGGGTTTTATAAGTCTCTTGATTTCGCACTTTGCCTTTGCGATCTTATGGGAAAAATTCCTTTCATCACCTTTTTCTCTCTCTCGCTACTTTTCATCGTTTTCATCGATACAGACTTTTCAGTCAGACGGACAGACAGACAGACAGACAGACAGACAAAATATGTAAATCACATTCTCAATTCGCATTCTTATCTTTGTTAAGAATTTGCATAATGCAACTAATCTTGTACTCTTCTTCTCAGGAATTATGCTAATACGCGTGTTAACATGCAGCACGCAAAATAATCACTCGGAGCAGCTATTGCTCGCAGTTTGTTAACAAACGGCATTTATTGCCAAAGATCAACAACGATCGTTGATGGCTTGCTTATCACCCCTTAAATAGTTCACGTGCTCGATTTTTGCTCTCTTTGTTCGCCGTTTTCTTCTTTTCATTTCTTTTTGCCATTTCAGCGCCTATTTAAACTGAAATTGGGAAACATCTTGATCAGATATAGTTATATTAGCAAAATATATTATCACTCTATATATTGCTCCTTATAGGGTTGATTGGTATATTTTAGCATGTTTGTGTGAGAGTGCCTGCTTTGAAATTTAATGCAAAGCGTGTCATTTGTTGATACAACATTATTAACATTACGTTTGCTTTCTTCCTTTTATTTATTTTCCTTTCTCATTGTTAGGAGATTTTCAGTTTCGCAAAGAGGTTCGATTACATTTGATTGTGTTATTAAATCGCATCGAATTGTCCTTGTTTGAGGATTTTGTGGGATATTTTACAATAAATTGATATTTTACGTTTGGCATTGTGTTGAATGCGGTTAAGAAGTTAACTGATTAGCACACAAAACTTTTACTTGGGAAATTTCATTTTATTTGCGATAAGTAAATAAATCTTTCAAACGCTTCTGCAGTGGCACTGATACAAGACGTTTGGCATAAGTTTCCCTTTATGTCAACAATTAGGGCCCGACAGAAATTGAAATTATCCATTAGAACGATTAGTCATACATACATACATTGCGAGATATTGCGAACTTGCGAACTTGAGAATACTCGATTGTATGGGAGAACAGTAAATTTTAATGATACGATGATGATCTCTGTTAGTAACCTGCAATGAAATCCATAACCTCAATGAAAGCTATTCAAAGTGCAAGAACTGCCGGTCATAGAATAAACTGAGCCCATTTATATTACTTAAGTGCTTAAGGGCAACTTTTGTTTGGAAGACATAATATGTCTGTACTGTACGCTTGTAGTACATTCTAATGATCGCCAGGATAATACATAAAGCAAAATGCATTGTCAGCCTTCCAATCCATCTGAGTAAATTAGATGAATGGAACGAAATGCGATTACAGCTAATGTGAGTTACCATCGATGGCTGGGGCCAGCAGATACTTTATATGTAATGTTTCCTTCGGCCTCGTTGTCATGTAGTTAAAATGAGACAGTCACAAAAGATATAAGTGCTTAAGAGGCATAAGGACAAGTCAGGTAAACGTACAAATCGCCCACGAATACTGAAAAGCTTAGAAGTTATCGACGCATTGAACGCATTGTTAGTAAAGACCATGAAGAAACACTACAAAGCTCCAATACAGGCTTTGTAATATCTTGCGGCATATCTAGGTGTGTGCGAAAGTGGCCAGAGTTATGGTATTATCGCACCTTACCTTTTAAAACTGAAATTACAATAATTAGAAATGTTTGGACGGACACACGAAGTCGTATAGTGAAACGCTGGGGTGCTAACGGGTGATGAAAGTGTGTCCAAACTCTGGATACCCTCAAGCATAAGTACATCCAAGACAAGTGTTCTACAGAGATAGAAAAGACATGTCCACCAAGAACCACAAGCCTTTCTCGGCGTCCCACATTTCCCAACATATTGTACGACACAGTTCCGTCACTCGTGCTCGCAAATATTGGAGATATCCCCTGCTTCCAGTTTCCAGTTTCGATTACATTTTTTTGTTTGCTTCTAAATGTGAAAATATCCAGTAGAATTTACAGTTGCATCATGCAACAACTCACGATTCTGAACCTTTAGCAAGCAATTAAAAATTGTGCCAGTTTTGTTCACCAGATAAAAATTAACTCCTCAGGCACGGTGCATTTTTGGCTTCGTCAATACGAAAGATTGTCGTTATGGGAACGAGACAAATCTTCAAGAGCTCTATGAGGTGCCTTTTCATTCAAAAAAAATTTACTGTGTGGTGCAGTTTACGACGTGTTGGCGTTGTTAGATCTTATCTCTTTCGAGCAATGTACCTCTATGAGCAATGGCAAACACTACAGATTCATGCTGCCACGGATATTGAAAAGAAGTGATATCGGCACGATGACCCTGTATGCCACACAAATGATGCTACTCTCAATCTACTCAGGCAGCAAGCTGTCAACCGGATCATCTCAAGACACGCATTTGGGAATTAGTCGTGGAGGTCGTGTGATTTAACGCCCATGGATTGTTTGCTTTAGAGCCGCATGAAGCGTCAGTTCTGTATTGACAAGCAATAAACTTTCGACGCTTGTCAATTAAACCAATACGTATATTAAACTTAACGTTAGGCCAATCCCTCTTAAAAATGTTACATTTCGCCTTTAATTCAAAACAAAGTGACAGTGAACATTGGGTAGAGTGCAATATCAAATCAAAAGTGTGAAAAGCCATGCTGCGGACCATGCGAATCTTTGACACGCCGACGATAAAATTAAATATTCCACATAAGAGGAGGATCAGCCGTTGATTCAACGTACGCGACGCCATCATTGCGGAGTTCTGGCGACAACAACTGATGCGATTAAACAAAACATTAAAGAGAAAGTCGGGGCAATATGCGAATTAACAGACAAAAGGCGCTTTTCTCGGCACGACAACGCTAGATCACGTTTGGCAAAAGCTGTTAAAAGAAACGTTAGAAGCTATGAACTTGGAATAGTTGCCTCACCAAGGAAAATTGTCTGTATTCCTTCCCGCTTCTTTCGGTCGAAAACTTATGACACAGCCTGCAGAGCCGTAATCAGTGCTTATATCGCAGAACGGCAGAGTTTACTTCAGTGATAGCTTCGAATATAGTGAATGCTCAGGCGATGAAGGCACAACGCCTATGGATTGGACACACACCCACTAGACTGCCTAAATGTTTCTTCTTCCCCCTCCCTAAATGTTTCTTCTTCCCCCTCCCTAAATGTTCCTTCTTCCTCACCTGTTTCTAACTGCTGCCGCGTTGCACGAATATTGAAACATATCCCAAGGATTGGCCATATTGAAGAGGAGAGAAGCATCGTTCTCAGCCTTATCACGCAACCAAAGTGTCGGCCGTGTTCGTGGATAACTTAAAAAAGCAAGTCGACTTGATTTTCGTATATTGGGCCAGAGAGAAAATAAAATTTTATTTAAAAAAAAAAAAAAAAAAAAAAAAAAAAATATTTAAATAGCACAAACACTTAATACTTTTATGGCATAAAATGTTTTTATGAAATATTATCGATGAAAAATGTAAATTAAACCGAAGTACGCACAATCCCTATTAAGCCCTTCCTTCAAATGAATGCATTCGATAAGTTGACAGAGTTGCTTGTAAGTTGCATTTCCATTTAAAATCGCCTTAGGGTCATTAGGAATGAACTCATTTGCATCTCGTCGTAGCTCTATGTGCGTAAGAAAATGTGTGTGGGGATGCGGAGACTCGCAAACGCATAGGCGTACAGGCGCACCCTTAGCCATCTTCTATAAGCTTCTATTTCTTAAACAAGTCACGTGATAGAGAAGAACATTGTTAGGATTTTGTGTTGTAAGATGATTTTATCCCTATCCTTACGTAGGCCTACTGTCTGCTATGCCTCTATGCAATGTTCCTTGTTAACATTCACTGATTATCATAAAGAAGAAATTAACATAATTCGAAGGGTTTAGCATAATGTTGAGGTGTCATGGGAAAACAATGATTCCTTTACACGCAAACCCAATGACAATGGAACCTTCACTAATATATTTTCTTTAAAATTGTATATAATAACCATAATCAATTAACACTTAACAAACAAAACATAAATTACAGCATCTAACAGGGATTGTTGTTAAAAATTTTAGTTTTAGCTTTCAATGTCAATATGGTACAATTTTTAGTTTAACTATAATATTATTCTGTTATGATAGATAGATACATGAATCGCATAAGGTATATCTTAAAACAATTTTATGCTACCTTTTAGACAAATGGCATTATAGTAATACTTTCAAAATGTGTAATTTCTAGTCCGAGTTAAGTTAGTTCATTAACATCAACTTGTTGTTGCTCGAAAGTATAAGTATAAGGAAAGTATGTGGAACCGAATCTTCCGAACCTTACGAATGCAAAGACAAAACTCATTCATCCAATCTTTTGTGCATAACATTTACTTAGGAATTGCTTATAAAGTGTTAATTAATTGTTAAAAAATCAATGCATTGTTTTTATCAAAAAAAAAAAAAAATAATAATAATAATAATAACAAAACCCAATAATGTATTGATTTCTCATTGTCTTTCAATTGTTCAGTTCAGTTATTTAGTCCGTCTTCCCATATGAAAGGCACTTTCGACTCGCATTCTCTCTCATATAACACTTGAATGTAAAACTTTATTATTCTATTCAGTTCTTGTATACACACATACGCACATACATACATACATACATACATACATACATACATACATACATACATAAATTAGTGAATATTCCATATCGTGAAAGATAAAAGATGGCAATAAGGTAAACATAACCGCAGACGATCGTAAATAATGGTCTTGCAACGCTGTAAAATCCTTTTTGTTCTTTCTTCAAATCCTGACTGACTTGTGTATAAAAACTCTCTAATATATATAAACTTTGTATTGTATGTGCGTGCGAGCGCATATGCGCGATAAAGGGTGAATGTGTCTCGATTACTGACAGCCGCATAAAAAGCATGAAAGCCTTCGCTTACACATCTTCTCTTTAATATTTTGAAAGAAATGCAAATGAATTCATTTTAAATGACCTTAAGCGATTTTTAGAGAATATGATGCAGCCGTGCACGAATTACATAGTATATGGTTGCTTGTTAAATATATTTGAGATATACTTTTACCTCTCTTGTTTACTTTATTACTTAATTATATTTTGTAAAACTAATATTTATTTCTTGATTTATATTCAAAATTATCATAAGTTTATTTAAAAAAAAAAAAAAAAAATTTCAAATACTGAGCTCAATTCTGCCTTTGTTTATATATATATATATATATATATTTTTTTTTTTTTTTTTTTTTTTTTCTGAGTAAAATTTAATATCATAGAGGAAGACAAGGTCATTAGTGTGGGAATATTTTCAAAGATATTTACGCGCTTTCTTAAGATTTGAATAACGTGAATTTTTCATTTAAATTTTCCGGGTTTCTGTAGCTTGATAGCACTGTCCTTCGTATCCAGATATATAGACTTTCATATCAGATTATGTAATATCTTCGATTATCGCAAAGTTATGCATGTTTTTTGTAAACATATCGAAATGAGTTTCCCAATTCTTAGCATGTCCGCTTGCCTTAAACTTTGTTTGGGAAATAAAATATTTTGCCCCGGAAACGTTGCCTTTGCTACAGAAACTGTTTCCCTGATGAGACTATATCGCAAAAATGTATATAGAAATTGTAAAAGTGCACCCGGGACCACTATCAATATCTACCGCCGAAAGCTACGTCAAGGAAAACGAAGATTTTGTGCTCGAAAAGCATCGATAGACAGTTGGAGACATCAATGACACCGTGATCATTTCATTTGGATCAACCGAGACCATTTCAAAAAATATCTCTTGGTGCCTCAAATTCGTCCATAATCTCGATTAGATCCCAAAGGACTCTATTTTTTGAAAGAACAAACGCACCACATTGGCATCTACGAAGAAACAATGAGTTGTGGCTATCAGGACTCCACAAACCGTATGAAGTTCAGATATATTTGCACGACCCGATCGCAATTCGCCAATCGAGCGAAAACTGCAAAAAAATCAAGCCAAAGGTGTTCAAATTTTTGTCACTCTTTTGCGATTGTCACGATCTTCACTGTGTTCATGGTGAACGTCTTCCGTCACGCTAAAATGTTGACAAGGAATACCCTTTGAATGCTATGCTCCGTCCGTATCCATGTAGGTTAGAATGAATTGATCATTTCACTTTACAAAGAGGAAGGGAAGGGTTACGTGATTAATTTATGGTTCAATTAATGCAGGGCGATGTATGCTCTCTTGTGAGTTGTTCGGTAATATTTCTTTTAATGCTCTTAGTAAGTGTCGTTCGGATTATATGCCCAGATCAGATTATGCTCCAATGCCCCACTAATTATGACATTCATCCATAATCCTTTTCGCACACTTTTTCAAATGTACAAAGGTATCGATCGCATGTTCGTCATACTCGCGAATTGCAATGATTCTAATAAAAATTTAATACTACTTTGCTAGTTTGCGTTTTTCTTATACTTACGTAAATTCATAGGCGTGCATATCAGCTCGTGCTTTTGCACGCATATAACGTAATGAATGCTTGATAACGTTTGTCATAATTGATAAAAAGTAAATTTTAAGTTTCTCATTACGATTTTTATGATTAATTTTGTATTACTATCTTTATTGCTATTTCATTAGTTAATTAGCTCCCATACCATTTGTGGTCCGAGAGATTATTATTTTTGCGGATATATGCGACACTTCGAAGAACTTGGGGTAAATCTTCTTCTCATCTTTCATTATACCGATCGATTCAGAATCATATTGTCTGTCTGTCTGTCTCTTCTATTGTTTATCTCGTCTTCGAGATATTTTGATGAGCTCAAGGACGAACTTTATCGGAAATGTTCCGCGTTGAACCACTTTTCCGAGCACTGCTTACTTAAAAAAGGCTCATTTTGAAAGGCCGTTATATGAATAACTATATGAAACGAGTAGTGGTTTGGGGTATTTAATGATGGACCCTGTTTCGCTAAAACCAGCTCGCTTGTTTTTCGATTCATGTATTAGCTGAGTATAAAATATTTGCAGCGAACATGTTTTAAATCAATCAAACGAACAAACTATACCTAGGCTCACCCATCATGCAGACAGCAACTTATTTACTTACGAATAGCAAAATATTTAATAAATTTTATATAATAGGTTGACTAACACAGCACAGATGCTTGATCACACACAACAGTTGAGCGGACACAACTTTTCTCTGTTTGTGTTTTTGTAACGAAATAAAAGCTATTGCGAGCATGTGTGAATGAATGGGTGAATATTAGGGAACCTTAAAAATACCAATTCCGCACTAAGTGACATTGGCGATTCACTTGCTATTCACTAACTATTTTTAAATTTTTTAAGCTATCAAATTTATTAACTTCCAGATGACTCTTACTTGCGCTTAATAATTAATAACAATAAAATCGTAGCTTTGTACAGAAATGTGTATTAGAAAACAAAAACAAAAACAAAAACAAAAAAACACAAAAAGAATAAATAAGTAAACAAAAGGAAGAAAGCAAATGCATTGTTAACAATGTTGTATCAACAAATGACACGCTTTGTATACGATGTGCAGATGAAACTCATAGGGAAGTATTGCATACGAACCCCATAAGAAATTGATAACAAAATTTTGCTAATAATTGAAAAGTGTCTCCGATCAAGATCTTGCTCTATTTCACTTTAAATGGCGAAACCTTGCCTAAGAGATGCATGGCAAGCAATAGAGACAGAGAAGACGACACGTGTACTATTTACATGAGAGGGGTGAGATAAGTTGATCATTGATTCCTCTGTTAACGATCGATGCGTATTCTCTCGTCTGATTTTTGCGTATTGTACCGAAACATATATTAGCATAATTGTCGCAAACAGTTCAAGATTACCTGCGTATTATGCAAATTCCTAACAACGATGATAATGCGTATTACAAGACATTCACATATACTTATATACACACTTTCTTGTGCCGCGTAGTCTTCCGAGTAAACTTTACGGTGCAATAAAATGTTGGTTTTTTTTTTTTTTTATGTTTAAATCTGTCAAGTATTAGAAACTTAGCTGGAGGCTAAGAATGGGAGAAATTCTTGTTCATGTGAATAAATTCTATTTCAATTACAAAAACACTCATGATTAATGAACTTTTTTCTTTTTTTTTTAATATTCTGAGAGCACAATACAAGCAAAATTTGTCATTGAATAATGACAAATTAGAAACTTATGCAAATGATTACGAATAGGTGCAAAGTTGCTACAAATATGGTGAAACAATAAGTGATCAAAGAGAAAATGCATAAATCCACCGATTAATGAAGATTGTACTAAAATTGAAGTTTTCCAAAACATCTTGGACTCTTTCTAAATAAATAATATATCGAACATTATATTTTATTGACATTTAAGTACATTTCTTTGTGTACAAAGTAAACAATAATTCGATTTTCTCCAATTTTGCCTCAATTGATAACAAAGCGGCCTAAACGATTCGCTAGAAGTTCACGATACCATAAGTATCCTTGGATACTGTTTTATTAGTTAATATAAGCAATCTTCAAGAGATCCTCTTGGCTTCTATGTAATACAATTTAAATAAATAATAATATATTAACGCGGGAGACAGCTTGGAGCGTACATTTCTGCAACCTTTCCTTTCCTTTTCCTATATATTCTCGAACATGAAGATATTCTAGTGCAGCTTTCAACTTTCCTAGTAAATGAAATGTCTATGAAATTCGATACAAGCCATTGACCTCTGTGATATCTTAGATAATTTACATTGATAACCATTAATTTCCTCATTGCCTTAAAATGCACACAGTCTAATTTTTAAGAATTTTTCCCAATCACTCTCTAGTTTCTCTACTACATATGGAATATTCTTATTGCGTACTTACGCTGACATAATTTCAATTCATTTAATCATTTATGTAATCTACACCAAAATCACGCAAAAAATCAAGATTTCGTCATATGGAAACGATTATTTTCTTTCTAGATCGCAATATTGCTACCAAATACACAACTCAATAGGCAAAAAAAGTGGAACTTAAAATTCGCAACAAATATCAATTGGAAGATTTGGGTTAAATATTTACACAACTTAAACTAAAGTATAAAACAATTCCTGTTCCTTTGTTCCATAACAAACTAACTTTTCTCTCAATGCAAGTTCGCAAATTTGTTAATCCGTACTCAAAAAGCTAATATCTGTCTTGATTACGCTTCTTTTTTTTTTTGATGAAAAATTGGTTCTTGTATAAAATTTTTCTTAACGGCCCTGTGTTTTGATATTTCCGTTAGTGAATTGGAACAATGGCAACTGGCACATAATGAAATGTTTGCAGAATTAAATTCCAAAGCGTACCATTCCATATTTTCTCTTTTCCATTTGGTTTGTATCCCAGGTAGATTCAACATTTACATGTGAAAAAATTGAAATGTAAAAATTCTCTTATTGAAATAGTTCACATCGTATCAGCTGTTCCAGCATACCAACAACAGTAAAATATGAGGACTGTGGCATCTCTGCATTATAAAATTGATGAATCTAAATACGTAGTACATAAAAACCATAACATACTCTTACTTTAAGCATTCTAGAAGACATCAACCAAGGGAAAATAAAGTATTTCTTTCATATAAAGAAAATTAAAGGCACATTAACATTTAGCCGCAGCCGTTATTAATGAATCAACAGGAAGATGTGGTTATATTCTTATTTAAGTAACATGTTAGTGATATGTCTGTACGCAACACAATTGTCAAGCGGCTATTTTACAGCTTACGAAGCACAAGAGGATGATAAGAATTGTTTCTGCGAGGTAAGCCAAGATGAATAAATGCATTTGAATTATTGGTATAAATCTTATTTAAAATTCCAGCTACGGGGCTCAATAAACGATTGCAGTTGCGATGTGGACACTGTAGATCATTTTAACAATATCAAAATTTTTCCCCGGCTTAAAAGTCTGCTAGTGAAAAATTATTTTCGCTTCTATAAGGTAAACTTAAATCGTAAATGCCCGTTTTGGCCTCAGGACAGCAAATGTGCAATACGTTTCTGCCAAGTGGAAAACTGTGAAGAACAAAATATACCTAAAGGATTGATAGAGCCAACCAAACATCATTCAAACGGTGAACCGCCGGGAGCTGCTTATAAGGTAAAAACACTAAAGTAGTGACGTGGCCAACATTTTGTTTGCCTATTCATTCGCGTGGTAACTAATTGACTACTATTTTGTGTTTTTTTGTGGGCGTTGAACACAAATGCGTTTATATTTATGAAAAATTTAGATTTGACAGTGTTAGTGTATCAACAATAGATTACATTTTCAAGTGATTTACAATATTTAAATGATATCGTCTACCAACAGCTCTTGCGCTTTGATTTCGTTATTTATTGAAAATTGAACATCTAATATTGCTATTCGATGCATTAGTAAGTAACACGTCTGTTATATTATTTCGTCACAGTATACAAAAGAAGCTCAGGAGCCTGCTTGCTCGGATGCTGATGATTTTAATAGCATTTTGGGTTTCTTGGATACCAGCATTAGCGATCAGGCTCATAAAGAGTTTGAATTATGGGCTAAGCATGATGAGGCCGAAGAGGATTTTTGCATTATGGATGATAATCAAGAAGATGCTCAATATGTTGATCTTCTTATTAACCCAGAACGTTATACCGGCTATAAAGGAGATTCCGCCCATCGCGTATGGAAGAGTATATACTTAGAGAATTGTTTCGATACACAAAATCAAAACAACTCTTTACCAGACTATGTTGCACATTTGGATTTACGTAATTTGTGTTTAGAGCAACGGGCTTTCTATCGAATTATTTCTGGTTTACACTCTAGTATTAATATACATTTATGCGCTAAATACTTGCTCTCAGAATCCAAGGATTTCTTAGACCCTCAAGGTATATGGGGACCAAATATAGATGAGTTTAAAAGACGATTTAGTCCGGAAACCACTAACGATGAAGGCCCTCATTGGCTAAGAAACTTATATTTCATTTATTTAGTGGAATTAAGAGCATTAGCGAAAGCTGCTCCATACTTTAAAAAGGAAGAATATTATACCGGTATCGTTGAAGAAGACGAAGAAACAAAAATGGCAATTAAGGACTTGCTATCCGTTATAGAGTAAGTAATTAAATTTGTTTAAAGTTGAAATGACATAATGAAATAAGATCGCCGTAAAGGTCGTTTCCTTCACATTTCGATGAGCACGCTTTGTTTTCAAGCAGCAGGGAGGGCATCAAATTTAAACGTGAATTCAAAGAGAAATTTCGCAATATCTCGGAAATAATGGATTGCGTTGGTTGTGATAAATGCAAAGTGTGGGGTAAATTACAGGTAAATTGATTGATGAATTATAATTTTGCAAAGATTTTCATAAACAAATTTTTTATGCGTAGACTCAAGGTTTAGGTACGGCTTTAAAAATTTTATATTCGGAAAAACTAAATCAAGCCACAGTAAGCGGCTTATGGCAGAAACCGAATGTAGAAGGCGATCATATATTTCGTTTAACACGTCCCGAAATTGTGGCTCTATTTAACGCTTTTGGAAGGTTTGCCTTTAATATATAGTGACATATCTCATTGTTAAATATTCATTTTCTATCCTTTAGACTTTCCAATAGCATATTTGAAATGGAAAATTTTCGAAAATATCTCAGATAGCAAACCACAAATTGAATGCATATTACTTAAGAAAGAGGCAAACTTTACTTAACGAATTTTTTAGTAATTATAAAAAAGTGTGCAGCTCCGAAATTTGCTATCGTTCTTAACAACACATATATATCATTAATTTTTGATTTTTACTTATATTCATTGATTTGCAATCAATTTTCAAAGTAACAAATTCCCATTCATACTACGATAATGAATAATTAGTAATTTTTTTTTTTATTAATTGATATATGTTAAGTTAGCATTTAAGTGTATTTATTTATAGGAAACTAGCACGAGCAAATGCATGACAATGAAAATTTTGAAATAAATGTAAATATGGAAAAGTGATCAAAAAATCAAGTATGTAAAAACAAAAGTCTTGGTAACCGTATTTAAAAAATGTTATACCATTTGAATGCAAATCGCTTTCAGTTTATATTTTGAAGAACTGTGCTCGCTTTATTCCTTTGTTAAAGTTAAGATACTAAGATATAAGTACTGCGCATCACAAAGACTTACGTTACTTTCTTATTATTGTTGTTGTAAATACTAACCTACTCGTATAAAAAAGTACTACTATGTTCCAGAAGCAGTCAACTTGTCCACTGTAAAATCCCGAATTGATTAACCCATATCCACGTAATGTATGCCGTCTATTGTATGAACACTTACGATTAATAGACGCAAGAGCGATAGAAAACTGAAATTTCAAAATCCATTTCTAATGCATATTTTACTATTCATAAGAGATATTGAACTGAAAGCAGGCCACTTGCAAGCTCGATGCAAAAATTGTTCCGATAAGCCAACCAGCAACTGAATATTTTGGAAATTGTATACCCACTTATGGGGCCCACGTGTGCAAAGGTTTTCTTTTATCTATCCACTTGAAACGTCTAAAAATTAGAAGTCGACTGTGAAAATAAAAACCTTAAGCAATTACAATTAATTTATTGTTTTATATATAAGTACTTTTTTTTATTGAAACTTTTACTTAAAATGCAAGATTTAATATATATGTATTTAAAGTCGAATTACAAGAGTTGTGAGTATATACGCAAAGACACACACATATATATATATTTTATATATAAATATGTATAGAAAGTTGTGACATAGTTTTTGTTTTTCGCATTGTAGTTATTAATTTTATAGACATTTTATATAAAAAAAAGAAAACAATTATAAAAATTTTTTTTTAATATTCAATCACATCATAATTTGTTCCGTTTTGTTTTAGATTTATTTTTTGTTTTTTATATGCAGTAAATAGTTTTTATTGTTGCTATTATCATTTACTTTTTACTTCTTAAAGGCAGTTATTTGCTTTGTGTAATGAGAGTGAAGTAATTTTATGCTAACAAAATAGTAAGTTTTGAGAACTTCTCATATATCAATATATCTAGGAATGAGATTCGTTTACATTTCTTCACAAATGTATACATATACACACCCGCATGTACGAAAATTAGGGACATAAGATTATTATCGCTTTGGAATATCTAGAAGTAGGCCTCGCAACCTATTAAATTCGACGTATTCCTAAGCGTCGTAAGCCTTTAAATCGCTTTGCGATTGCTGCACTGGCAAAATATAACGCAGATAGTGTTAATACAAGTCCACAAACCAAGTACAAAAAGCAAGAAGATCTGAGATGAGGAAGGCGCGTACAAAATAAAAAAAAATAAAAAATAAAAATATTTCTTACTCAATATTTTTATCATGGCAAATCAATAAATATTGATTTGAAAATTGATACAAATATTTATCATAACTGTTGTGAAAATGATAAGCAAAAATTTGAGAACAGTTGTGGTGTTCTACTGGTTTGTGCTTCACTAACGGAGACCGATTTGATGTATTTTTTTTTTTTTTTTTGAGATGGTGAGGTGGTAATAAGTATTCGTCTTAAGACGACTATGCTTCGTTTAAAATAAAAAAAAGTTATTCGTTTAAATTTCGACTAATGGTTTTTCAGGCAAATCGCATTTGGTTCCTTTTTCATCGTCATAAGTATTTTCGGTGGTACCGGAATCATTGGTGGGACTTAAAGGTAATAAAGATTTTGTGCTGCCAATCAATCCAGAGCCTTCAGCTGGCAGTATATCCATATCCTGTGTATTTTTAATAATGAAAAATGAATTGTTTTCGATAAATTAGCATAAAATCATGCTCACCTCTATATTATTCAGTTGACTGATATCATGGCGAACTTCAAGTCTTTTAATCGAACGATTCTTTTTAGTTTTCCGATTCGAGTAAACCGCATCATTATCGGAGTCATCATTTCCACAGATACAACGCATTTTAGCATCGTCACCCACCTACACAATTATTTTTATTAATTTGAAAAGACAACGACTTCTCTTTTTTTTTGTGTTTTATATTTTATATATGTATTTACCTTAACCGATTTTGTTATTACAATTAAGGACATTGAGGATATAATAAACAGGACGATGGGTACTATCAGTGAAACCAACAGCTCTCGGTAGACTTTACTTAAATCATAACGAGCTACTACAAAATCGACTGCGGGATTCTAAAAATAGTTGGGGTAAATATCATTTATACCGTTACATATTTTTTTTTTTTTTTTTTTATTATTTAATGGATTATTTTGATACCTTATTATAATAGCATTGATATCTTGATTGTGCGGTATTATTGTCACCGTCATTGCCATAACGAGCGACAAATTCTTTACATTCACCTCTCAGCGTATTCACGCATCCTTCCAAGTTAATTAACAACTTTTTGTTTGGATATATAGTCAAGTTTGCTTGATTAGGTAAGAATTTTTGTTTAACATCTACAGGCACCAAACTTGTTTCATAGATTTTCCAAAATTGTGTAAAATTCATAAAAGGTTCTGGCAAAGCATTTGGTTCCAAAATAGTACCGTTTATACAATCGGTAGCGCTAGAGTTTAACAAAACAAAAAAAAAAAAAGTCAAGAAATGAAATTATAAAGCCCTGGTGACGAATCTTTTTCATACCCATCACCTTATATTGAAATAAAAAAAGAACATTTCATATCTCGCCAAATCATAAGGTTCGGAGTCTACAGAGAAAATGCGCTCTATGATAATCTAATTATGCCCTACATGGTTTGCGGTATAGGGATATGTTGAGTTTTTGCGGATGTATGCAACACTCACAGGGACATGCGATAGACCCGCCTTTCATTATACTGATTTAGAATCATCATGGTTTAGAATCAATCATCGATTTAGAATCATTTTCGAGATCGATCTAAGCTTGTCTCTCCGTTTGTCTGTCTTGTTTTCATATGCTCAACTTATAGGTCGCAAATTTTCGAAATATTTCGGTGAAATTCGCTACACTGATATGATTTGGCCCAAGAACGAATGCTATTGAAAATGGTTCGCATGGGACTACTTTTTCGATCACTCTCCATGTATGAATAACTACATTAAACAAAGTGATGTAGTGCGTTCAATGCTGGGCCGCGTACCACTCTAGTGATTTCACATGTTCATATATATATACAACGTTTCTATTAAGTCCTGCTCTCTATAAATTTTTTTTTTTTATAGCTCGATACTTTTGCAGCCTCTCTTTCATTGGCGCATGGAATTCTTTCAATTAATAAAAACAAAAATGTGGCGATTAGCAATCTCGTTAGCGACATAACCTCAAGAAAAGAAGAAATTTGAGAAAACCTTAGTGAAAAGGAGGAGGAGCATCTATAAGAAAATTTGAAACAGTGCCAATGTTGAAATTAATGTATTAAAACCAATTTCTCGCATATTTGAGGTTATGTTATTTCACATTTTAGATTAATGTCTGCTACTGATCGCAAAGCTTTGATGAAAAGATACTTAAGCTATTGTTTGAGTGTCTTTAAGTGAATTGAGCCTGATGTCAAAATTCATGTTTAGAATTCAGCCGATATTTTTTTGAAGACTCAGTCTTCTGTGTGCAGCCTTGCAATCATAATGGTATCAAAAATATGAAGGACATAACTAACTTGAAACAAAAGCGTCTGCTTGGAAAGGAAATGAAAAAATATTGAATACCGCTAAGGGTTGCTATAAAATATGAAATGTTTTTCCGAATGATAGAAAATGTTTCAAAACTCTACCGTTTCGTTGCGCTTTATAAAGAAGTCTTACATTATCTTATCATTCTCTTTAAGAACAGAAGCACAATTGGCTAATAAATGACCATCATCCTCCTTCCAAAATTCAAGAGGATTAATGCGCACGCCATGTTCATTACCGCGAGCTTCATTGAAGGCGACGCTATTTTCACAATCGGCGGCTATAACATTATCATCCTAAAATATTTTTGAGCAATTTTCAATCAACAAGTTTTGAAACGAAATAAAAACAAATCAATTACCTGCATTAGTAAGACATTAATCCGGGCTGTGGTAATTTTTGAACAATACCGATCGCAACTAAAGGGCTTTTTAATTTTCGTACAGTGTATACCGTGACATTCAAAAAAACCGTTCAATTTCGTATTATCTTTCGCTGAATTAATGGTGGGTCCGTCAGCCTTATGGTGGCACAAAAAGAACTCTGACATATTTTTGCAGTGCCCTGAAATCAGTTCAGCAGTTAAAAAAAAACCAACAATTGCTGATACATAGATAGACTAAACAATTTTATCTGAGGAAATACTGTCACCTCTTCACCACGCCATCTTTAACTAGCAGAAACCTTATTATAGGTTCTGCATGTATAGCACGTATATGCTAGCTCGAAATAGTTTGTTTGCTTGTAATAAAAATTCCAAACGTCGCAGAAATTCCGATAGAAAGTTGCAAACGCGGACATAAATGTTTATGCGTATTGTGAGGACCCAAAGTCGTCCCTCGTTTTGGCCTTACGGGTTCTCTGTCTCTGGTGAGGGTAAGGTAGTGCTATGGTTAAGTTAGCAATCGGGTAGGTTAAGGTAGTAATAAGAATAGGATAGCGATAGGGATAGGTTAAGATAGAAATAACATAGAATAGAATAAATTAAGGTAGCGGTAGGGATAGCTTAAGCTTGCAGTTTAGTTAAGTTAGTCTATTCTAGTCGCTCGAAGAGAGAAGTCTGCCTTCGACTCCCGAATCGAGAATAAAAGAACCAGTCTCAGCAAAAAATAAATTTTTTTGCGTTTTTCTTTCTTCCCTGGGCCGCTGAGCTGCCTCAGCCGTAAAAACAGGCAATAGCGGTTAAAAGACACAAAGTCATCCTCTTGCATTACAGCGCCGGGCCACACGTTGCCGCAGAGTTGCCAAGTATACATTGTTAGCACTCGTACTTTGTTAAATGACTAAAAAGACATAGCGCCTTCTGATTACCACTCGCTCAGATCGATGCAGCATAGCTTGGCTGGCATGTATGATTTCGAAATGCTGAACAAGTGCGAAAATGGATCGATGATTGGATTGCTGCTAAACCAATATTGTTCTCTCGACACGATATCGCCATGATGCCAGAAAATTGGGCAAATGTTTTGATTAATTTTTCTCAATAAATGCTTCTTCCAAGTGAAAAAATGATGAAAAGACACACAAGCACCTAATACCACAAATTTTGTACATATTACATCGTCAAGTTTGTTGATAACTGGTAAATAGAAGAAATTATTTTATTCATCAAAGTATCCGCCCATATTGCCTACAGGCAAGTGCCATTTAAGCGGCTGATGGTATAATACCCCGGCGGACGAGAGTCCATTAGTGCTTGGAAGGCCAGTTTTTCTGCATTGTTGGAATTGAAATTTTTTGCTATCAAGAAGTTGTGCGAAAGAAATGGTAGTCGTCAGTGGGAGCTAGATCTGGTGACTACGAAGTTTGATGAAGAAGTTCCAACTCCAATTTTTGTAGTTTTACTACGGTCACGCGAGCCTCAGTGTGTGGTCTGGCCTTATCTTACAATAAGCCAGGAGTCGATCTGGAACTGTTTATCTGTAAGGTCTAGGATCATTTTGTCTAGTTGGTTACAGTAAATGGCTGCCGTAATCGATGAGCTGAGTTTCATGAAATTGTAATCCTGCCACCACACTTGCACTAGGCCACTCATCGTCAGCTTCTTCTGATGAATAACTACGCTTTGGAGTAGGTTTTGGTGATTTATGCTTGTCGAACCGCTGCCCTAGACCATTTGTGATTGTCATATTGCATCAATTTCCCATCACAAGCGATTATTCGGATGGACAAAATGGATTAGATTTGTGACGAGAAAGGAACATCAAACAAGCTTTCAAACGCTTTTGTTTCTGTTTTTCCATTAGTTGATGGGTAACCTACTTATCTAACTTTCTCACTTTCCCGATTTGGAAGAACTTACTTCTACAGGTAGCATGTGTGATTTCTTAACAAAAAAAAAAAAAAAAAAAACGGTCAAATATTAAGTCATTGTCAAGTCAAATAACAAGCTGTCAAAGTTGGAAAAATTGTAACCTACAAGTTTCATCCTGGCCGACCCGACATGTTCATAAAGAAATTAAGGATCAATAGTCGGAAAGTGAACATTTAGCAAAGTTATTTTCAATGATGCACTGTAAGCGCCACGATTATCATAATTTATTGAGATGGTAGGTGGTGAGGATAGCGCCACAAAAAAATGCCTCTTCCGGCTGATTATTAATTACCGTTAGAACAATTAAATACTCCATGTATATTGTTGCAAGCTGTTCCATTATTACAATTAAATTTATTTAAGCGATTCATATCGATCTGAAATATAAAAAAAAAACAAGATCAAATGATGTAAATTAATAAAAAAAAAAAAAAAAAAAAAAAAAAAAAAAAAAAAATAAGGAAGCACTTTATTCGACTTTTAATCGATTTTATCATCATTTTCATCACAAAATAAAAAACAAATTTAATTGTCATCAAAGTCCTTGCATGGACGCGTATGGTTCAATGATCGCGTAATAAATTTTTGCGTGAAGTGAGTATTCTGGATCAATTTTCATCACAAAGCAAAGAAAAAAAATTTTAGATCGTAATGCTATAGAAGGACGTGTTTTTTGTAAAATCGTTCAGAGACTTAAAAGAACCGGTCTATTTCATTGAGCATGACAGACTACTATTTTCCATTGATTTTTTATTGAAACAAACATCCCTCCAATATACGATGTTAAATAGTCCGGCTTAATGCATTATCGCTGGGATTAATTCATCCTTGAGACAAAATATATCAGTTTATTAAATGACGTTATTACGGTACTCGGAAAGTCATTTCGTTTTTTTTTTTTTTTTTTTTTATTTGTTAAAATGAATTTATAGTAGATGAATAGGTTATCATGAACGATCGAATTCCGTAAAGATTCTTTCTCAGCGATCTTACGAATTGTTATGCATCGGTTTGCTTCAGTTAATCCCTTTATTTTGTCTTCATTAGCATTCAGCTGGCCTTCGAGAACGTGACACATCTTCAATATCGTAATTGTCGGAATGAAATTTTGTAAATCAGTTTCGACACTGGTTTTCGGACAATAGATCTTGTCCATATACATTCAATAATTCAATTCTTGCTTAAGTATCATTGCCGGAATTTATTGTTTTTGATATTCCACAGCCGATACGGCATCAAATAAAAACAACAAACCTCCGAATCGAAAACATCTTTCAAACACAAGCCTTTCTATATTAGCTGTTATTGAGTATATATATTAAAGGGACGGTTCAAATGTCAACTTGGTTGTGAACGAAGGTAATTATGAGAAAAACTATTAGGAATGGCAATATTGGGAAAAATATGAAATGACTTTCCGATCAACCTAATATCTCGAAAACGATTATTTGTGATTTAAAAAAGAAAAATACCTCAACATGGTTAAATCGATTCAAAACGAGGATTTTGATTCGTTTGTTGTAACGGGAGGTGGACCTCTTTTTAGCGATAAGAGGTGATATGAATGCGAGAAAACTGTTTTTGCAAAGTTTAATAAAGTTTTCTCTACAAGTAACTTTCCTATGTCCTTGCTTTGCTTTATGAAGAATTTTCGGTAATTTTTTATAAAAAATAAAGCAAAAGTTTTTGCCTAATATTATTCGCAACTGCCATCTTAAGCACCTCAGGGAGCTATTAATTGTATTCGATATCACTTAAGATGCATTAGGTTTGGACAAATGCATCGAACGCACAGAATTACTTATGATAAATTACTTTAGATTTATTATATCGATCGATTTAGGCTTGTTTGTCCGTCCGATGTGGGGCGTGAAACTATGTGAATCCTTGCAGGACTATAGTTGCACCGAAACTGTCACCTTTTCGTCGTTTTCCCAATAAATGTTGTCTGATTGCTTTATGACTTCTTACTTATTAGAGTTGCTGAGTCGAGGGCAAAGAAGGGTTTTAGGATTTACTATCTATAACTTGACAATTGATTTTTCTCTTGGCAGCCTAAGAGGAGTATTGAAAGAGTTAAAGAAATCAATTAACCTAATAAGCTTAGTTATATATTTATTCAACTATATTCATCGAACTCGATTATGCAATGCCTTCACTATACATCTTTCGAGGAAGCGTCAACAGTCACCCATCATTAAAAAACTTGTTTTGCTCGCCTCATAGTTCTTGAACAATTTTGCTGAATTGTGCAATAATGGATGGACACAAACAAGCCTACGTTTTTTCTTTATATATTTTTTTTGTTAATCTTTTAGTCCGAACATTTAAAGGAGTGCCTTTCGCAAATATTGTCGCGCATTACAAACAATTTATTATTACCTTAAAAAATGGTTTTTAAAGTATAATTATTTGCCTTATACCACCTTGTGATATCCATATTAATCACTGAAATTTCACAATCCGTTGCATAAAAACAAAAAAAAAAAAAGAAAAAGAAAAACAACTTTTATATATACACATGCCTGAAACTTTCCCGACAATGGATTTCGATAAAAGTTTGGGAAAATGTGGTGATTTCGATCGTTATCAACTCTTATTATTAGCTCTTTTTGGGCTCATCAGCATCACGGTATCCATGCGTTACTTTACTCAAACTGTGCTAGGTTTTGTACCCGATCATTGTTGCTAGCACGAGAAGTTGGAAAATCGTTCTTATGATGAGATAGCTGCTATCTATTTCAAATCTCCAAATCCTTCGTGTACGCGTCTCTTAGACGTCAACGGTTTGAACGCTACTGCCAGCACTTGGAAATGTTCCAGATGGATTTATAAATATGACTTTGGTTACAGATCAATGAAGACCGAGTTAAACTGGATTTGTGACGCCTCGTATAAATCAACTACAGGTCAATCGTTATTTTTCATTGGTTCACTTTATTTTACGGCTTGTTGTCGGATAAAATTGATCGGCTGCCTGCTTTGATTCTAGCAAACTCTTCGGGTTTTGTCGGAGACTTTTCTACAATATTTACGAAACACCAGTCACCACTTTTATCCAATGCCGATTTATATCGGGCTTGGCTGCAGATACAAACTTCTACTTGATATACATTATAGTTCTCGAGTACATGCGTCCTAAAATGCGAACTTTGGGTCTAAATATAGCTGTAGGCGTCCTTTATACCCTCGATTTAGTGTTTACACCTTGATTGGCAATTTTAACTGGACACTGGCAATACTATTTAGCCAGCACGTCTTTACCACTTCTCCTTATTATTCTGGTCTATTTTGTGATACAGGAAAGTGCCCAATGGTTGGTGACACGTAATGACGTTGATGGTGCTATCAAGCAATTGAAATGAGTTGCAGAGTTTAACGGCAGGCATTTAACTCAAGCTGAGTTTAATGAATTCCGTAAATATTGTCAGAAACAACGGTAAAAGCATTGTGGAGATGACCAGAAGCATTCATGATACTGTTTTTTAAATCTATGGTCATCACTTTATGTTACGATGTGGTATCACATAATGTGGAGGGTATGGCCATATCGCCATTCATTATGTCGTATATTATGTAAAAGCATGGCATCTGGTTCTTTATTGGTTGTAGGTTTCTTTACAGTGGTTGCTGACATAGCCATTGCTTATGACAATCACAATGCTGTGCTTTTAGCTAGTCTTACCGTAGCCGCTCGTTTCGGTGTAGCTATCTCCTATGAATCCGGTTCGCAATACGCGACGGAGTTAATACCGACTTGCGTAAGAGATCAAGGGGTGGCGGCTGACTGTTCGTGTAGGCGAATTTGCTGCTTCGTTTCTAGCTCCCTACATATTGTGGTTGGGCACTGTCCTCAAAGCAGCTCCTTCTCTCATATTGGGTGTGCTGTTTTTCAGTGATTCTTTCGTATGCCTATTATTACCATACACACTACACAAAACGCTTCTCAAGACCATAGAAGAAGGTCAAGTCTTTGGCAAGGGCGAACGTATGTTTGACTTGCCTTGCTTATCCCAATAAAATAAAAAGTCTGAAAACAAAAATTCCGAACAGAAATCTTACAGCAAACGCAAACGCAATCAATCTCTGACAATAGGTTTAGAATGCAATCATGAAACTGATGCAAATCGCAGCAATTATACGTAAAATATTAGGGAATTAATAAGCAAACGTAGTAATTAACTACTTAGCTAAGTTTATAATAATATGTAGAACAAGTAAGCAATCATCCCTTTTCGTACTCGAATATTTGTTTTTTTTTTTTCATTTCAATAATGATTTTAGTATAGTAAGGCTCAGCTAAGCCAATTACTTTGAGTTTACTTAAATCGATTAATTAGCTTAGGGATCTTTTTAATATAAATATAAGTTTTTATTGTATGTGAATTTTTGAAAACTAATTTTATTACTAATGACAATTGCTAAGCGAAATACGAAAATTCAGTCGAAGTATTAAATTCACAATAAAATGAATTTATAAATGAATTTAGAGGAAGAAATATATCTATAATTACATTTTTACTTGTTGCTATCTTTTAAACGCTTATAAAATATATATTTGCAGGTATGTCGGTCAACAGGTTGTCCTGTCTAAAAGTGTTTATAATTAATTGACAAAGAATTTTTTTTTTATTTTTTTCTTCCATTACCGATCGAAAGTAAGTTTAAGTGCTCGCTGCTTGCATAAAAGCTTTATCCTGCAAGTCAAAGGACATAATTTACAAATCCCTGTGCAATATTCTTTAATGTCAGTCATTGTGCGTGCAGATGTAAACACATATACCTGTTAAATGACAATTTCCTCTCGTATCTCTTATGCTGATAACAACATGCAATTTGAATAATTTATTAATTGAGAGTGTGTATAGGTGTGTGTGTGTGTGTGTGTGTGTGTGTGTGTGTGTATGCGTGTGTATGCGTGTGTGTGTGTGTGTGTTTGTGACTTCATGCATATGAACGTTTATGTCATTTTAAGGTCTTATGACTCATTGAAATGATATGCACGCAGAGCACAAAGGGATAGAAATTAATTTGCAAATGAATATTTATTCGTTGAGTGAGTGAGACAATCTATGTCAATAATATGTCTATGTTTAGGCTACGCTGTATGCGATTATATGTATATATAAAATGGAAATCAATTTACCGCATCTTGCTTGTATAAATAAACACAATAAACAAAAAAAATGTGTACAATGGGTGGGCGTTTAAACTCAAAAAGGGGAAAAATTTGTCATTCAATACATAGCAGCAATGTTTTGTCATCGTCTGCCTTATTGTCGGATACACATATTTTATATATGAGTTGATTTTGTAAAATATATGTGCAATATATATGTGAATGTGTTAAATGCATATTAACTTACCATAGCACAAGAAGTATTGGTGATGCGGCTACAATTGTTTAATTGTATATCGGTGCCATTGCGTCGCACTACTGAATGTATTTGTGGGCAAAAACCGCTGGTACGAGTTAAACACCACTCGCCGCATGACGCCCACGGACATTGGGCATTCGGCATTTGACGGTCTATAGTCTGGCACATAACTGGCTCTAATTCAAAGCCCGACTTGAAGGCTCTAAGCGAAGAGAGTGCATATATATATATATATATATATATACATATATAAATGCATATAAAGAAAGAGATGGAGAAAGAAATGGAAAGCAAGAAAGAAAGAAAGGAACAGAAAGAGAGAGAGAGAGAGGAAAAAGCGAGAAAAAGAGAGAGAGAGAGAGAGAAAGAGGTCAATAGGGGTCATGCCGAAATATTAATATATGACGCCATTTATCTTACTTAAGCGAGGGCGAATAGATGGCGACACTTAAATAGACAATCGAAACGCAAGACAATACCATGGTTAGCTGACATAAGCAAATCGCACGGCATATACGTTTATCTTGTTCGGGGATCATTCGAGGTTTATCCTTATGGCGACCCATTATCAATGCTTACGTTTAGTTGATTGTATGTTTTATTGTAATTGAAAATGTATTTTTCTTTTTTTGTTGTTGTTTTCTTAAATCCCTGATTAAAAATTTAGCTATATTCGTAGTTGCCGTTCGCTATTGCCGTTGTTTGTTGCTGTTTGTTATATCTTATTAATTAAAGCGGTGGTAGATATTTAGTCTTTAGTTTTTTTTCATGTATATATATATATCAATATACATATATATTTAATAAAAAAGAAAAAAAATTTTGTTTTTTTTTTTTTTTAAATTTTTGGTCGTTGTAGTATTTTCCGGTTTTGAGTTCTTTGTGTGTTGTGTGCGTGTGTGTGTGTGTGTGTTGGTGTGTGTGTGTGTGTGGCTTAAAGAAAGTCAATGATTGTCTACTGTTGTAGATGCGCTCTTATTTGCTACTTAATGGTTGGATATACACATCCATATTAATCATGTGAAGAGAGGATGAGTAATAACTTTTAGTAGTAGTCTTCCCTAAAAAATTCCATGACTTGTTGATTTCTATTGTAATTAATATTACAATAATTTTAAGTAAAATTTTCAAGTTTTTTTCTCTTTCAATATTTTTGGTATATTATTAATTTTTTTTTATTTATTTATTTATTTATTTATTATTCTTTTATTTAATTTATTGCATTTAAATAAATTCTAATTAGGCTCTGATTTATTTTATGTGTTATGTCTTATGAGAAGCAAAAACATTAGTAAAAAAAAAAGAAGTTATACGCGGTCCGGTTCTACATGTACTGCTAACGTGTATGTAATTTATGCTGAACTAGCTTCTATTAAACTGAAGAAAATTTTCAAATGCATTATTGTTTTATCGTTCTTCGAGTATATATATATATGTATATATATGCAGGATAATAAACATTTCCATAGCTTTTCGACTGAGGTGTTGTTTTAAAAGCTTTCCCTAAGCATTCCAGTATCATTACATCATTTCCAACCGCCTTTTTTTCTACCTGTGTTTTGATTGTTATATTAATTAGCGCAGACGCAGTCACTCTATATAGTAATACTAATCTATTTCATTCACATACCGGACTTGAAGATGGAAAGCTTTGTTATATCAAAAATTTTCTTAACACAATATTTTTTTTGTTTCGCTTACTCTATTTTCGGGCATCTAGCGATAGTCATCGAAGATTTCATAGTCTATAGCTAGCTATTCCGGCTAGCTATTCTTCGCCCATTATTTTCTTATTGTTCTCTGTTTGATTTTATGTCAGAACTTATAAAAGGTGCACTTAAGTAGGCAGAGAGTAGAAAATCTGGTTAAATTTAAAAAATCTTATACTGTTGAGTATGATTCTATATTAAAAAATTTATACAAAATTCTTAAATACATATTTTTACATCAATTACCGAAGTGCGGGGATATACTGAACATATCTTCTCCAAAAATTCGCCGTAAAGGTATCTTAGGTTTAAGTATCTTCTTTTTTTTTTATTAAAGGAAAAACTGTGTACGCCTACCTAATCGCTACCATTGATAAAACGAAGGCTAGATATGATATGATATATAGCATTATACATGCATGTCGTAGCTGGCCACAGGTCAACTTTGAACCCATTCGCAGCGTCGTCTGCAATAATCAAAAAAACCTAAGATTGGGTATCTATATATATTTATCTAAGACATAATTCAGAGCAGTGTGTTCTTAAAAGATTTTCTTGTTGTAGTCGCGTAAAAAAAAAATTGCTTTTTAATATCGAAATTTAGAAAAGTAAAAGTTCGCTTAAATGAAAAATTTGTGGAAAAACAAATACTAAAGTATGCTTGAAATATTCCGCTATACAAAAAAAATCATATGCACATATACGTGCATAAGTATATAAAATGAACTATAAAGAGTATTCATAATATAATAACGTTTAGTTTGTATAAAGTGGGCGTTGATGTGCGAGCTGAAAATATTGCAAAATGCAAAAGAGAATCATATGAGTAATAGACAATTTACACAGTTGATCGCGATATTACTCGCACTCGCAATCTGATCAATCAAGTGGAAATATTAAAGTCCCTTTGTGAATTTGCTGTAAACACAGTAAATACATTATAAGCAAATTTAATATGTCCCATCAATATATTTAGAATCTTATTTGAAATGTAAAGCGTTAGGCAACATGAAAATATCGTCGGAAAAGAATGCTTGAAAAAAGAGGAATTTCCGGTGCATCTAATAGCCTTAAGTCGTGAAAAGCATTGCACCTGAGCGCGTTGATAACATTGACCGTTGATGATCATCAGCCATCTTAATAACTAACAAAATTTAGTCATCGCATTCTCCGCTAATCATTCGCCCCATTTTCGTGGTATAATTCCTTCTATCTATCTATCTATTTCTCTCTCTCTCTCTCTCTCTCTCTCTC
>NW_023998415.1:30766511-30770513 GCF_014805625.2 Glossina fuscipes
GGAAAAAGCAGTGGAAAAACACGAAAAAAATTACATTTCGATAATGCATGATGTGGCGTGGGAATGGTGAACTTTTCACGGTTATGTATAGCTATTATTAGTTCACCAAAACAATGTCATTATGTACGACATCGAAAATGTTATCAGCTTGTATTATACTGATAGCGATCTAGAATATATATAATATATATATATATATATACATATACTTTATGGGATCTATGAGGCTTCATTCTAAGTTTTTTGGCAATGCTGGCAGGAAATGAATATAATGTCGTCCTTCGGTTATGTGTTTTGAAAATTTGTGCTAGATGCTCAAATAGCTTATGAACAAGCCTGTTAAAGAAGAAGGATATATCGGAGTCTTTTCTGTCAGTTAATATGGTTCCGAGTCAATTTAGTCATGTCTGCCCATCTATGCGTACGTGTAGGCGTCTATCGTTTGTCCCAGGATGGGTTTGAATGAAACTTGTTATATAGGGTACAATACGTTTTAGCTATGAGGTCATAGCGGGTCATATAAGGTACAATACATTCTAGCTATGAGGTTATAGAGAAAATTTGGGATAATTTATTGAATTCGTGGTTTTTTTTGCAACTCCCTTCAAAAACCTTAAACTATTCTCAGATCGGTGATAGATCAACATAATTAACACATACATACATGTATGTAATTATTAGTTCCGTTAGGTGGAAAAATGAATTTTTATACAGTGTAAGATGGGTTTCTCTTTTTTATTCACAATCCACGCCCAAATCCAAATTAAACAATAAAAACGTTTATTTAGTGGTCCGGATGCGATGCAATCTTGGCTCGTAATTATCAGCTAGTGATCATACTCACTCGTACGAGTCGCCTAATTCTATGAGATACGACCCTTGTTTTACTCTGCATAATGCTTACCTTGGCGAAAGATGGGACACCTTCACATATTGAACATTGACAATGTGAGCGAGACGCGATCGCCGTAATAAAGGAATGTTAAGAATAGAATAATTGAATGAGAGCAAAAGAGCAAATGAGCAACGTAAATGGCGGGTCTATCCCAAGTCCTTCTAGTTCTTGCATAAGAAATTCGCGCACAAATCTAATATATCCGCGTTCCGCAAGGGGTTATAGTGAGAGGATGTAATTAAATATATATGTAAAGACAGTTTTAAATAAGTTTTCTTTAAAAAAAGGGGTAAATCTTCAATATTGATGTTTGAGTCAAAACTGACTGAGATCAGTCAAGATCAAAAGGCGCTCAAGCAAAAGGAGCTCTAAAAATCTGATATTAAATTATATATTAAATATTAAATAAAACACAAATATAATGATATTAATTAATTTTTACTTTATTTGTATTTATTAATCATTTATTTGATGGCAATATTGATTTAAAACATTAAATAATGTTGTTTTATTCCTTTTTCTTACGCATGGTGTAGATAGTTGTGAAATAAAAACATTGAAAAAAAAAAAAAGAGAAAATCATTTAAGTTAATTTTCCTTGGAAAGCAACAAGTGCGCAGGAACAGTAATTACATTACTTTTTAAAGAACTGTCTAAAGAACTTTAATAATAAATATTAAAAAGAAAAAAAAAAAACAAAGAGTTTTTTTTTTTTAATTCTCATAAAAAGTATATCTAACATACACATGTACTTGTACGCAGTTTTAATTATAAATATTTTTCTTGAAAATGTAAAGCAATTATATTTGATATAATATTTAATTTAATAACAAAAACAAAGCTAGAGGCGAAATATGTTTTTTTTTATTATTATTAATTTTTTTTTTTTTTTTTCAGTTAATGGTTTTAACTACGCTTAAAAATTCTTGTTACGTTTATTTTGTTTTTTGTTTTTTTTTTCTTATTTTTTATTATTCTCTTCATTTAATCTAAACTATAATTTAATTAGCCTAATGGATATAATTTACAAAATAGTGTCTTTGGGTGATTCGATTTGTAAAAAAAGTTTCTAAAAATTTTTTTTAAAATAATTCTAAATCAATTTAATTGTAATAAAATGTAATAAAAAAAAAAAAAAAAAAAAACAATAATAATAATTCTAATTATTTTTATCACATTTTGTTTATTTGAAATCTATGATAATAAAATTAATTAACTTTCATTGACTATTCTATAACAACTAAAATAAAAGAAATTTATTTCTATAATATATAAATTTTCAACAATTATAATCGCCTTAAAGCGAAATATCGTATACTCACCACTAATGGATAACGTTCTTATTGCAATCAGTTTGCATTAATCCTTCGATTAAAATAAATTAGAACTTTAATTATCGGTCAAAGTCATCTAACTATCACTTATATATTCTTTGTTTGTGTCAAATTGTATGAAAACTTTTGCAAATTTCAGCGCTAAGTTAAATAATGTAATGCTTTGAATTTCATATATTAATTTTATTTTATTTTTATCTGTCTGGCCAAGTTAATTATAATAATTGTATTAATAATAATAATAATAACTCTCCAGTTCGATCTCTCCATACGCCTCCCAATCTGTTCTCTCTCCTTTTCTTTCTCTTCTTTTTCTCTGTCTCTCTCGCCCTCTTTGTCTATCTATCTCTTTCTCTGTTTTTCATGGTTTTTTCCCTCATGTACCTCTCTCTCTCTCTCTCTCTCTCTCTCTCTCTCTATCTATCTATCTATCTATCTATCTATCTATCTGTCTCTATCTATCTATCTGTCTATCTATCTATCTGTCTCTATCTAACTATCTGTCTATCTATCTATCTCTCTCTCTCTATCCATCTATCTGTCTATCTATCTACATATCTATCGTGCACTTTCTATTCCTATGTATATATTCTTCCTCTCCGTCGCTTTGACTTCAAATTAAAATAATTTCACATTTTAATCGAAAGATCGTCTCTAACGGGTCCGTATGCAAATTACCTTTCGAATATAATATATTTTGATTTTAGAGTTTGATATCTGTTGCATAAACGCTGCTAAAACTAAGATTGAATGGAGGTCTGTGGTTTTTTTCTTTCGTTCTTGAGCACTTCATAAATATTTATCGCTCATCAAGCACTGTAATTAACATATATGAAAAAAATTGCTCTGTCCACAGTAGTGCTTCTAAGAACTTTATTTTAACTTGAAAGACTTTGCCATGGATTTTATTTAAAACGTTCTAGAATAAATTTTATTGAATGCAAAGACTCTTATTCACTCCCACCATAGCTCTTACAGCAAGTTCATAAAATTTATTTCATTCAGTAAAAAGATCTGGGCACGACTTTCTACCAAAGAACTTGAAAAGTATTTATTTATTTACCCATCATTTACACGTGTAGAGAGACGGTAAGTCTTGCATTATCAAGTCACTGTTTGTTTATAACTTAAAGGGAATTTTATCCAGTTTTCGAGTGATTTTAAAGATTCAATAAATAGGGATGGACAGATGGACAGATGGACATAATTGAACGATTCAGCAACATTTCATCACATCTTAAACTGCAGTGGTGGTGAGTATAAAAATTTTATCAAAACCAATTTTATAAATGTATGGTTGTAGTAGAGATTCATTGAATTTTTTCGTCTAACCTGTGATTCTATTTTTTTTATTATTCTCGGTGCTTATCTATTTATTATTTACGTATGTTATGCTAAGAGTATTCTCGTATATATGTGGAAATTATTTATTTCGTTTCTTTATTAGAAATTTTTTTTTTTTTTTTTTTTGGTTAAGAAGTTCTACTATTTCTAGTATTCCATTTCATCCTCCTCGTCACTGTGACACAGAAGTTTTCTAAAAAATTGTGTGAAAATTTTTTTTCTTTTTATATAATTTCGCATTATTCTCATTTTTTTGTTTTTTGAATTGTTGAAAAATTTTTAAAAATCAACAGTTAGCTACTGTGGTGGGTGCTAAATAAGTTCATACAGATTTTCTATTAAAAATATAAAAATTACGACATGCATTACTAACAGATTCTACTAATAACAATTCTACATGAAGTTAATGAAGAGAATGCTATTTTTTTT
>NW_023998415.1:30770913-30811107 GCF_014805625.2 Glossina fuscipes
AAAAATAAAAAAAAAAAAAAAAAAAAAAAAAAAAAAACAATAATAATAATTCTAATTATTTTTATCACATTTTGTTTATTTGAAATCTATGATAATAAAATTAATTAACTTTCATTGACTATTCTATAACAACTAAAATAAAAGAAATTTATTTCTATAATATATAAATTTTCAACAATTATAATCGCCTTAAAGCGAAATATCGTATACTCACCACTAATGGATAACGTTCTTATTGCAATCAGTTTGCATTAATCCTTCGATTAAAATAAATTAGAACTTTAATTATCGGTCAAAGTCATCTAACTATCACTTATATATTCTTTGTTTGTGTCAAATTGTATGAAAACTTTTGCAAATTTCAGCGCTAAGTTAAATAATGTAATGCTTTGAATTTCATATATTAATTTTATTTTATTTTTATCTGTCTGGCCAAGTTAATTATAATAATTGTATTAATAATAATAATAATAACTCTCCAGTTCGATCTCTCCATACGCCTCCCAATCTGTTCTCTCTCCTTTTCTTTCTCTTCTTTTTCTCTGTCTCTCTCGCCCTCTTTGTCTATCTATCTCTTTCTCTGTTTTTCATGGTTTTTTCCCTCATGTACCTCTCTCTCTCTCTCTCTCTCTCTCTCTATCTATCTATCTATCTATCTATCTATCTGTCTCTATCTACCTATCTGTCTATCTATCTATCTATCTGTCTCTATCTAACTATCTGTCTATCTATCAACATATCTATCGCGCACTTTCTATTCCTATGTATATATTCTTCCTCTCCGTCGCTTTGACTTCAAATTAAAATAATTTCACATTTTAATCGAAAGATCGTCTCTAACGGCTCCGTATGCAAATTACCTTTCGAATATAATATATTTTGATTTTGGAGTTTGATATCTGTTGCATAAACGCTGCTAAAACTAAGATTGAATGGAGGTCTGTGGTTTTTTTCTTTCGTTCTTGAGCACTTCATAAATATTTATCGCTCATCAAGCACTGTAATTAACATATATGAAAAAAATTGCTCTGTCCACAGTAGTGCTTCTAAGAACTTTATTTTAACTTGAAAGACTTTGCCATGGATTTTATTTAAAACGTTCTAGAATAAATTTTATTGAATGCAAAGACTCTTATTCACTCCCACCATAGCTCTTACAGCAAGTTCATAAAATTTATTTCATTCAGTAAAAAGATCTGGGCACGACTTTCTACCAAAGAACTTGAAAAGTATTTATTTATTTACCCATCATTTACACGTGTAGAGAGACGGTAAGTCTTGCATTATCAAATCACTGTTTGTTTATAACTTAAAGGGAATTTTATCCAGTTTTCGGCGCCATGGACTATTTCGAGTGATTTTAAAGATTCAATAAATAGGGATGGACAGATGGACAGATGGACATAATTGAACGATTCAGCAACATTTCATCACATCTTAAACTGCAGTGGTGGTGAGTATAAAAATTTTATCAAAACCAATTTTATAAATGTATGGTTGTAGTAGAGATTCATTGAATTTTTTCGTCTAACCTGTGATTCTATTTTTTTATTATTCTCGGTGCTTATCTATTTATTATTTACGTATGTTATGCTAAGAGTATTCTCGTATATATGTGGAAATTATTTATTTCGTTTCTTTATTAGAAATTTTTTTTTTTTTTTTTTGTGGTTAAGAAGTTCTACTATTTCTAGTATTCCATTTCATCCTCCTCGTCACTGTGACACAGAAGTTTTCTAAAAAATTGTGTGAAAATTTTTTTTCTTTTTATATAATTTCGCATTATTCTCATTTTTTTGTTTTTTGAATTGTTGAAAAATTTTTAAAAATCAACAGTTAGCTACTGTGGTGGGTGCTAAATAAGTTCATACAGATTTTCTATTAAAAATATAAAAATTACGACATGCATTACTAACAGATTCTACTAATAACAATTCTACATGAAGTTAATGAAGAGAATGCTATTTTTTTTTTTTTTCTTTTATTTTTTACTTTTTTTTGACATGCATATTAGAAATTTATTTAAAGTAAGAAATTTTTCAAACTTATATATTAATATTTATTATTAAATTTCAAAAAAAAAAAAAACTTAAATAAAATGTGAGAAATTTACAAAACTCATTCAAAGTAATAAAATTTCTTTAATAAATTATTTTATAGTTACGTTCATGGAGATCAGTTGGAATGTTAAAATGTATTACAAAAAAAAAAAAAAAAACAACAGAAATACAACGGGTAAATAAATAAAAATAAAAAAAAAAATTTATAATTTTTAAATTATTTTTTAATTATTCGCCGTATAAGATATCGAATTTTTTTTTTGTCAAAAGCTAAGTTTTGGATTTAGTCCAGAAAAGCGTAAAGATTTGGGGGAACGAACTCTGGAAAGCGCGGCATAGTACACACCATATGATGTCTTACATTAATAATATAACTGATTGAATGAACCGAAAGGATCTAGTAGTTGCTCTGATCGTATTATCATTCAAACAATCTTATATTGGCGACGAGAGACCAAAAACTGTTATGTTTTCGGTTTTTTTTTTTTTTGTTTTTATTACAATCTCCAATGTATACCTACTTTCCATAAAGCAGTAACAAAACTATTTCTTATATGATACTTTATATAATTGCATCGGAAGGTTTAATACATTAAACCGAATTATTAGCTTATGTGGTGGGAAACGGTGAAATAAACACGGTTGTGTCACTTTAACAAAATTCCAATTAAACACTAACTCGGACAAATTGTTTTAAATGGATCGAAAACTTATAGTGAAATGATAAACATGCTAAGTGAATCAGCAAAGCTCTGTATCGGTGAGCAGAAAATCAATTTAGATATGAGGTAAATATATTGCAGAGACACTGGTAACAAATACTTCAATGGATATATGCTCTCAAGAATAAAACCATTTCCTCAACTATATACGAGCAGACTTATATCCGTCGAATCCATTAAGTTAATTCTTCTTTATTGTATATGTTAACAAATATTGAAATTATTTTAAATTTTACAATCATTCAGCCGACATTTCTGACAAGAAAACACCCTCCGTGCAATAGTGGTTTCACTAATCGAAGTTCAAAAAAAAAAAAAAAAAAAAAAAAAATTATACCACAACGATCACTGAGCAACTATTACTACTAATCGGTACAACAGCTTTTCGAGGGTCTCCTATGACACAACGCTACTTGCCGACGATTATCGTATAATCGAAAAAAATATTACCATAATATCGTGAAAGAAAAAAAAAAAAATTTCATATTTTGAAAAAAATTGATTAACTTTTTAAGGAAAACAAGTAGAAACATTATAGAAGGGCCAAGGCCCGCCATTATAAACCCTACATCATTCTACAATTATTAATTTATATTAGGCTTTTCAAAATAAATCACTCCATGGGAAGTACTCGAGAAAATTGTCCGATCTAAATCAATTTCATCAATAGCGTTCGTCCTTGGGATAAGATATCTATTAATTTGCATTAAAATATCTTAAAAATGATCGCTTGCGGGTTCGCACAAAAATAAACCACAACAGACTGACGGACAGACAAGCTAAGATCGATGCAATAACTGATCTTGGATCTCTTTTCTTTAAGGGCCGCTCGATGTCGCACACACCCGTAAATACTTAGTATACCCTTATATCACACAGCAGTGTAGGGTATCAAAAAAAAAAAAAAAAAAAAAATTCTCAAACACTTAATCATGCGTTTCGTAAACGAATTGCTATGCAAACATTTCGTCGTGATGCGACTGAACATCAAAAGGCTGTAGAAATATATACAAGTAATACGAGTCCTGAAGTAATTTTTTATAAAAAATATTCGAGTAGAAAATATTGCTGCAAACAAATCATATATATTTAGGAAGTTTTAAGAGAATTGAGAGACAAATTCCTTTTTAAAGCACATTTCTGTTAAATATCCAACATTTTTTTTCAGCAAACGAAATTTAATTTTTTTTTATTTTTTACATTTTTTTAACACTAAATTTGGTTTTCACTGTCTTTTGTAGATTTTACAGATGAATATGATGAATAAAAGTTTTAAGGAAATTTTATAAAACCAAAAAGAAAAAAGACTTGTCCAAGTAATTTATGGTTTTTTTTTTTTTTTTTTTTTTTTTGATTGATTTGCTGCTTATGAAATAATTAAGTGCCAGGAAGGATTGAAGTTATACTGAAGTGCTATTGGGGATCTAACTAGCGACATTCCTAAACTACGGTGGTTACTTTTCAGTTCAGTTTTTAGTTATTCGCCTTAGCACGAATGTATTGCATATATCCATAGAGGATCCAGCAAGTGATCGGTTTCATTCCGAACTTTTGTACATCAAAAACGAAGTTATGAAAACATTTCCGAGCGAATCAATTCAACTCAATTTTTTACTTCACTTATTTGTGAAACGTAAAGTGCGAACGCAAAACGGGAAACGAGAGACACTAATGGACTCTAGTAAACAGTTTTAAAAGTTTATGTTCTTCAAATGCATTCTTAGGAGAAGTTTTTCGGCGTTTATTTTCAAGTATTACAAATACGGAATTACATATAGATAATGGATATTAAAATTTACGAAATAATTTAAGAGAAATTTTCTATTTATTCTTAAAAGAATTTGTGCTACAACAACAAATCTATAAATGGTGAAGGTATCACTTTGCTAAATACTACTACATGTAAGAGGAACAAAAAAAAAAAAGAGAAAAGAAAGAAAAATCTACTTTGGCTAATCTTTGCTTAATTGTCGTGTATCGAGCTTCTTTGGAAGAGATGTGTCTTTGGGGAATGTTTTATAACATTTGTGTGAAACGTGCTCTTCGTGTCGAGTATGATATACTATTTTGCGTTCTACATAAATAAATAAATAAATATATATATATATATATAAATATATATATGTATATATATATATATACATCTATGTATATATATATTTTATATATTTTTATATATATATATATATATATATATAAATTTGATCACTTGAAATAGTTTTCAGGCATTTGTCGTAGAAGATCGTTTTTTTTTTTTTTTTTGCTTCTTTTTTCGTTTTTAATTTGATTTGCATTCTTAAGGACTTTGGAGGAGTTTAATAGGTCTCGTTGTATATTAATAACTATTCAAAGAAATCGATTTATCCGGATTACATTTCATGCAATTTGTAAACCTGTAAGAATTTCACAAGAAAGGAACGAAAAAAGAAAATAGTAACAAAAAAGAATACAGACCAAGAATGGAAATAAATCATTAACAAAAACGCACACAAAGCTACTTATAAAATATAAATAAATACACATACATCGATCGATAGAGTAGATACGGCATTTTTTTTTTGAAATGAATGAATGAATAAATTCGATACAAAACGAGTTCCATTATACATATATCCACCGTTTCATCCGTTTCATTACCGTTAAAAATGCACTACTTATAGATAGATAGATAATCTGGAGAGATATTTGCATTTACTTTCAGATCAATAAAAACGTTTTGAATTTGAATATAAGCGGCGAATGAACCGATTTTCAATATACTATACAAGAATGCTTGCTTACAATTGTTTATTTCAAATTTTCTAATTTTGAAAAAGGTCTCTGTTAGATGGAGATGCAGATCTCAGGCTACGATCAAATTAGTTCAACCTATTTCTGAATGGTGGATATAAATATTACAAAAATAAAAGCAATATAAAGTAAAAAAATGTTTTTTATTTTTTTTAATTTTTTGTAATTTTATAAAAATTTATACCAACAACACATGCTAAACTTGTATTTTTTAATCGACAGAGAACAAAATGTATCGCATTCCAAAACGTGTGGACTCATCTTAGTTAATATTTTCGAATAAATTTTTGAGCAGATCTGTACTATACGAACACACATGTGCAGTAAACATCTTCTTTTTAAATCGGATTTTTCTTTCCCTACCATGCTCTTGCTTAGCTTAAGTGATGAGTGTTTCTATAAACGTTATTCTCATTTACAACGTGACTGATCTTATAAATCCTAAATGTGGAAAGGTCCCGAAACAATCAGCTAAGATTATACAAAGACGGTAAAGTAGATAAGATCAATTTCACATTATGCCGAGATGAACTTAAGATGATATCATTTTGTGAGTAATTTCTCTTTATGTAGTTCTTTTTTTCGCTTAGGGAATGGATGATACCTGTTCGTGTAATACGGTCAAAGAAAGACGTGAGCAAAGTCACGGTCATACTTGGGGTTCTGATGATGTTATGCCCTTCTCGACTCACCATTAATTACAGCTACGATCAAAGCAATCTTTAGCGCACTTGGGATAAGAATCCGCGAACACTGACGCGGTTATCGCGGCTCTAATCTACCTTGGACTATTCATGCGGAAGTTACCAAGTTACGAAGGCAACGATTAAGAGCAAAGACTAAGTAAATCAATCAATTATTACTTTAGGCGTTTCGTTGAGAATCCTTTGCTCCGTTGCTCCGGGTAGTAAGTTTGAAATTCTATTTGCTGACTTTCCACTAAGAACATCTGCAATAAATGCAAAACAAATTTTAAACTTTCTTTTCCTTCTTTTCTAGGATTCGTATGCGTAAAATTGCGCCAACAATTCACAAGCAGACAAACTCGGACATTTGCGCCTGTTATGAACTATTATTAAGTAACATTTTAAGGAATTGCGGAAAGGTTTCCACTGAATGAGACAAGTAAACGGCTGACGTATGCCTTATGTAATTAGCATGCCTGGGTCTTTCATTTGAATAAATATAGAAATTTTGACGATATTTCTTACGTACATAAATTCTAAGCACGTTTTATATTAACCATGGGAAGCTTACGAAATGTTTTTTTTTTTTTTTTTTTTTTTTTTTTTTTTTTAAATTTTGCTAAGAATCGTTCGCTGAACGCGATCTTTTACGAAGCGATTATCGACATTTGTAAATAATTTTGAAGCGATATATCTCAAACTCACCATATATCTAGAACTCAAATTTGTTGCTGGAAATGAATCAAAGGCTTAGCTTTCCATCTCATTTTTCTTCCATTTTTTTTTCTTTTTGCGTTCTCTCGTGAAGTTTGATACTTTGAACAAGAGAAACATTGAAAGGCAAATAAGTGTAAGCGAATTAATTGAAAACACTGCATATATTTTACAATGAAGAGTCTTAAGCCTTGAAATGTTTTCGTTTAAATGTCCGACAAACGTTTACGTCATATTCGCAAACATTGGCATTTGACAAAAGCTATTCCTTCTTTATATGCAGTTATCAGAACAATATTGCAGCAATGTTTGTACATCTTGGTGAATTTTTTTGTTTTTTTTATCACATCCTATAGTTTATGTAGTTTTAGGCCTTGGGGATTTGGTTTCCTAAATGAATTATTAGGTATATGAAATGTAAACATATTTTGGACTAATCTCTCATCTCCTTAATTGAGTTTAATGGAAGGCATTTTTCAGAAAGTCGCTAATACGACCGTATATCTGAGTATTATCGAAATGAGTAAAGTGATATATAATTTACATTTCTAATATGGAGTCCAATTTATGGAAATCGTTAGAATTGATTTTGCTTTTTTTTTTTAGTATAGGTTGAGTTGACAACGAGAATTTGTAGTGGACCTTGGAATTTTTAAGAAAGAAAAAAAAGATATTCAAGTCGACCTTAAATTGGTCTAAATATTCTTCTCTAATTAAGCCTACAATTTAATTACAATCAATATTAGCTGGTTACATATGGACTAAATATCGCCATGAGTAAGTAAAACTTTGAAAATGTATCAATCAAGTTCAATCAAATTTCCGATTTAAAAAGAGTTTTCGCTTACATACGATATTAGATTTTGATAGCGAGCGATACAAATTCGTTTCCTTTCATAGATATATGATATTGAAGTTTCCAATTTCGTTTCATAATAAAAGACGTACATAGCCACACATACGCATACACTCATACAATCAAATGCACAAGCGCGAACGCATGCGCACTGGAATCATCATACATAACACATACACACACACTTATACAACGAACGATGCACATTAAAAATGAATAGAAACAGATAAATGTATATATATAAATATATATATGTAATGTAATATTAAAGATTTCAAGGACTCACTCTTCCTTTGTGGGAAATTTTTCAGCGTAAACTCTCGATGATCTACTGCAAGCATTATCACAACACGGACAATACCAGTAGCTTAACACACCAATTGATATAGCAAATAATACCGTAGGGATTATTAGCGATAATATCAAATGATATAAATTATTTTCCCAGGAATAACGACCGATAACTACTTCGGGATAGGCACGACTATAAAAGCAGGGGAACGGTTCACCAATGTGTGAATATCTTTAAAAAAAAATAAATAAATAAAAAAAATAAAGGAAAGAGAAAGAGAAAAAGAAAAAGATTGATAAACGCTTAAAATGAACAGAAAACTATACTGTACTAAGCACTCATTTAACCCATACATACCCATACTGTCTGGCAAAAACGCTGCAATTTGTTGTGGGCGGATAACCGCAACCTTCAGAATTTATTAGAAATTTTGTGTAACTAACATCCCAAACGACCGTAGCTAAATCACGAGGATTTTTCTCCCAATCCGTAAACGGTATACGGGTGTAATTAACATATAATTGATGGCATCTGAAAATGTTTATTACTATACATATATAGATGTTATATGCTTTTTTTCCTGATTAAATATGCAGACACAGGAAAGTGGATTTGTTTGGAAAAAAAAAAAAACAAGGAGAAAGAGAAAAATTTCATAAAAATACATACTTATTGGGCGATGAGGTACAACCTTCACGGCATGAACTCCATGTGCAATTTTTAATGCCTTCAGCATAAACGTGATCGATAACGATACAGGTAACGGGTACAGGATCATAATCCGCTATAATTGTCGATATAGCTGGGTCCACAACAAACGGTATGAGAAATAGAAAAGTGAAAACCGATAAAATCGCTGTAGTACCTAATGAAAAGCAAAAAGAGATAGAGAGCGAGAAAATTTACTTCAAAATTAATTCATTTTCCATTTATTTAATTTAGATCATATTTCATATCATAGACCAGAGTTGATAGTAAGATAAGATAGAGGCAAGGCAGACAGACCATTAAATACCCCGCACCAATTCGCTTAAATAATCATATAGTAATTATATAGTATTATTAGTTTTTGCGGCCAGGAGAGTACAAACAACATACATCCCACAGATGCACAGACGGACGGGTATGGCTAAATCAACTCAAAATTGTACGCTAATCAAGAATATATATATTTTATAGAGTCTCTTCTGAGCCTTCCTTTTGGGAGCTATGGAAAAAAAAACAAAATGTGTATACCCCCATCTGACTGTGCTGGATGTAAAAAGGGCTTGTCCTATCTAAACCATTTGCAACAAGCACATTGCGGACTCAAAACATCTCAAGCTACCGAATCTTGTTGAAATAAGTCAAATATTGCGGACTGAAGGGTGACTGGAAAAAATACATAGCCAGACATCAGATGGACAGCCCAGCAACTTAAAATGATTTCTGAATCGATCAGTATAGGAAAAGGTGGGTCTTTCTGCTTGTTACATATGTCCGCACAAACTTAATACACCCTATATATAGCACAGGTGTAGATGGAGAGTATAATAATTGATTGTTATTAAAACGTGAAACAATGGTTTTCTAATTTTTTGACTCGTAATGTCACGGTAAAGATCATGTTGATCAAGCGCTAATTGTGGATTTCAAAAATGTAATTATTTATCTTAATATGAATGGATGTGCGACTTACCTAAGCATACCGAGGTATAGAATTTTGCCTTTTCCAAGATGGTCTCAATTTCATGATCAATCTTGTTTGATTTGATAGAGGCATGGGGCAGAGATGAACGACTTGACTTGGTACTGCTGTTCAAGCTGATCTTGCTTCCGCCTAAACTTTGCGTTGACATAGTAGGGCTAGTGGGCAAGGAGGAGAGCATAGTGTTCGCGGTATTACTCTTCTTCATGATGTTTGGAATTTTTTTTTTTTCGATTTTTATGTTAAACAAAAGCAAACAACGCGCAATCCGGTAACTAAGCTGTACTGCGTTTTTAAATATTTTATAAAAAATTCTCTTTACTGGCTTTGGTTATTGCTTTGTTATTACTTTTTTATTATTTATTTATATGAAATGTTTTCAAGTCAAATAATTATATCTAACTGTTGTTTAGTTTAGTTTTGTTAATTTATTATAGTAAAAAAAAAAAAAAAAAAAATCCTCTTTTTTTTTTTTATTCTTTAAATTTTCTTTTATTTTCTTTCTATTAGGTAACTAAGCTGGCTTTTCTTTTATTATTAAACTAAACTTTTTATGCTAAATGTTATTTAAAATTTTTAATTATTGGATTTTTTGTTGTTGTTGTTGTTGTTGTTGTTGTTTTCTATTCATTTAAAGGTTGTTCTTCTCTTTATTATAAATTATTATCATTATTATTTCTATTACTATTATTATTACTGTTTGTTATTTTCCTTATTATTTGGTTGTATATGTTTTTTTACTTGTGTCTAAAGACCTTGATCACGCATCCCTCTAAACCGTTTGTTTAAATTGTGTGAATATTTGTTTGCATTGTCGTTACTGTGGTTGTTGCGGTGTACGATGTACGAAATTGTAGCGATTACTATACGGGTATTATAGTTGTTTTTGGAGTGAATGAAGGAACGGATTGATATATAAGGTGAACGATGGTGGCAATGTGTAGAGATGAAGGATTTAATTTTAATATCGCACGTATATTGTTATTTCTTTTTATATTTAGCTTTGTTTTATTTATTTTTTATTATTTCTTTTCTAATACTATTTTGTGTGTTTGTTTTTGTCAGTACTGTGCCGTTTACTTTTATATGAACATTTTTTGGTGTGAGTTAATGTGTGTTTTGCCCGTTGTTGTATCGACGTAAGAAGCAATTAAAAACTGAGAATAATTGAATTTGTTTAAATAAATGTGTGTTAAAAAAAATGTTTTTTTTTTTTTTTACTTTATTTCCGTTTCCGTTTTTTTTTTTGCAGTTGTGTTGTTTGCTTTTTTCTTTTTTTTCCTTCTTTATTTATTTATTTATTTATTTTTTTTTCGTTATTCGAAATCTTTTAACATATTCTTTGTTTATTTGTCGGTTACTTAAAAAAAGGAACGAAGTAGAAGAAGAAGCTTAAAAATTATGAATGAAAAAAGTTTTTAAATTAATTTAAATTAATTTTTTCTTTTTTTTTTCAAATTGTTTTGTTTATTTTTTTTTTTTCTTTTTAATTTATTAATGAAATTGAGTTGTGATCGATAACAGTAGGTGTTGTTCTTGTTGTTGTTGTTGTTACAGAGTATGATAAATTATTGCAATGCAAATATGCCCGATTGATGTACAGGACTGTCTTCTTGAAGCAGAGGAATGCCTGCAAATGAAAAATAATTCAAAATACAACAACAAAAATTAGAATAAATAACTTACGGATATTGTCTAAGCGAGAATACAAATAACACCGCACAAAAGTGCTGAATAAAACTATGAATTCTCCGCGCTTAAGTCATACCCGTTATCACACTAAAGCCTATACTACATAGTTTCTTGTCAGTTTGAATCGGTAGATAGCCTTACAAGATCAGTCTTACTTTCCGCAATGAATTCATATTGTTATTAAAAAAGATGGTGCTTACTAAAATAATGCTTAGCGTAGAAAAGTGCCTACAGACAAAGTTATACTCGTATTACATAGGTGGGTATATTCGAATTAATAATCACTTAATTATTATTGATTTTCTTCACAGCTGTATAATATCGGATAAAAAGCTGTCGAAATTTTTGAAACTATAATTCGAAAACTAATAAATCTAATGTCGTAACACTTTGAAGAATCCTTTTGTGCTTTCTGAAATATTATAACACTTAAGCGTTTGTCAATTGCTCGCATTCTTCGAATTGCTTTGATAAGCGCAGAAAGCTAAGATTTCTTCGAAATTTTCAAGACTTTTTTCATAAAGACATCCATTTGCATTCCTTTAGAGCAAGCACATCATACTTTAGCGTTTCAACTTCCAGTCAAACTCAATAATCTAATCATAAAAAAACCTACATCAACCTATTATTATTATTATTATTATTATTCTTAATTTAGCCGGAGAATAAATTCTAAGACTAATGTCTTAAAAGCACTAGCATATCTAAGGCTTTCGGCTTTATTAAAAACTCTACCTCACTTGAGATTTGAACCCACGACCACTGAGTTGCTAGTCAAGACTCTTGTCTACTCGGCCACCCAAGCGGATCTATATCAACCTAATCGTACTATATTGAAACGTAAATTGTCACGTATTTTTATTCAACCCCTTTTGGTATCAACTTCGCATCGCTGATTTGCATTTTTTAGTATAGTGTAAGTTTTATTTAAAATTCGTAGGAGATGTATTTACAAATTATTTACAGAAACTTATATATTACGCGTCAAATTGTCGTTCTTGTCGGTTTGAATATTCCGTTTGAACTCTCCTGACACGACTCTCTACTCTAACGTGCCTTCGGCAAAAGTTCTGCTTATATAGCCTTTTACAAGCAAGTTATCGTTATCCAAACTCATCTCGACATCTTTGTGGTAATGCCTTTCTTCGTCAACTTTCTGCTAATTGTTGTTAATTTTTTCGCAAATTGCCAGCTGCATGAATGTGTCTCTGATTTTTCCTCTCTTTGAAATTTTCTTTCTTGGAGAATAGATTGGTTTTCATGAAATCTTAAATCATCAAATATTCGATTTTCACTACAATATTTTAAAGTTATCTGAATGCTTTTTGAAAATTTGCATTCTCATAAGCTAGCGCTAGTTGGACAACAGGAAAGACCAACGCTAGTAGGTTGTTCTAAAGGTGGACAATACGATTAAAAAACGACGAGTCGCGGCAATGTGTTGGGCGGTATACAGGGTGAGAAGGCTGTGGAAGACGCGTAGTTCTGTTGAAGGATTTAATTACGGGAAAAATCTCTTTTATCTTTGTAGAAAAGTTTTTCTGAATGTACCTACAAATAAGCGCGTCACTGCTCGCTCACGTTATGCCGATGCTCAATAGGGAGATCTGGACACACTTTCTTCATCCATGAGCACCTAAGTTTTGCGCTGTATGGGTTATGCGAGCGCCTCCAAGCAATGTTTGGTGAATCCCGCCAACCCACGCGAGTTATAATCTAATTTACGCCGAATATAGGCGGCTATTTATTTACCCGATCTCATTCGAATATTTTTGTAAAGTACCGTTCTAGTGTATCATTGATCATTAAGCGTTTGTTTTGTATCGGATTGCTGGATGATCTCTTACTAAAGGAAAACGAATGACATAAGGTGCTATCGTCTGCAAACAAGTTTGTTACGGTTCGTCGTAATCCACACAAAATTCTTAATGCACGCTAGGAAGAAAGAAAGGGAAAGGAATATATTACTAAATATCGTTCCATTAAGCATCGGCATTAACGCGTTATATACTACTGTAAATCGACGCCCGTAAGACATAGAAGCGCAAAAATTGAGGATTATATTAGCGATGTCCACGTGGAGAGTATTAGCGAGGATATGATTTTCTTGATTACAATAATTTTCAAAAGTTGAAAAATTGCTCCTCCATATGACCTATTTATAGTATATAGCGGTTGAAGATTCCGACTTCAAGTTGACCTAAGTTGATTGAAAAACCGAAGCTAATGGATCATTATGTCATGTGATTACAATTCATCAGGATCGTTACACATACCGTTAATACTATAGAATCACTTGTTGCGATTAGAGCCACTTTCGCTCCATCAGTCAGAAGTGATGAGGAGTTTTCTCTTTAATAGACAACAACAAATATTGCAATCGTGATCGAAAGAAAGTATCGAGTGTTTGCATTTGCTTAAGTCAAAGCTAAAGCTTTTTTCTGTCTATATTGAATTTTTGCAGTTTGTCCCCTTTTTTTTATTCATACAATCAATATCTGTCGAGAAAAATATGCATATTTTTTTGCACAACATATCGGAAATATAGGTTACTCTCTCCATTATACGCTACGCCACGCCACTTGTTGTACTTGGGGTATATTAAGTTGGTGCGGAGACGCTTGTAACGCCCACGAGGACTTCATATAGATCCACTTTTTTACTACCCCAATCAACTCCGAAAATGATTCTGCGCTTGCTTGTCCGTCTGTCTAATCTCTGTCCATGCATTTTTGTGTTCAAGCTACAGGTCGTTTGATCCATAGAATTATCCGGCAGCAGCCGAGGTATACCGTCAATTTCCAAAACTATGCAAACGGCTTCATGTTAATCATCACAGTTAGCCACAAAGTAAATCAATATCAAGATCGCCTTGATTAAAACACAACAGGAGTATGAATGGCAGCTTAAATGAATGAATGAACGCAAGAAGAAGAGAAAATTCTTACTGTGGAATGGAAGAAACAATTTTTAAGTTTCTATCGCTTTGCATTCGATAATAAGTGAATTGACATTGAGTAAAAGGAAAAACCTGGTCGAAGAATCTGCGTTGGGACCCTTATTCGTATAAATGCTCAAGAAGATGAGTAGAATTTTCACTTCTTTGCATTTGAAATTTATGATGTATATATTATGAATACAGTTGATACCGTTATATCTAAGGATGTATCGCGACTCCATCTTTTAACTTTTTACGGTCAATTAGAGATTGCTATACGTTTTCTCTCCCAATGAGTGGATAAATGCTAGCTACTCTCACTTACCCGGCCGGTATTTGAGTGTAACCAAGCAACCAACGAGGCGTGATCTTAATTCGGTAGTGGATAATATATAACAGTTCTCTCAAAACAGTATTATAACAAAAATCGAAATAATTTACTTTTCTGATTTAGCTATGATTTGCGCATGTTTAAAATAACGAGAACTAATGGTCTTGTGCTTGACGTTACATGTTGACGCTTACGTTTTTACGTTTTGACACATAGATTTTATTACTATAAATACAATACAATACGGTTAAGGCTAACCCCATGCGATATCCTTTGCATAATAATTTTATCTTCATTCGCCATAATATGCTCAACTCTTTCTTCTTCTTTTTTTCAAAAGCGATTAATTCACTCTTTTCACACTTTTAAAAGGATCATATGACTTTCAGTTTTGTCTACTTTGCAAAGGCAATTACTTAAGCCATTCATACACATGTACACACGTATATATGTCATTGAAGAAATTTATAATAAAATTATGCGGCAAAACACGCTATATAGTGTAAGGATAATAAAAAATAAAAAAAAAAATCGTAAATAAAAATATAAAAAAAAATGAAAGAAACAGATGAGCTAAACCTCAAAAGACCCTGAAAATATATGTCAGGCAAGTGCAAACACAAATATACAAATATTGAAAAGTATAAATAAAAAAGAAAAAAAGAATGATTTTTTAGTCGAATTAAGCCGAACCTTTAATACCCATACCCCTATATACGTTGTAATCATATTTGATTTGCGAGTTAGAGCAATGATCGATTCGCTCGATATATATACATTGCTTATGACAAAGAATGCATCGTCTAACGAGAATATTTCAATTCGCTTATCTGATGTGACAACTTCTCAGAAATCATTGTAAGAACTGAAAATCGTGTTTTTCACGTGTTCAGCTTTTTAATATATGGTTCTTTGGTCCTCGAATATATCGATCAATTTTTTTTGGTATGTTAGCAAAGTAACGTGAAAGTGCATGCAACCAGAGACTCCTACACAGAATATATAGCTGCCGTGTTTGCAGTAAATTTAGCCAACTTGGCCTTCGATTTTTTTCTATCTCCCCTACACACCTATGGCATGCTCTGTTATCGTGTGAAAATATAACGAAATGAAACATATACGACATACGATATACGATAAATGCGATTATTTGCGAGCAATTATTTATCAAACTAGATATTGGTGGATAACTGACTGGCGGATACTAAAAGATTCGTTTCAAGCCAACTAGAGCTGCTTTTTTATTAGACGTTGAAAGAATTTACTTTGAAATTTTTTTTTTAATAATTACGTGAACTTATACGATTCTTATAACTAAATCTGATAAATATCAAATGGAAAGAGAATTCGAAAGAAAGTTTTGTGCGTGTATGCAAAGTTATAAAATCATTATAAGATTTCTCAATAAACATACAGACTGAGTACAGACGGAAATGGTTTAAGAGATGTCGTTGTTTATGTAAAGCTAAATAAATTGATATTAATTTTAGATATGCAAAAAAGAAAAATCGATTTATGTCATCGAGTTGACTGAGATATTTTTGATGTCTACAAATTATAAACGAGAATGCACGAATGCCAAATGAATAAATAATGTGTAAACGTTGACGAAAAGGGTCACTTACGTGACGGATCTCATAGAGCCATGACTTCATCGCCACCTCCACCTCCGCCGTTATCGCCATTAGCCTGATCAGTTAAAGCGTTCTTCGATAATATTGTGTCAGTATCCACACAACCTTTGAAACGCATCTTAGCATCGTCGCCTACATAAACGGTTTTTTGACAGAGCAACAGCACTAGACAAGAAACTACAAACAGCACCGATGGGACTACAGAAGCAAATACGAATTGACGGTAGGTGACTTCCAAATTGAAACGAGCTACAACAACATCCTTCTTTTGGGGCGAATAGAAGCATGGGAAACGAGCACGAGCATTATGATCGCTGCCATCGCGTCCGAAATCCTTAAGGAATTCTTTGCATTCATCCATCAGTGTATTAACGCAACCCTCCAGATTAATCATAAGCTTCGATTCATTCGATATAGTTAGATCTACATCGGGCGGTGCTATCTCTGGTACCGGATTCGCTACGGTTATATGTAAATGACTTAAATACGTAAAGTTGGTGAGATCCGTTAGCATGCTATGCTCTATAGTGGAACCGTTTATGCAATCCATTGCATCTACCCGATCGGAAGTGTTTTTAATAAAATAACACGATGCCATTACCACATTATCGCCTGACTCATTCCATACCTCCTCTTCTGTTTCCGCGTTTATAGCGTTCTGGCATTGCGATAAGTAAACTTTGTCGCCGCTTAGTATTACTACGTTTTTATTGCGTGTTGGTATGTCGACACAACGGCGGTCGCAATTGTAAGGGGTACGTATTTTACGGCAAGTGCCGCGATTGCATGAAAACAAGCCACTTATATCCATGCAATTGATTTTCCCCCTTCTACCTGAACACTTAACTGGTGAATCACTATTCTTGAAAACACATTCAAAGGCATCGGTGATATTTAAACACTGGCCAGCTGTGCAATTAAAAGTTCCCGTAAGATTTTTACATTCATCATGTATGCAACGGGCCTTATCAGCTCGATCCTGGTCAATGCCATAGCAGGTCTTATTGGCCGAATTAGTACAATTTTGAAAACTTAAATTGGTGCCATTGTTACGTAGATTTACATAAATTTGTATACAAGCGCCCGATGTCTTACTTAGGCACCATTCACCGCATGAGCCCCATTCACAATTCTCCTTATTAACCGCACGTGTTGTAGTGCACATGACGGGTGTCTGATCAATGCCGCTTTTAAAGGCTCGCGTCGACGGCATATATATGGCGACTGTTAAATAAACTAAAGCTACCGAACTTAATACCAATGTCATTTGACAGACACATATTGTGCCGCAAATTCGCTGATCCTGTGGCGGTACTATTAAGTCCTCACTGGGCACTTTTTTCTTACCCATAATCGTTGACTAAGCGTCGGACGGGTGAACCTTGTTGCAAACTATTCAATGCTCCTCCCTTAAGAAACTTCAATAACTTTGCCTTGCTTTCTACACTAAAACACAATTCAAGACGTTTTTCACATAATTTCACATTCATCCGTTCGTTATCGGCACTGCTTTTACTCGCTCAGCATGATGATTGCATTTATCGAATACCAAAAATTTTGATAGTATGTCAAAGTGGTGACGAATTTTATTATGCGTTTTTTTCTTCCTCTTTTCAAGCAGATATATGCTGGATTTTTTTCTTCATCCGCTTTACGATTGCGAAGCAATTTTTTTTTTTTTTTTTTACTTTTAATTTTGCATAAAATTTTGTGTAAATATTTAAAAATAAAATTCAAAATATCATTCTTGCTTTTATAAAATAAAAACAAAAAAAAAAAAGCAAGATTTGTTCACAATTTCTTTCCTCCTATCGATTTTCTCTGCCAAGCAGCTCACAACAATTTCTCAACGAATAAATTTTGGTTTTTCGAAACAACGAACACTTTGTCTTATTGCTATGATTATTTCTTTATTTATTTATTTTTTTTTTGCCTATCGATTTTAGGAAATTCATTCAATTTTTATTTGATTTTTGCTTTTATTTTTAAAAAATTTTTATTATTTATTTTTTTATTTTTTGCTTTAAACTCTATTTTCTTGACCACAGTCAATATGTTAGTCTGTTGAGTTTCTTTTCGATTTCTTTCTTTTTCTTTTTTTTTTTTTTTTTTTTCTTATCTATATTTTTTCCTCTGCTTTAACTGTTTTGTGTCCTCGTATTGTGGTGCTTGTGTGCTTTTCACTACAATTTTTATGGCCTAAGACCCCAGTTGGAAAATGTTGTTTATGTCGGGAAATCAAAGTCATGCGCACGCAATCGCTTCTCGTCCTTTTTTCACTTATTTTCTTAATTTTCTTTATTAATTGTTAGGATTAGGATTTCGTGCTAAAAATCAATAAAGAAAACAACCTGAGATTTTTTTTTCAATTGCTTTCGCGTTCTTGTACTTTCCCTTACCATATAAATTTTCCTTTATTTCAATATTTGCGTTTACGTTCCATTTAATTCTAATGTTATAAATAAACTGAATTTTTTGAACTTTTATTCTTATTATAATGATTGTTAGTATTATTGTTTTTGATGAATTTCACTTGATATTCTATTCTAAATTTTATTTTTTTTATTTTTTTTTTTTGCATTTGAAACATTTGAATCTAATGCTTATCAGTTTTCAAAGGGGAAAAAAAATGTAAAAAGAAAGCATTCGATAAGACTATGGGAGCTCACGCGACTTAAACTGCATCTTGCGTGTGCATTAATTAAGGCCACTAGGGCTCATTCATTTTGTTAAATAATTTTTTCATCAAAATTCTACAACTAGCTATTCTCTAGCTAGCTAGCCTTAACGAATAGCATTAAGTGCAGATCGTCGTCTTCTGGTAACGATGAAGAAATTCACTTCTTTCAAATCATTATAACGATGTAACTGACATCGGTTACGCCCCCCAAAATCTCAATTCTATTTCCCATTTATAATTATTATGCATAATTATATTTCTAGTCACATTCCAGATTTCTGCCTCAACTTTTGGCAATTGTAACGAAGATTTTGATAGCTTTCTTCATTGGAATTCATGCTGCATCGTTCAATTTCGTGTGCTGGTCGATCCAGTTCGAACTGTGGTTTTACTCAATTTTAAACCTTTACGAAAAAGTTCGCCTGAGATCGCCTCGTAGACGCCAAAATCCAATTCATCAACACTAACACCGTAGCCTGCAGTTTTGCAGTATTCTTTTCATTTAGAAAGCGTCCGTCCTTTCGTTGGCTGATCTGAATCGTTATAACCTTGCCGAGCATTCAAGCTCCTTTTTGACGTTTATACGTATCTATGTCAAGTGTTTCGGGTGGGTTTCGGGTTTTCGCGGGAGGAAGCCATACGGCGCAATGCAGTTTGTCCACTTCTGACTTTCAACGAGCTACTTGAAAAATGTTTAAAAAAAAAACTCTTTCATTCGCAAGGGAACTTTGAAATCAATCAAAGCAAATCATCAAAATTCCAATGCGTTTTGAATCTACGATATGTTTATTCGATTAATCGGTACTGTGTCTATGTGGAATATGATGATAATTAACAAAATTTAAGATCTCTCCTTGGTTTATATACTGGCAAAAGAACTACTGTTCAGGGATTATGACGTAACATTTACAATTTCTATTCAGCAAGCTACATTCCTAATTATAGGGGAAGGGCCAAGAGTTGATTGCAGATACGCCCAGACAATTTTTAAAAGCTGAAATAATCTTGAAAAATTTTATAATTTTTCAGACGATATCAAGTTAATTCTAGAGAATAAAAAACAATGTGACTCACTGTCGTACCCACTATTAATAAAATAATAAAAGTGGGCATCACGTACGCATCATCTTCACTCGAACACGATGGCAACTTAATTATTCAACTGTTGGCGTACTCGTGCTCATATTGAGTGCCGACATAACGTAACGTAAGAATTTATTAGAAAATAAATTTTTAAATTCACATTCGTTATTGATCGATTGAACTAAGTACGCCTTCGTAGAATATTTAAAAATTGTGAAAATATGTTAAGAACTAGCGAAATGAGTTAAGGTAATAAAAAAAAGACAAATCTTACCCCCACCCCCCTTCCCCTCTCCCCACGGGCACACATTTCAATTGTTACGAAAATATTCTTCAAATCTGAAAGACATGTACGTATTACTACATACATGTAAATAAATATGTCCTGTGATGAGAATCTCGGTGCTTTTTAATCAAAAAAAAAAAAACATGGGAAAGAAAAGAAGAAGAGATGAAAGTAGAAAAAATTTGTTTAACGCAACCAACACTCTAAAAATTAAAATGCATAAGCAATATATTGCGTAACTGTTATATAACCTATTACATACCAATCTTTTCCCTTTTTAAAACAGCTCTTAAAACAGTACAGAAATATAACATCCTTGGCGGAGAGACATGCAAAATTTGAAGGGCAATGTAATCAAAATCAATAACACAAGCTATTGCTCGTTAAAAAAATTCTTCTGATTGCAAGCCGGCCCACCCATTAAATAACTGCCTGGATTTTCGCCCTTTTCCAGGCCAAAGTAAAAAAAAAAACCAATTTTCGTTTACATTTTCTGGCTTAAGAGAGTTTATTTACGTCCTAAGACTCGATTTCGTAGATCAGCGAAAAGACGGCCTTGACGGGACCAGTGTTTGACAAATTCAGTACACAAACAATTCCATACAAAAACCTGCGCGGCTTTCGCTCTTAATGAACTTCATATATATTGTAATAAGCACGAAGAAGTCGCAGAAGGAGACTTGAATTCATTTTAAATTTCGTTAACGCCTCTATAGGTACGTGAAAATTTATAACACAATTGCATCGTTTTAGTTGGTTGTAGTAATACGCTGTGATAATTGCTATTGTCATTCTAAAAATCTGCCTCAGAAGAAGACTTTATTGCCAATCAAATCCATATGCATATATAGATAAGCAATTTCAGGGGCCCATCGCACTAAGAATATATGCACAAATCTTTGCATAAATCTTAAAAAGTTTTCATATATAACATAATACATACGTTAGTTAATCAATTGACATCAAATTCAAAGTTTCTACCGGATTTACATACATTCACACATATTCATATTCTTTTTCGAAAAATTGTAAATTTCGTCTCTTTGCAGATCGATGGAGAAGCAAATTAGGGAAAATTGCCTGAATACTTTGTCCGGTTGAAGGCCGTATATGCCGTACGGTATATAGAATGTTACAAATAGTTTGATAAAATTAGTTAACCCGTTTGGGTTAGTGGTACGTGTAAGAAATTTAAAATTACTTAGTCAATAATTTTGAGGCAATTTTCAATGCAGGCTATTAAAGCTGGGGAACCGTAAAAGTACATGCACCGGTCTACCGAATGCGTGTAGCGCTGGGATGATTGTTTTACGCATATTTCCCCGTGCGGTGCAGTAAACTGATCACATGAACTTAATTTGCTTTCCGAGTGATGTCTCACTAAGTGGAAAATAGTTTTAACAATGTGAAATTACATCAGACAGAGTATTATTTGACTCCGATCCAATTACGTCCTTACATCCTACTATTTAAATATCTAGATGTTTAAATATCCATGCACACTCGACTTACCTAAGATTCTTGTCCTCTCAATCGTCTAAGCACACGTTCCTTTTTTACGTCTTTTCTAAAAAATTCAAGCAAATTTTCTTTGGTACCGTTATCTGTTCAGAATGTCATCACGTTTTGTATATAAAATGTGAAATTTTTTTTATTACTACACAGCGAGTGACGACATAAATATATTTATTATTGAAAACCGTTGCTAATAATAAATTTATTATAAGATACGGTATACGATGCGTGCGTACGCCACATCACACACGCCTAGTGTCATGTATTATTGATTTAATACATTTGCAATAAAATTTTTGGCACTTTTTACATTTTCTAGAAATTTTTTTCTACGCCATTTTTCGTTTTCTCCAACAATTTCTTTTTTTTATTTTTTTTATTTTATTTTTTTGTTAATAATTTTCTCAAGAAATTTTTGATTTTTTTCTTTTCTCGTTATTGCTGCTTTCTGTTTTTTTTTTTTTTGCTTCGTTTTACTTTTAATAAATTGAAAACAACATCACATGTTTTTTCCTTTTATTTTCGATTGAAGTGTTTTTTTTTAAAAAAAAAAAAAAAAAGAAACAATTTTGACATCTCATTATGTCATGATGTAAAATAACTAGAGATGACAGTTAAAACGCTACGCGTTTTATTTTTGTGTATTTACCGAAATTCCTTTTCTTTTATGCTACGGGGATATAACATTATATCGCTCTTCTTCATATTAATATAAGTGAGTTGTGAGTATATCTTGTTTGTAGTTTCTATAACAATTTCATCAAAGAGCAACGAAAGGGAGAAAGGAAAGAGGAAATGAAAAACTTTGATGGAGCGTAAATGAGAGCGAAATAATAAAAACAAAAATACGAAAAGAATATTACTTCCGTTATAAAATATGAGTTCGTTTAAAAGCTTTCTGAGAGAATGATATGTTTATTATCTTCGAATACGCGTAGATAAGAATAAGAGGAGAAAAATGCAAAAAGAAAAAGGAAAACGAAAATGGAAATGGAAATGGAAAACGAAAAGGAAAAAACGTGAGTCATAAGCAAAGCATGAAAATATTAATTTAATAAAGTTACCTTAGTGTAGGTTTAGCTTAACCAGAGGGTGTATGTGTAAGAAAACTACGGTTATTTCGTTATTATTAATTTTTTTTTTTTTTTTTTTTTTTTTTTTACCATAAATTTTGCACATAATATAACAAATAATTGATAGTCTTATAATTTTAATATGGACAAGTTTAATAACATGTGCCAAAGTGACGTGGTTTAATGTCATCAGCATGTGCTTAAGATTTTAAAGTTCTAAAGTACTGACGTGGAGTTTAATTTTAAGGTTAAAGCTTTTATTTTGATTTATTTTTCATTTCATTTTTTTTTTTTTTTTTGTTTATTTCAAATTTTTATTATACATTATGGGACATTTCTGTTTTGTTTAGTGCTTCAGTGACCGTTATTAGGCAGGGAGCTTGAATACACGGATCTTAGTATTTGTATTCCTTAATTGGTTGGTTTTTATTTTTCACTTTATTTTAAAACCGAATTGATATATTTATACTACATATAAATGTATACACGCACACACCTTCATATATATATATATAGATATAGGTTTATATATATATATATATCATATATATACCATGTGTTTGTTTGTATTCATGCACATACGGATAGAGGAGAGTAAGAAATAAATTTATACCATCATGACGACGTTCCGTTTAGCTGACAAGTAGTAATTTGACTTCTTTTGCACTTACGACCTGAACAATCAGGTCAGCGTTTTTTCTTTTTTTCTTAAAAAAAAAAGAAAGGCCAACTTAAAAAAAACAAAACAAACAAGACAAGAAAAAATAAGAAAAAATGAATAAAGAAAAAAGAATATTATAAATAAAAAAATATCTTTCTAAGATTTTACCAATTCTAACCAAACAAGTCTTCTTTAATGCAATAGCAAACTTTTCGAAACGTGTTTGTGTATACGTGTAGATATTGTTTCATTAAAGTAAAATGTTAAGTGAAAAAATAAACCTGGCAACAAGGAGTAAAGGCTTAGAAAATTTAAAGAAATTATTTTCTTATATTCAATAATTTAGGATGTCACACGATCTTTGTTGTGTTTGTTGTTAAATATCAAAAAAAATGGGAAAAAATTTTTTTCAACAAAATTAATTTTCAACAAGAAGAAGACAGTGAAAAAGACAATCATACTCACATTAAATAACTGTAACTGCTTAGGCTTTTTTTTTTTTTTTTTTGCTACGATTGCAAGTGTAAATGGGCGGATGTGAGAAACTATATATATACACATTCCTGTTCGAGTGTGTGTGCGTGTGTATGTATGTATATATGTGTGCGTGCGTGTGTGTGTGTGTGTGTATGTAGATTTCCCGCATGCATAGCCAAGTGTTTTTCGTAGAAGTAGAGTAGGGGTGCGAACGTATAGGTCAGCAATAGTAAAATTTTCATTATTGTTTAATAAAAAAATGCAAATAAACGTAAATTTTTATTTTTTTTTTTTTAATTATGTAGAGTTACATGTTATAAGAAAATCATGAAATCTCTTTAATTGCGAAAGTTTCTAAAATCGTTTAAAACTCGTTTTCGTGTTTTATTTCGTAATAACCGATGGATGGTACTACTTTGTGCAGTGCAGTGTTTTATTATTTATTTTTTTTCTTTTGTTGTTTTTTTCTCTTACTTAAGTTCCAATATTGACGGATGTTGACAGCCAGCTACAAAAAAAAAGAAGCCAAATATAAGAAGAACTGAAGTTATTAAAAAAAAAAAAAAACAAAAAACTATATACAGCGGTTACATAAAGTAAAGATATTCTCTGTAGATAAAAGGAAAATGTCTCAATGAAATAAAATTAAATAAATAAATAAGTAATAAAAACTGAACTATGAATTTTAATAAAACTGATGAAAATAAGAAGATTTTCCATGTGTAAATAAGATCGGAAAAACAAATTTCGTTGCATATATATATGAAAAGAAAGATTTATTGACAAAAAAAAAAAAAAACTTTTTTTGCTTGGCAGCGACGACAACAATAGGTTACCCCGTTAGTATGTTTTAATGTGCGTGTTGGCAACGTGGCGCCAGTTAAATATATAAATTATTAGCTAATTTAAAAGTAACCTTAAGAGGAAACATCTACAAATTTTCGTTTTACTCGCTGCTTCGTCCCTTCCTCTTTTTCGTTATATCTTTCTGTCATTCTAAGTTTTACTAAATGAAAAAAGAAAAAACAACAAAATTCTAATAAAAGAGAAGAAATATAGAAATCAACAAACCGTCCACAAAAATCTAAAAAGTAAAAAAAATTTTAATAAAATTATTAAGTCGACAACAACAACAACAACAGCAATAACAACAACAACAACAAAAACAACAACAACAACAACAACAACAATAGTATCAACTATATAACACAATAACAACATTAACAGCAGTTCTCAAAAATAATTTAAATTTTTAATATTTGGTTTCGTTTCGTTCGTGCGTTTATGATTGATTTCATATAAATTAAAACACTTTTTTGCAAAAAGCCAATCAAACTGTATAACAGTGCGTGTGTAGTGCACGTTTATAAACAACAAGAAGCAATTCCTGCAGCCTTGAAAAACAACTAAACGCCACATTAAAGCTAATAAGTACATGCATGTACGCTCATTATTATTATTATTATTATGATTGTTATTGTTATTATTATATGCCAAAATGATTTGAGTTAAAGCAATACGCATAAGATATATATCCAATGATTATCTATTAAAATAGTAATCGAAAGAAGAACAAAATAAGAAACACAAATAAAGAAAGAATTAATGAAAAAGTAATTGAAATAAAAGAAAAAAATAAAAAAAAAAGCTATAAACAAAAACAACGATTTTCATCCCGCATCTCATCTTATAAATGGAAAAATTGAAAATCTATTTAAAACTGAAGAGATAATATATATATATATATATGTATATATATATATGTACATATATATATATATATATATGTATATATATTTTTTATCAACCGATTACGTTTAACTCAGGATTAGCATTTTAATTTAACTGCATTCAGTCTCTACTTATCATTGTGTATTCATGTAAAACAAAATACAACGTGCACGGGAGTGCTAATGTTTACATATATATATATATATATATATATATATATACATATATATATGTATATATATTGTGTATGTGTGTTATTCGTTTGTCGTCACACAACTTCCGTTGCAGTTGGCCGATGAATTGGCCATAAATGTATCATCATTACGGTCATAAAGCTTTGTTCGATGAGAGAATAAAACGAAAGAAATCGAATAGACTTCAAAGGAAAATATCAATTAATTTAAATAAACAAGACAATTATAAAAACCAAGACCAAAAGCATTAACAATATAGAAAGCAAACGTAAGCAACGGAAGCTTCACTGCCAATACAACGCGCACAAAGGAAGTAAAATTATTTAACCATAATAAGTAAAAAAAATAAATAAATAAATAAATAAATAAAATAAAGAAAAATAAAAATTAAAAGCAAAACGTATATCCTCTGCCTCGCACATATACGTACAACGCTCTTCACAGAGAGAGAGTCAACATCACTTCTATCTTGTAAAACGACGTTATAAAGTTTAACACTCGTATCATATCATCATCGTCACAACATCCTCACTATCGCCACTGTTCGAAAGCGTGCAACAGCAATAATATCAAAAGAATCAAAGGAGACATAATTCTCTCCCTTGCAATTGAGAGAGCCAGGCAAAGAACTGATTAAAACTAAGAAAAAGTTTACAAACGCACTCTAAACACTCTAAAGTAATTTGAACACCCTGTGATATATATAAATTGCACTGTAGGCATCGTTATTATACATAACATATATAGAGAGAGAAAAATAAATATATATGTATACGTGTATATATTGAAGCTGTCATATATCTCGTTAGACTATAAATAACTCGTATCCATTTATATTTAAACTCTAAAAGAATTATTTGTTAATTCCCTCTCTCTCTCTCTCTCCCTCTCTCTCTATCTCTCTTTCTTTCTTTCTTTCTTTCTTTCTTTCTCTCTCTCTCTCTTTCTCTCATTCTCTCTCACTCTGTCTCACTCTGTCTCACTATCTCTCTTTCTCGCTGACTATCTCTTGGTATTTCTATCTCCGGCTCTCACTCTCTCGTGTGTGCGTGTGTCTTATTCTATCTCTCGTTCGCTCGCTCGTTTGTTGTTTATCTCTGTTGTGCTGTTCTTTAACTTATTACACTCGCTCTCTGTCACTTAATAACTCTTTTTCTCAATAAATTTATTATCGCTTTAATATTATTACAAAAAAAAAAAAAACAAAAAAAAAACAATCAAACAAACAAACAAATAAAAACAAAAAATAAAATAATATCAATAAGTAATAAAATTATTAATTAATTAATTAATTATTTCGTTGAGATATAAAATTTTGATATAATAATAAATAAAAATGGTTGACGACGCCGAAATACGTACTTTTAGAGAGAAAATGCTCTTTTATACGACTGCCTTTTTCATATTGCTGGGTACCTTTAGCATGTTTGCCTTTCTATTCTTGGTACCGTTTGTTATAGAACCCGCTTTCACCACAATTTTCATGCAATTCGAAGAAGTGCCCGCATTATGTGAAACTTTTTCGACGGTACGTCGTTTTGGTAATAGGAATTGTACCTGGTCGTCGTGCCGTGAAGGCTGCACCAAGGAAATATATGAATGTACACAAATTAAAGTAAACTATAGACTCAATCTTTATAATTATACGGATGAATTTAATTTCACTGAGTATCACATCAATCTAAAGGAGGCCGAAAGAGAAAAACCGCCTGTTAAGCGTACCGATCGTTATGAGCGCGCCATACGCGATTACGAATACGATGATATTAGTTTTAATGAAAATATCAATTCGTTGGAAGAGGACAGAGTGGGCGTTGGTGGGGATCGCTTAATACATTTGGAAAGTTTAAATTTGGAAACGTCAAACGATGTAACGGCCGGGCTTAGTGAGTCAAATGCATTCGATCCTAATGATTCGAATAGCTTTATGCCAATAACGGATGATGAGAATAGTTCCAATATGGGATCAGACGGCCTAATAAATGGTGGCTCCGATGTTTTCGATGAAATTTCAGAATTGAATCGTGATCTTATAAATGGCACTTACTTTTATGTCGGCGCTCATCTTTATCCAAACGTAAAGGGTTGTGGTTATCCGCCCATGCTCAATTGCACCATATGGCTGAAACGTTACGTACGTATAGGTGTCAAGTTCCCTTGTTACTATTCTAAAGTGGATCCCAGTGTAGTAATTAGTGACTTAGATTATTGGCAAAACACGCTAAACCTTGTATACTCGATGGCTATACCGATACCATCGTTTATAATATCTGTGATCTATTTAACGTATGCTTATTTCAAAATTTATAATGAGGACGAAGAGACTGCACCGTTAGATAAAAACGCTGAAGATATGGACATCGATGAGGAGGGTGTCGATGATAGTGATGGCGCTGCTTTAGCTGAAAACGCAGCCGGTAGTCAAATTATTAATGTACGCGATTCCACTACCGGCGATAATGTACTGGCCGATGGTGTTCTACCTAATGGTGGTCCTGGCATGACTGGATCGCTATCGCATCCCGGTTCAGTAACAATGCCAAGTCAATATATAGCTCAAACGCCCGGTTCCCAGCTAACACCCAATTCGGATATGAATTCGTTTGGTCATCAACTGAAAGTTCAAATGGTAGATGAATTATCAAGAGATTCACTTGATAATGGAGTATTGTCAACTTCCAATTCCGTGCAAGGGTAAGTGCAAAATCCGAAAAATTATACGATCGATTCAAATTTAATTGTTCACTTCCGCCAGCTAGCCTTCATATCAATGCGAAGCTCTTGAGATCAATAGATCGAATGACAGTTCAAATATAATTATTTTACTTAAAATAATTCCCAAATGGCTTACTGAAGCATCTACAAGTAGCCAAAATAAATTCGTTTCTAATCAATTACTTAAGGCTTCAGTTTATTTTTTAGTCTCTGATTTAGTTTAGTCGCACTCAAAAGCAGACTTTCATGGATTATATGTCGCTTTCGAAAAATAATATAATGATGATGATGATTTTATTAAAACGAAAATATCAACTTCTCGAGCCTTTTTATCATCCGTCACGTGTGCGCAAAAACACACCATTTATTCCTTCCCCAGGAGCGGTTAATTTGCAAGAATGTTTTCCGGTTTACTTTCTCCCAAATAGCTATTTTTATAACCTGGGCTGCGTACAATTTCACATTGTATTTTTCTTGGCGTATTCAATAGTCTGTTTAACTTATACTTAAATAAAAAAAAAAAAAATTTTATCTTCATAGGATATAATTTTTATGCTCACTCACTACAGATACAATGTCTGGGTGTATATTAGAAACCTCATGCGTAGTACGCGTAAGTATTCTTGATTAATTTTGAATTTTGAATCGATTTAATCATATCTTGCCGATCGTTTGTTCATCCGTCCGTATTTGTGTTTGTCTCTATATCGCTGTATCTATTGAAATCAATTAAATTGAAATTGACTTGTTAGCTTACACTCTTAGCTGATGGCTACAAATCAGAACGTGACTTGTGCGCAATTCCCAATTTACAGTAGGGGACACATATCTAACTTACAATGCCTAAAAATGGTCTCAAATTACGCACAAGCATCCACGAAAACAACCTAACAACTTCGGGAAGCAGGAAGCGGGAAGCGGGAAAGTGTGCGCGTATTTGCACCTGAAGAATCGCAATAGATTCTTGCTTAAATAAAGTCAATAAATGATCTTGATCTATAACTAGGCATGTAAATTATTTCTTAGGTCCGCATGAGTAGCCCAGTTGCCATAAATCATTACTATCAAGCCTCAGTGTTCAGGGGTTCAAGGCATACATCCACTAGGCTGTGGCCACCACTTCCGATACTTCGCTTTCACCTCTTCTTCCTCTTTCGTCACTCATTTTTGTACCTCAGGAGTAGTGGACATACCCTCACTGATTGGCTAAGGTCAGCCCATAGGCACAATCGCGAACGCTTCAGTTTGATGTGACGGATTTCGGAGATTCACTCTAAAGCGATTGTAATAACTTTCTTACTTGATCAACTTTCAATCATTTTAAGATCTGTTTAGTTCCCTGTAAATTTACTGTCGTTCCTGGCCAGGTCGCTGTAAATAAATCGTCATATAAAAAAAGGGTGTAATTATTAGAATTTCGCGACTAAATTCGTGTAGTAATAGTATTCCGGCATTCTAAATTGGTATGGAAAGTTTGGCTCAGATAGGGCAATTTTTTGAAACCTTTGCCATAGTAAACAGTCCCCATATTTAATATTTTGCGATGAAAGTGCAATCATAACAATAATTTCACATAAATATGAACCTTACCGAATTCGGGTCAATTTTATGGATCCCAAAATATGCAAGGAATTCTAATCAAAAATATGCCTTTTGTATATCGAAAATGTCTGATCTTTAATAATTTATGATGCAAATGGGTTCTTAGAAAATGAACCGAATACATAGGTCTATTCTTTTGACCGCACCCTATATAGGGGACCTAATGAAAGCAAGCCCTTCTATAATGACAAAACGCAATTTTTGATCTGTTACGACGGAAGCAACTGTAAAATCTTTGCCCTATAAATTAGGATGGCTAAATTTGGACTACGTTAGTTGACGTTTGAGTGTCCACCTTTTATGAGGACTTTCGTGAAAATTATACATTTGCGTAAAAATAATGATTATCATATAAATTAAATGAATGGCTGCGTTAGGCGAAGTGATATAGTGTATCTAACGGTCGGCTTCACCCGACTATAGCATTCTTACTTCTATTCATTTAGTTTTAAGATTGCTGCAGTTTTTAATTTAATTATTGCAGACGAATTGTGGTAAGTTCTAAGCGTGATATGTGGCTTGGTTTCAAGGATAAACTTTTCAAATTTTAATTCTTTATTCAATTTTTTCAATTTTAAAAATTTTAAGGAATAATTGATTAGCTTCTGTACACTTCTTGCATACCCTCTCTACTTATTGTACAAACGTATATTATGTCGGGGCGGATGTATGCAATATCCAAAAGAATTTGACATAGACTCACCTCTTATTATTATACAATCGAATTAATATCACTTTCTGATTCGATCTAAATTTGTCTGTCCGTTTGTCCGTATTGTAGCTCAAGGACGAATGCTATTGAAAATGGTTTGATTGAATCAATTTTTCGAACATTTGCGAAATAAGTCCTTGTCTTGACCATTCGTTACATGAATAACTAACTGTATAAAGGAAGGTCGTGTAGAGTATTTAACAGTGAACCGCATCCCCCATCCCGCGATAGTGTTTTTACTTGCTTACATGAACTTACATGAAGAACACGTATTGACGTGGATTTCCTTTAACCGAAAAATTAGTTATTCACCCAGTGTGACTGTTCTCAAGACATTTGCTATTACTTATTAAATTCAGTTTCCAATTGTACACAGTAATGAAAACTGAATCCAACCACAAAAAAAAAAAAAAAAATGTATTTATCTGATCTCAAATTATATCCAGTTTTTGGCTTTTTGCAATTGATAACCAATTGGAGTTAGCTATGCCAACAAAATTCTTAAATGTAGGTAAATAACAAGACGTAAACCTTGCCTTTAGCTAATTCATTATGGCTTTATCTATAATATATAATAAAGTCGCGATCTCGAATCGCGCTTTAAGATGATGACATTTAATTACAGGTTCCCACAGAATGTGATCTGTGAAAAATTATTCTAACATAAATTGTTTCTTTTTCGTTATTTTAGGAACTTGAGCAAAACAATGACGACGAGTATCTCAACTCCACCCGGACCAGTGGCTGCCGTGTAAAACACTATAAACACCCTTTTTACAAAACTGAACTAGAGTTTAACAATAAAATAATTTATTTTCATTTTTTGTGGAACAAAATCCGAAATAGAAGAAAAAAAATGGATTAAAAAAAAAATAAATAAATAAATAAATAAATAAATAATTTTCCTTAAAAAATAGTTAAAAAAAGACAAAGAAAATATAGATTAACATAACGCAATAGGACGAAAAATTATGCAATAAATTTCAATTAAATAAATAAATATAGAAAACGTGACAAACAACACCAGAATACGTGCAATGATTAACAAATAAAAATGTTATGACGAGAAAACGTTAAGAAATTTTGTAGAATTAAAATAAAATTAAATATATATTGAAGAAAATTAGTTAAAAAAATTTTCTAATTAAAAAAAAAACAAATGATAAGAATTTCTAAACCAAATAACAATCGTAAGAAAAAAATATAAATAAATAAAAAAAAGCCGCATTTCCGCAAACGATGCGTTTAGTGCATGCGGCAACGAACCTAAATACCTTCATACTCACACTTAATCTACAGTATAACAATAGTCTAGAGATTAGATGAAATGAAATTAACACAATTCCAAAATACATACATTTCAACTAAAATAATGAAAGTGAAGTAATTTCGTATGCAAAACATTTATTGATACGATAATCGAGTTTCCTATCGATTCATTTTCGTTATATGTGTGATTAACAAAAATGAATATACATATATATATATATTTCTGTTTTTTATGAAAAATTCATATCTCTCCGATTTTTTAATAAATTGACATTGACATGACTCATAATTGTAACTCTCCATGCGATCATTATTCATGAAGTGATTTGTGTTTTCAAAATTTTGAAATTATTCGCAAGCATCATAGGTTCATTAAATATGCTATCAACTTAGTATAAAATATCTTTACTTCATTTGTTTCAGATTTCATCATTCATTGATCATCATCTTCCTAATATTGATATAAAACAATAATATTTTTGCAAAATCTTTTTCTTGTTTTCTAACCCGACTTTACTAACATATATCTATTTGGATAGATATTTAGAGAAAACGATGCATTCATCATTATTACCATTAATCAATCCTTAAAGTATGCAGAAGAACGCATCGGCAATTCATTATCGAGCTGAAAAAGTGAATTAATTGAAATTAATCAACATGTCCGCCTCCACGGCGCGATTGCTGTTACTTTTTCTAAAAATATTTTTCCGCAATATCTTGTTATGTTCGCTTTCTCCTATCGTTAACTCCGCAATTAGAGTGAAATCTGAAAATTCGAAATCTATTGCTAGTAGTCTATGGTTATGTCCAATGTATCATTATCTTCTGTTTTATCAATAGGTTAATAGTTCAATACTTTTGTTGGAATGTGTAATCAGACCTCAGTATGTAGATAATAGAATACTTGTGAATAGCATGCCAATAACGTTCATTTCAAAAACTAATCTAGAATAACAAAACAGACAAGCGGGGGAAGAAAAAGAAAGGTTTCGATGTAAGACAATTATAACTTCTGCCTTGTTTCTTCTTTTCATTATTTTATTCATCACTTTGATCAGTGCTATTATGCAAAATAATCTTTACTCGCCGATGCTTTCTCCTTCGTTGGGCTTGGCCTGTAAAAAAAAAAAGAAAATGTTGGATCATTGTGGACCATTTTAAACGTGCGGTGATTGCAAGAAAATAAAATATTCATAGCTCAGGAGTTCTTTAAAAATATTCACATTTGCGCTCATAAGAAAAGACAAAGAAAAGGATATTCCAAAATAAGGAAACTCTTAGCCCATTATATATCTATGATTGCAAGTTCAAAAATGAATTTAATAAAAAATAAAAAAACTATCATCGCATTAAGAAAGTCGACGAGTTGCTGTTCGCAAGTGTTTGCCCGACGTAGTATAGAAAAGAAAAAGTTAAACCAAGCCTTCGTAATGCAATTATTTCCAGTTAAATCTTAGGACCTTTTCAAACTGGTGACTGACCGTCTTTGGTCGTGAGAAATAATATACATGCGTATTAACCTTCATAAGACGCACCATATTTCTACTATGTGGATTATGAACCGCAAATTCACATCTTACGTTCCGAAAAGAGAAAATTATATTTATGAGACTAGAACGCGCCGAAGTGGCTACAGTGGGGGGTATGCACTGAAGCTGTCCGTTAAATCCCGGGTGTTACTCTTACTCAATACGGCTGAGGTATTGGAAATCCGATAGTCAAATTTTCGACCAACATAATAATAAAACTTGAACGATAGTTTCCTTAAGAGGACTTTACAAACACACATACACTTTTAAGATCCCAACAACATACTTTTGGGGGCAGAACTTTTATGCAATGACAGACTACCGTTCAAAGTATTATTTAATAACTGTCAATTTAAAACAGTGGTCATAAGCTATCCAAATGAATTTATTCAGCAAAGAATTCGATATTGTTTACCAAAACGGCATTGAGCAAGAATTTGTCGTATTTAGTTGGTCTCATCTCTCTGAAGTAAAAACTTAGTTTTCTTTCATACTTTTTCTTACGTCTCTTGCTTATAAAGTTAATATTTCTCTTCCGAGAAACACGTAAGAATGATTAATATTTTCGTGCCTATCTATCTATCCATTGTTAAATGCAACACGTTTCTGTCACAGCTACACGAGCTGATTTACTTAGTTGTTTGCGAAATTGCACTGATGCGGTTAATACTTTTGTATAAAAGCATTCTTCGTGGATGGAACATTCGTCCAGCTGTCGTCTAAGATTCATTTGGATAGGATTTGCAAATATTCAAATAAAAGTCTGAAACTTGGGTCATATATTTTGATTGATTATGGTAATCTATCTAATAATAATCTTAGACCAATACTGAAAACAACCCTTTAATTACGCCTTTAATTCGATATGAAGTTTATTAAAAATGTATTTATAAAGATAAAGAATTGCTTAAAAAGGTTATGCAAATTCATAAGACGACTTGCAATCTTTGTATATTCGTTTGAATGGTGAATCCGCTACAAAGGCGAATATAAACTTTTCTTAGTTTTGTAATTTGTATTAAATAATTTCATTAAGCATAGAGAAATTATGATGTATTGCTTATCTATCTATCTCCTTCTATTCGATTTTGACCCCAACACACATTGTTTAGAATAGTCGATCCAACCGCTGACAATTATGTCCCATTTCCTAATTTATCGAACTACAAGTTTGCACAGCCTTTAGCCCTGGACTTTAAAGTTGGGTTTTAAAATTTTGCCTTAATAAAAAAAAAAAAAAAAAAAAAAAAAAAAATACCAAAAAGAAACTAGTAAGAGAACCATGTATAAATCTAGATTTTATTTCGTTCAATTTATTGCAAGGCTTGTACTTGTTTATGAGAAAATTATTTGATATATATGCGTGCATAACGATGTATGCTGTACAAGTAGGAGCTTGTTAGCAAAAGATTCGTTCTATATCGCATATGATTTCTTTGCCATTATTATGTGTGTATTTGCTTAAGGTGGTGATGGTCCAAAATTCGCTTCGAGGCGAATAGAACTCATACTTACTTACATAATTTTTTAATCTAAGCTACTCTATCTACTAATTATTTCTTCTTTTTTTTCAACTACTTATCTCTTGTTTTTTTTTTTTTTATATTTTTATATTTGTATCAATATCATTGTAAATTTAATTTTATATAAATTTTATTACAAAATAAGTAAAACGTAATATTGATTACTATAAATAAAAATTTCTAATGAAATTGAATTTCAATTGGTACAAATTACGCAATATATTATATATGCATAGACATATGTATATATATATATGTATACATATATATATGTATATATATATATATATATATATATATGCATGTATGTATGTATGTATATGAATTATAAAAAAAAACAAAAAAATAATAATAATAATAATAATAACAATAAATACTACACACACTCTTAAAAATATAAAATATTTTTTTATTATTATTAATTATCGGCTATTATTAATAATAATAACTAAAGTTGATTATAATAACGAAATAATTCTTTCTATGAAATAAATACGAGTAAGTAGGTTAATTAAAAAAGTAATAAAAAAAAAATTTAGGAAAAAAATAACATAGCAATTATCTTCTTAAGCGGTAAGAAGTAATATTAAGCTAAATAAATATTTGAATAACAAAAAAAGAAAAAAAAAAAAAAAAAAAACAAAACCAAAAAAATAAATAAATAAATAATGAAATTAATATTTATTAACAAATAAATGCATACGCAAACTCACAGCTTTAAATAATTCTAAACATAACATAAATAACGATATGAAATCTTTTTTCTTCTGATATTATTTATAAAATTTTACTAATAAGCAAATTAAAAAAAAAAAATTACGAAAATTACAAAAATTGTACATATACTCGTCTACGGATGAATGATTGAATATCTGCCACCTGGGAATTAAAGAATATTTTTGTGTACCTGTAGCTTCAATTCATTGCATAAAAGCTCTACGACAAACTGAATAAATAAAACGCATATTTTTCTTAAGCATTTTTTGTCAATGTTTGCCTTAATGTTTTTTTGCATTTTAGTAAACCATTTGTTTTTTTTTTTTTTTGTTCTTTTAATATTCTGCGGTTCGGTTTTCATAGTCCGTGGTTTCAGTATTTGCTAAAAACGGATTGAGTTTATTTTCAAACTTAATCTAAAGAGGTTAACTTAAGACGTAAACGTAGACATCAAGTTTCAATGCCGTATTTTAAATTATTTTAACGTTTTTATAGCACCCATACACACATACACATACACACACACACATATATACACACAAACACACAAATACACAAGCATCTAACCCATTGGTGGCGGAATTAATGATGCATTAATATTGTAAAAATCATACAAAATATTAGGACCAGAGCTGTTAATGATAAGTTCCGCTTCATTTCTTAAACCTGGTATATTATTAAAATTAATTTGTAATATTATTAAACGAAAAAAACAAAAAAACAAAAAAAAAAAAAAATCCATATTAGAAAAAGACAATTATGTACCTCTTTTTAAATTTTCAAAATTTTCAAAAATTCTTATTTGCTTATACGCCTTCCCGTTTTTAGGTCTATCTCATTTTCCAGTGTTTACCATTACAAACGAATATTAGAAAGCATCAAATACCTCATCAAGTACGCTAGATATAATGAAAATGCAGAAGCAACCTTTAGCCTCTATTTCTATATCCGTCTGTGTTTTTTATCGGCATCTAGAATGAAATCGAACACAAACCTTTTACAAGTACAACGAATCTGCGCTGAATCATGTCAGTTCTAATCGAAGCTTTAGTAAAAGGTAATGAAAAAAGCTCAAGGCGAAAAAAATCTGCCCTTAAACTGCTCTAAAGATCCATAATCAAAAAAAAAAAAAAATGAAATTAAAGACAAAATCCCGAGTAATGCTTAGCTACAAGCACATAAGTGATTCTTTGAAGAGCACGCCTTGTTGCATGGTATTTGCAAAGGTGTATGCGCTGATTGACTACCTTGCAAATCATTATGGAGTGACAGACATAGCTGTATTCAAAAAAAAAAAAAAAAAACAAAACATTTCTTCTATATTCTCTTTCACATTAAAAAAAAACAAATCCTCTCCCATCCCTTTTTCTTTTTTTTTTTGTAAAATTATTGCTTTGTTTAAGCTTGGGAATGCTCATTCATATTCTATTACGTCTGCTATTAAAATCAGATTTCGAAAATTAAAAAAAAAAAAAGAAGATCGATTCGATCACCCTGTCACTTTTCTTGTTTATATCATTCAATAAGGAAAATAATTCAGTATATGGTTGAAGGGTGTTTAGCATTCGGCTCAGACTGAATATACTTTCTCTCTCTCTCTCTCTCTTTCTCTTTTAACTTATGTCTGCTATTTTGTTGTTTCTTAAAATGGATTGTTAATTTTTTTTTTTATTTTATTTATTAATTATTTATTTTTATTTTACTTAATCCTAGCACATCATGTGAAAACGCATTACGTATTAAAATTTACAAGAATTGCTTCAATGGAAAGCAAAATGTTTTTTTCAATAATTAATAACTAATACGTATTTAAAAATGAATAAAAGTATAACAACGTAAACTATGCTAATAGAATTGAAAAATAAAAATTAAAAAATAAATAACAAAAGTGAAAAACAAAAAGAAAAAAAAAAAAAAATACAAAAAAATAAAACATGCATTTTAAAAGCCTTTAAATCCGTGACGTTTTAATTATTTCTTTAAGATAAACTGGCGGGGGAATTCTTCCCGCCATCAATTTTAATTATATGATCCAACAGTTACGTCAGATATTTGTTTCGATTTTTACAGTCTAACCGCGCAACCGCCAAGCCTTTTAGTCTTCTTCGCTAATAGATCAAGCGATCTCGTTTACTTCCTTAATGATTCTTATAAACGTCTTCTTCAATACTAAAGCTAATATAGCGTTCTTCAAACGCCCACATTTGTATAATATGGTTATCGGTTGGCATACTATATACATGAACTATAGTCCATCCGAGATATATATATACATATATATTAGTATATATATAAATATATATATATATTATCGGATTTTCAATTGCCATGTTAGATATCAAAAAATATATGCACGCCCATATTTGACAGGTGAGTATAAAAATTGAATGGTGCTGAATATGTAAATATTTAAAATTCGGAAAAAAAAATCCAATTACGTTTAAAAAGGCAAAAGCTATGAATTTTAAATATGAAATATCTCGAGCTTATAACTGACAAGCGGCTGTTCAGGTTGTGGTTAGATAGTTTTCGGGAAAAGAATTAATCAAATTAATTTATTTCAATTTTAAACAATATTAACAATTGTAACGGCCGCGAACAAACCTTGGGTAGGGTGTCTGTCGGTCTGTGTCAACCGCAAGCGGAGCAATAACGGCATGCCGTTAGACAAAATCATGCGATTTTGTGGTACCGCTAGTAAATCGCATGATCTTGCGGTATATGTGTTTATTATTTTATTTTCTTTTTCTTGTCTGATCTCCTTATTCGCAAGTACAGTCAAAATCGTATGATTTTGCGGTACCATTGCTTGCTTTTGCAAGTACAGTCAAAATCGTATGATTTTGCGGTACCCTTGCTTGCTTTTGCAAGTACAGGCAAAATCGTATGATTTTGCGGTACTCCTTTTTTTCCTTTTGCTCTTGCAAGCATAGGCAAAATCGTATGATTTTGCGGGATCTATGCTTGCTCTTGTGAGAGTAACGGCAAGCCGTTATAGAGAGAGAGCAACAGGAAGAAGAAGAGGGAAATGAAATGAAAAGGAGAAGTCTGTCTGCGTTTCAAAAATTAAAGTCAGAGGATAGAATTCTGAGTTGAAGTCAGTCGGAGTCAGGCACTCGCTGAGTGCAGTTCTTGTCGCGCTTTATCCATTAACAGTCAGATGTTAGACTTCAGTGTGAACGGTCGATTTTCTAGTGGGCAAAAGTGTATAAATCGCAAAAGAAAAACTAAAGTAAAATTAGTGAACAAGTGTTCCTTAAGAAAATTGCAAAGATTTTGCACTTTTTAATCTATTCTGCATCGAAGAAAGTTTTGGTTAATTATAGGAAGAAAACGTCACCGAAAACAAAAGCAAAACGAAAACGACTCATTTTGTTAAGGGCTACAAAAAGCTACAAAAGGAAATATACGTATCACCCCGCAATAAAACGGTCAGATGTTAGACTTCAGTGAGAACGATCGATTTTCTAGTGGGCAAAAGTGTATAAATCGCAAAAGAAAAACTAGAGTAAAATAAGTAAACAAGTGTTCCTTAAGAAAATTGCAAAGATTTTGCACTTTTAAATTTATTCTGCACCAAAGAAAGTTTTGATTAATTATAAGGTGAAAACGTCATCGAAAACAAAAACAGAACGAAAACGACACATTTTGTTAAGGGCCACAAAAAAAAAAGGGGAAGGCTTTAAGGAAATATACGTATCACCCCGCAGCAAATAAAGTCGGAGTTAGGCACTCGCTGAGTGCGGTTCTTGTCGTTTTTTTTATCCAGTGGTGGTCTTTGTTTACTGGCATAAAAGAAAAGAAAATAATGTAAATATCATATTTGTTAAAACAAATAAAAGGATAATGATCCATTTTTTTTTGCGAACTTTAAGAAAATCATGTGTCAACATTTTTCGGACATTTCGCGTAAAATATTTTTCCGGATATTGCCAGAAGTTAATATTAAAATTAAAAGCAAACGAAAATTATAACAAAATACAATAATTTTGATTAACATTATAAAAGAGGCCATTCTAATT
>NW_023998415.1:30811117-30852765 GCF_014805625.2 Glossina fuscipes
CATAATTCTTCGATTTAATTAAAATAACTAAATGATTCATTTTTGCCTCAGTTCGCGCTTGTTGTGGAAGAAAATTATCGAAAAGCAAAGAACAGCATATGTAGAACGTTATTTTTTTCATATAGAACGGGTACAGCCGTCGCATATAAAGTTAGTTAGAGATGCTTATCGCGAGAGCCTGTGCAAATAATACACGTAAACCCACGTGATGCCGGGAATAAAAAAAAAAAACCCTTAACACACAATGAACACTTACACATATAATTGATTAATTAGAATCCATTTATTATTGTTAACAAAAAATTTATAGTTAATAAGAATAGAAATACTTTCAAACATTTCGTTGTGTGGATATTTGGAAAAAAAAAAAGGGGAATAATAAATATATGAATGAATGCGAAAAACAAAAAAAGGGCTTTTAATTGGTTTATTACAACAAAGTCCTGAAGATTTATCGCCGCTTTTATGTGCATGGATGCAGAGAAGTGACTCCATGAACTACTATGCATAAGTTTATTCGGCAGCCAGTGAAGCAGTCACCATCACCTTGTTACACCACCAGCCACGAATCAGAGGGAAGTAATAAAATCGAAGGCAGAAGCAACAACAACAGCAACAACTTATCGGGAGCACTAGGATAGCTGCAGCCGACAGGGAAAGCAGTGATATTCACCAAGTAAACGAACACTACCACCTTGCTTGTACTGTAAGTTATGTTATCTTTTCCTTTAAGCTATCCGATTTTGTTGTTACCCATGTGTGGCTAAGCGTGCGCTGCCACCGCTGTGGCTGAGGTGTAGGGGCGTGCACATGGTGGCCATGTAGGGCCGACGCTAGACGATGACCGACTGACCCACTGGCGACAGACGCACAGCCGGAAACTGACCAGACCTTTTCGTTCATTTAGTTTGTTTTTTTATTATTTCAGTCATTTTATTTTTGTTTTATTTATTTATTTTTTTTTCTTTGTCTAAAGAAAAATTTTTTAAATCCTCGGCGGCGAGGAAAAGAAAAAAATTCAAGAGTTTCATGACACAATGCCTAGAAATAAGTAAAAACATTATAAAGAAACACGGCTCGCCGTTAACTAGCTTACTTACATCACTTCGCTTAGTACGGTTATTCATGTGACGGCTTTTTAAAATAAGGTTCACCTGAGTAGACGAATATGTAAGAACCACGGCTGCCATGGGTGCGACGCTGACGTGATGTGGATTTTTCTTTGGCCATAGCTGTAGTGAGTGTGCAATCGGTAAGGGCATAACGTTTATCGACTGGGCACACACCCATTAGGGGCCAGCCCCCACCTCCGTATTGCTTTCTTTCCCTTCTCCCTCTTTTTTCTGACAGTCACCGTATTACACGGATAGCCAAATAAAAAACAAAAACTGTTATATGAAAGGTAGTCGAAAAAGTGCTACGACCCGCACCATTTTCAGTAGCGTTCGCTCTTGGACAAAAACACGTACCGACATGTGTACCGATAGTAAATTTCATCAAGAAATATCTTAAAGATGGCAGTTGAAAAAATGAAAGCACAACGGACGAACGGACGGACGGACACAATTCTATCTCAAATTCCTCTGGATATTGCGTACATTCGCACAAGCTTTATATAGCTTTGTTTGTAAGTTGTCTAGGGCATCAACGTTAGCTAAGCAAGTAAAACATGCAAAAAATAGTATATAAATGTTTAGAGTTTTCTTAATACTTGAAGGAACCCCCTTTTTGCTTTTTAGTGATTATTTCCTAACATCGCAAAACTCTATATATAGTGAAATGAGTATCTAACTCAGAGTACGAGTTTCCATGCCCAGATACTTGATGCTGCGTGTTATCCGATATATGTATGTTATGTAAAAGAAGATTCACTGCGCTTTACCTACAAATACAGTAAGGAACAGACTAAAAATAGACTAGGGACCTCGAACCTATCCAAAACAATCATATAGGTGGTGGTCTATGCTACGCAGAATTCCCCTTTAGACAGCACTCACATTATCTATTAACGAAGTTTTAGTCTGTGCTAAGAGAAGCCAAGTATAATGGATTTATAGTCTCGGTCACCCTGGTTACTTTCTTGGTAATAGCTTAAGCCGCTGTATTCAGCCCAAAAGGATCCTATAGCAAAAACGGTTTTGATATATTTTCGTGAATTGGTGATATTCTCACGTTTACACACAACCGTGGAGAGTTCGAATATACTTTACACACTTTATTCAATGACATACTAACTTCAATTTTCAAAAATTGAAGAAAAATATGAAAGACAAGTGTACAGATAATGCAAGAAAAAATAATAGCGAAAAATACTAAAGGTAAACGGTCAAAGGGAGAAAATCAAAAGCCAAAGATTGTATTGCTTACGCTCATACATATTTTTTCTTAAGCAAGACGGTGCAAAAGCGCACACAGATATGTCTACCGTAGGGTCGCTATTCACGGCGTATAGACAAGAATGTATAAATTGTTTAGTATGACGGATTAAAGTGTAAAATAACAATACATGTCATGAAAATACTAACAACGATGGAATCGACTGTATACAGTAAATAGTTTAGATATCCATAGAGGCAAAAATTTTTGTTCTTTCTATAACCAGCAACGTAAGGGATGTTGCCTAGACGTGCGGACACGGTAGTGATCAGGAAGAGTCATAGGAAATGTGGAGTGATAAGAGGGAGTTGAGTTTGTGTGTGAACTTTACAAAATGAATGCAGCGGTAAGAAAAAGTTCGTAACGAAGTAGTTCCTTCGTTACAGTAGGTAATTGAGCTTATTTCTGAAAGCCAATTTAGTGGAATTCGCATTTCTCGCTGGAGATAAAGCTGGGATTTTAAGAATAATCGATTTAAAGACAAACGAACAAGCACAAGAACAGGTAGGGATACATATCTTCACTTTGGGAAAATTAATGAACATATAAATCAAGTCCTCGATTTTTTATTAATTGCGGACATACTCGCATGCCGGTTTTGGACTGTATTCACCTTAAGTGTTAGGTCATAAAAAAAGTCTTTGCGATTTTTTCCGCAGGATCGTATTAATGCCTATATATCCTACAAGACTCATCTGATTGTCTTAAACTAACACGTGCTTAAAAGGTGACGTTTCAGCTTACATTTTTTGTGAAGATAGTTTTCTAATTCGTCGCTCGTATACAAGAGGAAATACGCAGCATGATGCTTTTTTGCTATAGAAAAGATAAAACATAAAAACACACGCCGAATAATTTGTGAAGTGAGAATGCTGCGAGTGAACGAAGGACTCAGAAGTGCTTTGCTCGATTTCGCTGCGGAAATTTCGATGTCAAAGATGTATCTCGCTCTGGTTGAAAAAGTCGATGAAATTTTGCAGCTGGTGGAGCAAGACGGGCACGTAAGCTGTCAGGAAAAAGCGAGAAAATAAACACCAGCCACATGACAATTTGCGGAAAAACCGCAACAACATTTTATAAAACTCATTATTTAGATAATCCTAAGGAATGATTTCAGATCGATAACTGCTATACTGCATTAGTAGTTTGTAGCAAATTGCTGGTAGCACTAAACCAAGTCACGGGCTTTCCGGGCGATGCATGTGGTATACCATACTGCGTGACGTTTATTTTCGTAATCAGAAATCAAGCTTTCATAGGCGTATTTGACATGATTATTATAACAAAAAATCTTTTTCAGCCTCTTTTTTCTTTTCTTTTATTAATTTTGCCTTGTGGTCTATAATAGACTTTATTAAATGAACAAAGCCTACTGATCGATGACATGAAATAATAATTTTTGTTCCGTATTAGTTTTAATTAATATCTATTATCTATTATTGTAAATGCCAAAAATCGTTATTGCTTCCTTTCTATCCGAATTTAACACTAAACCTTAATTTTGAACTTTTGATGCTAAAAAAAGTAATTATAAATCACCAGAGAAACTTATTTGTATGAAAATACGCATAACCAGGGTTTTTTTATCGCGCTCAGCGATTTTTTTCGAGAAATTTGAAAGACTGCAAAAGTCCGATTCAATCTATTTTCATTGATGTTCTTGCTTGGGGCAAAAATGTTCACTCAAAACAAAATAAAAACTGGACAGACATTGGATAGACTTATGACAGATAGAAACATTAACTTCGAAAGCCTGGATATTTTTACAATCTTTTTACTCTCTGTAAACATTTCGACAAACTTCATTTGATATGTTCTCGTGTTTTATAGTAGTGTAGCGTATAATACAAAAACTTCTTCTCGCATATTTTTTTACGGTCTCCAACACTGTTTTTATCTCTTTATTGCTATAGAAATCAGCTGTTTTTAGAACACTTCTCTTGGGGTTTTGTGTTTTGTGTAATGCAGAGCAAGTGTTTTGTAAACAATTTTGACCGAATGTGTAAAGAAATTAATAACTACTCTAAGAATATTTAGTTTTTAAGTGAGAAAATAGTTCGCTGAAAATGGATAATAAAAAAGATATTTATAATTTATGGGTGCAATATACTACGAAGGTAAGAAATGAAAGCTATTAAGCGGGTTATAAAAATAATACGTAGACAAAAAAAAAAAAAAAAAGAAAAGATAAATAACTTAAGGTATTAATCATCGTCAACTCGTCCGTAAGGTAAGTAAATAGGTAAAACCTACATTTAAATGTACAAAAAGAATTTATGAAAACATGTCCGGATTGCATTGGAGGCCTAATTTACCACGAAGTGTTTAGGCCGTGATTTGCAGCCTTCACCTCAATGTTATATAATGAAAACGTAATTATATACCTCTATGTTTACATTATTTATTTAAAAGGAGGGTGTTTTCTCTAATTTACACAAACGTTTGCACTAATAGGCCTCTATAAACAATGTGTTTGCAGTTGTTGCTCTTTTAAGTCTTATTATTATTTATATCCATGTTTACTTATCTATTTATATTATTTTAATCTTTTGTTTTTAGAACGAAGAATCATATTTCCGTGAATTCATTGAACGATTTGTAAACATTTGGAGAAGCCAACTACCTTTGGATTTTAGCACAGTTGAATGCCCGTATTGGTATGAAGTTAAACCGGATAATGGTCCCCATTTGGGTCGGTTGCCTGATGAATTATTACCGGCTATTGGTAAATTTATTATTGTCGCTAGTGATCAATGTGCAAATGTAAGTGTACAATGAAAATATGGAAGCCAATATATCTTTACACCCGTCACCATAATTGCACGAACCTTGTCAAGAAAACAAAACAGTTTCGTAGATCGAATAATTTGTACGTCTTTTTTCTGATACGTGTTCAAAATGCTTTAAATAAGGCAAAGCTTAAGTCAAGTCCACGTAATTGTCAAGGATAATTCGATGTTAAAAAAAATCCCTTTCGTACAAAGCTTAAAAATTAGCGCTCATTAAATGCAAATTAATGAAAGTTACGATCACCCCGAAATCATTTTGTCCTTATAGTCACAATATATTGTAGGTGGTGGGTGTCAGAATGGTTGCCCTGAATCTTTTATATATATTATCTATGTATTTTAGGAAAAAATTTCAAATGATACTATACACCAGATATCAGTACTGATTGACTGTCTGGTTGTAATTTGCCGGCATTTTGATAATATTCTAGCTGTTATCAAATATGAATATAAATCTAATTTGATTGCCATTCTAACTCATGTATTCCAACAGGTATGTATACGAAAAACTTTTTTCGTAGTTAGGAAATATTTGCGTGTAGACAACTTATGAGTTACATTTGTTATTCTCCTAGACTTTAAAGAAAAAGAATGTCAGCAACGAAGTTTCACGGTTATTTCGCAGCTTCTCTCAATTCCTGGAAGTTATGTATGATCCATATTTGACATGGCGTAGCTTTCTGCGAAATAATTTTGCTGACTATAAGAAGCTTCCCTACAAACCACATAACGTTCATGTTGAAATTATACCATTTATATACGGTAAGTATACATATATTGCGTTTCTTAAAAAAATTAAATTTCGGCTTTCGTAACACTGGAAATCTTATAAAATACTTTCGGTGACAATGCACTATTCAAAGCGAGTATCTTTGATTTATACAAGTTGTTTAAAGGAAGTCCTATATCAAGCGCCTAAACATTTTTTACGAATCCAATTTAATTAACATAACAAAAAAAATGTGTGCATATGATGAATAGTCTTGGTACTGCTATTGCATATATAAATCCGTTTTTTATCTTTGCAGACTGTTTCCAGCATGACGATATTAAAAAATATCCGGTTATTGGTGAAAGTTTAATTCACGCCTTGGGTGCAATTATTTGTGGATCACAGGTATTTTGAGTGTTTCTATAATTGTTTTTTAAAATTATATATATATATATATAACTTTTATGCAACGGTGTTGGTTTCTACTTTAACATACATGTCTGCTTGCATAACAAATAAATCTAATATTACAGAAATCTATAGCTTCTATTAGTTGTTATTTTGATAAGCAAACTGGTGATGGTATTAAAATCTGTGATAACTTGGTGAGTTAATTAAATACACGTGATTAAAAATATTTCAAATATTATTTTGGGGCTTTCTCTCTCATAGCTTATTCCACTTTCAGTTTGTTGGAATTACCTCTTTAATAATTTTTTTATTTATCTCTTCAGCGTAACGGTATGAGAGCTATTTGCCCGGCTACTGTTTCAGTAGTCATGAAAATACTTGCGCAATGGGAAAGCACCAGTGATCTGCGCGTTATTACACTTAGGTGTTGTGCTTTGATGATTATTGTTCTACAGAAGTCTAGTCCTGAAGAGGTATTTACTTTTTAATATGCTGAGTCCAAACTTTTAGTTATTGAATAAATATGTTTAATTTCTGTTTTCTACAGCGCCAAATAGATTTAGTAACATTAATTAAACTTTACTGTGATGTTCTAGAACAATTAATGACTACAGAACATTTTCGTCAAACTGGTGATACTTTCGATATATCATCGGATGACGTTGATGCTAATGATTTGACAATAGATGTTAATGCCTTAGAATCTACAGTTGATAATGTTTGTGTATTTCTAACGGACAATACAAGTGCGTCATACATTTGTGAGGCAATCGAAGAAACCAGTCTAATGGATGTATTAATATCAATACCAAAAAAAATTAAAGATTGGAGCCTCAATTATGGCCAATTAATGATAAAAGTTATCAATTCTCTGGCTGCCATTACTCGTAATTCTATAAGAATTACCGATCATCTTCGCTATAATGATAAGATAGGTAAACTTTTTGACGGTCTAATGGATTTAGGCTTACCGTCCATAGCTTTATTGGAGGCTTGCATAAACTTGGCGTATAATGAAGAAATGGGTCTAATAATAGTGCCAGAAGTGCTTAATAAATTAATCGATTGGTTGCCGAACATAGATACAAGGGAACAAACGTATTTAAGTGAAAAGGTCTATAAATCGTGCGTCAATAATTATGGAACGTATGTTTGCCTTTAATTGATTTTATTAGGAAATCAAATTAATTGTAATTCTTTTCAATACATTTTTTAGTAAATCAATAGCTTGTGAAAATCGTATTATCCGATCTGTATGCTGCTGCTTGCAAGACTTTCATAAACTTTCCGATACTTGTATACAAAACTGTATAAAACTTATTGAAGAATTAAGTAAACTAAGTATTTTGCCGATTGAGTTAAAAAGCATATTCAGTTTATTGCGTAAAGAAAGTGCATTTCCGCATTCCAAACAATTACTACAAGTAAGTTACAAACAGATTATAAAGAGATGACAGAAATTTCATTTAATTTTTTCTTATCTAACTAGATGCTGGTGACAGTATCGTTGCAAACGTTGAACAGCAGCAATTTGTGTTCACAATATTTTAATTTCACAAAACCCAACGACGGTATTTTGGTAACAGACATAAAAAATTGGTCAATGTCGGGTTCATATGGCTTTATATTTCATATCTTGCTAAGGCTAAACGATAAAGTCGCGAAATCATCTAAGAGCAATAAAACAGAAAATACACAAGAACGTTCAAATTGTCGAAGGATGTTATTGAAGTAAGCAATGATTTTTATGGAAATATATATTTGCACATGTACAAATTTATATTATTACTTAATATATATATGGTGCTTATCATACATTTCTTTAGTTTGCGCACCGCGAGCAATACCGGTTTCGAAGTATTTATACAAAATAGTGGTAACGTAGTGGTAGCAGCTTTAACAAAACGTGAATATCTTACGTCTACAGTGAATTCCAGTGTTCTCTTAGATAGCCAGTGGCATTATGTGACTGTAGCTATAACACCACCAAAACGGCCGTTTTCCTATAGTCAAATTAATGTTCATATAGATTTTATGCAAAAAATAAGTGCGACGTTGAAAGTACAGGCCATTAACGAAGTAAATTGAAATTATACTCAAATGAAATTTTAACACTAAGTCAATTTACCTTTCAGCCGTTTGTCTTTTGTTCGGTCGGCTCTATTCTACCGGAAATCAAAACTCAGCAAGTAAAGGCATTGACAAATACCAATTCCTTACCTAGGTCATCTTCGCAGGATACCAGTCATAGTTATAAAGGCATGTTACCCAGTTTATTGGAGAGAACGCTGTCAACTAATGTATGTTTCCATTTTCTTATGCCTAAAAAAAAAAAAATTGATTTTCATTGTAAATTAGTCGCATGAAATAAATCTTCAGAGTACTTTCGTAACTAGGGGAAAAAAGCTAAGGAAAAATTAAAATGTCCGTCTGACGGATTATCTGCGCAACTATATGTTTATTGTAATATATATAGCGCAATTTTTAACTTATACTCAAAAAAATTCCACTCAAAGAAGGTTTCTGGATCATGTCTAGGTTTATTTAGAATGGGCATAGTACTGCAGGATGCTGATAAAATGTTGCTTTCTTCATTTGAAATTAGTATCTTTAAGCTATCTGTACATAATGCATAAGTTATCACACTAACACGTACTGAATATAGATTCTTGGAATTTTGCGTGAAAAAAGTGTCATTTGCGAGAAATATTACAATTTAACAATGATGTAGAGTAGGCAAACTATTAACATCGACGATAAAGGTGAATACCCGTGACGGTCCTATTTGGCGGAGATGAATGTGATGTATTATATTTGTTCCAGGCAAATGGAACCATCATTAAAAAAAAAAACTACGATTATCAATTGATGCAATCGAGACGAAAAACTGGGCCAATATGCCAAAGGTAAAAATATTGGAAGTTTCCTTTATGAAGAAACTCAGTCTCATATACAAAAATTTACTCAGGAAATATTTGCAATTACCCTCTCCACCGTTATCAGCATTCCAATTAATATAGTTTTCCTTAGATGACTTCTTGTTTGTACAAAAACATTTTTCCCATTCGGATGCCAATATCCGAATATAGACTGTTTTTTGGGTCTCCTTCAAACTCTAAGGTTTCTTCATAGAGAAATTTCATAAATTCGCTAGAAGATGAGCGCAAGCTCAAGCTGCAAATAGAGTATACTATCAGCAAATAACTCCTTAATTTTGCAAACAATCAAAGGTGTTTTGTTTTAACCAAAAGAGACAAACCCAATATAACATTTCAACACTGTGATTGTATAATAAATATGTTTCGATAAGTGGTTTTTAAGAAAATTAAGCGTCAATTATAGATTTACGAATTTATATATCATATCGTTGCATAACGAGAAGTTACTTAAATTTATATTAATAATTATAAATATCATGATATATGGAACATAAGGTACAATTATAGATATTAAAAAATTTAATCCACTATTATTATCCTTATTATTATTAATTTTTTTTTTCCAGGTAACCAATTACTTTACTTTACCTTTGCGTTCGCAAGCATCTTACGACCCGAATGTGAAAAATTTCCCATTAGGTATGCAAGATACTGTATTTGGCGAACAACAATGTCTAAACGGGCAGATTGGCGGTGTTCTTCTAGCCGAACCTACCACCAGTTTAAAAACAATTTTTGATGTCGGCATTAATTTTACCTCCATATTTTCGCAGGATAATGATATACTTGAACTGACTTCACGTTTTGTATTTTGTTATTCACCTGGTGCTTATTTGCAAAATACTTGTTTGGATTTAATACCGATCGGCAAGTATATGGGCTTGGTGCAAGCTCAGCATTGTCGTATTGTGAAAATCCAAGACACTATTAATAGCATTGGTGGCATACAAGCTATTTTACCCATTCTACATGATATTGTCAAAAATCAACGCGATGACATATATGTTTCTGGTGGTGACGAAGAAACTTCTGAAAGTGAAGAGATTACTAAAACGCCTTTAGCTGAGGAGTTTTCCGATTGGGAAATGCTTACCTCAAACTCTTACACTGAATGGAAAATGCTACAGTATCCCGTAGCGGGTTTCATGTGCTTCCTGCGTTATCTTGTGCATGAGCATGAAAATAATCAAGAAAATCTTTTAAATAGTGAATGCCTATCTATCGTAGGAATGATGCTACAAAAGTGTTCGATGAGAATATTTAAAGTCAACACTCTTATGGGCACCCATTTACTCATAGAATCCCTTCAGGGTCATAAAACAGTTGGTGGACGATCAAATTTGGCATTATTAGAAGATCTTTACACCAGCATCGCTTTTAACTTTGACATTTGGGTTCATATGAATTTCCAAATAACTTTGGGCCATGTTCAGTATTTAAGTGCCATGATTAAAAATGATCGTAAATATTTTCGAAAAAAATTTGGTATTCAATACTTTTTAGACGTTATACGTCAATATTATAGCGCACCGGAAAATATGACACCTGAGGATGCAATGACTATACGTTCTACTTTGTATGCAATTGTCAGATTTTATTTACAAAAAGATGTTAACATCAAGGAAATAGTAACGATAATTGCCTTTTTATCATCTGTCAAACAAGATCAAGTACTAATCGAGTTTCTTGACATGATGGCTATGCATGTAAAGGGGAAAAATTGCCGTGACCAATTAATCCTATTAATGCATGAACCGCAGACAGCCAATTTATTGTATAATTATTTCATTGACAAGAACTACAGTTGCCAATTGCAAGAGGCAGCTATAAGGGTAGGGGCGAAGAGCTAAACAGTAATTTTGCATATATATATATATATATATATATATATTTTTTTTTTTTTTGACTTTTCAGTTTATAAGCAGTTTATTAAGCACTTCGCGTGTTCATCCTAAGTACAAGCAAATAATGCGTTTACATGACCCTGCCGCAGATGTATCATTGTTCCCGGGTTTTTTCTCTTACACCATACCCATGACATTGAGCTATACTATCTTATTCCATATGTTAGACGAAATGCTTACGTCGGAAATTGACTATTGTGGTTTAATATTTCTTATACATCATGTTAGTTCTTGTGAATTACCGGTTAAGTTAGAGGTCGCAAAACGTCTACTACAGACTACGTTCACTAACGAAAATTCGCCTTATTCTATAGCGAAGCAAGCTGGTTGGCAGGAATCTATCGCTCGATTGCTAATACGAAAACCGATAGACAATATGAAACCCGATGAAGAGAAACGTAAAAGTTTTGGAATAAATTTGGATGTTTTGCTCGAGGATGAAAACGAATTTAACAATCAGGGAGATTTGATAAGTTTTTGTGAACAACATTTAGAAATGGAAAATCAAGATCATGGTGAAGGCGTTTTAAGTTTAAATGAAATACAAGCCAGTGTAACTGAAGCAGCCAATGTTATAGAGTCCGAGATAAAAGGTGAAAAAAAGATTTGTCGCATACAATTATTTTAATATTCAGTTGACGAAATGAAAAAACAAAAACCTTTATATCTATATATATATATAGAATTAGCTGAATCGGTATCGGGAGCAGTAGTGGAAAATGTCACTTCAGTGTTTTCGGTTATCCGACAAACTACTCACGACATTCAAGACACTTTCGAATCCTTTGCGATGGGCTCTTCTACTGATTCAACAGAAGCGGTAAATGATTTATTTTACAATTTTGTTCTAAAGAAAGTTTTCATTTGCGTTTTCGCTGAAGGTTTCCCCTAAACAACGTCAGGATTCGTTGAGCTCAGATAGTTCCTCACAGTCACCTCAAGGAGCCAGTAAAAAAAACGATTCCTTTGAGGTAAATTGAAATAAATATATTAGGTGGAGTCGTAAGTAACTTTCGTTTCTTTATCAGACATTTATTTCGCTTTCATTGAATAACAAAATTATATTAATTTAACAGTTGATTGTGAGGTATTCAAGCTTTATGCTGTACCTCTTGTTAATTGGGGTGGATTTTGCTCTAACATTGCCTTTAAAAGATTGTCGGCAAAGTCGGAAGGACGTTCCGTATCTTAAGGTCGTATCTCCAAACCAATTTCTAACTGCCCGATCAGTTATCAATGCTCCACCATACGTGCTGCATATTTTTCCAGCTGTCGCCTTAGCGCTATTGCCTTGTTTAAATTCCCAAAGTATTGCATGTCGAATATACACTTTTTGACTCTCCATTTCGAGAGGTTAAAAAAAAAACAATGGAATGTAACATGCACCACATAAAGCAGTTAACAGAAGGCTAACTAGTGAAAACCGAAACTCGTTTGTTTCGGTCACTTATAGGGGACAAATATGAACAATTGTTTCTATTTAGCTGCATCGGAAATTACTTATGACTCGACCTAATCGAATAGAATTAAGTTGCTATGACGAACCTGCTACACAACTATTTCTTAATATAATGAACATACATTGGTATTTTTAGACAAATTTGAAATTTTCTCAGGATGGTGAAGTGAATAGCGAAGAGCAATTGGTGTATTTAGTTTCCAATATATTGTTTACCATATTTTGGCGTGGTGTACCTAATGATCACATTGACTGCTGGAAAGAACGCGGTCAAGTACTAGGTTGCATTAATTTATTGGCCCTTAATAATGAGTTAATGACTTCTCATTTATCGCTGAGATTAAAAATATTGGAAATGGCTGTACAAGCTTCCCTATCTGATTTAGCTCAACATGGAAGTCAAGTTTTGATTAATCAAGAGGTACGTAGCTGTCTTTTTTTTTTTATTTTCATAGGCGGTTTTTTTTTTTCATTAGCTTCCTTTTCGTATAGAATGCCTCACATATTTTACGTATGGTTTATGATTTAGTCGTTTTGGGCTCAAATGAAGATGAATCGAAAAAATGTTCCACAAAATTATTGGATGGAGTTTTGGCTCTTTTGGACGCTTTAATGATATTTCAGCAAGATTCTTCGGACGATTGGTCAGATATGGTACGTCTCTGTCTAGGTTTATTACTTAAATGTTCACATCACCCTGATCCTGGTGTGGTCGCAATGGCAACCGCAAGACTTCATGCTAATTTAAAATGTCGCAACACTGAAAATCCCAGCGAGTTAGCCTATTTGTTATTCTCCATTAACAGAGCTTTGGATAATGCCATTGAAGGTACATTTAAAAGTATTTCATTATAAATTCCTTTTTTTTTTTTTTTTTTTTATTAAAATTAATCTTTTTTAAATGCTTCTTAGTTGGCGATCCTGAGGAATACTCATTCTTAATGCCGGTCATGAAAGCTTTAATAGAAAAATGCCGCAATGTTTTCAGTTTAGACATAAATCTACCGGACTTACCTTCTACCTCATCTGGGCCAGTATTTTTTAATGATTTTCAAATGTATAGCACCAGCAAGAAATGGCGAAATTTCATGGAAAAAATTGTAAGTAATTTTCAAAATATTTTCTATCGTTTGTCGAACATTATTATGTTATGATTAAGACAATAATTTGCAGATCGGAATAAATTACAAAATTATTTTAGAAATAAGCTTCAACAAGTTTAAAAAACGAATAGTATGTATTGTAAAAATTATGCTTATTGTTAAAATACTTTTCTTTTAAAATAATTTATGATTTTTAGGTAGCGTACGTTTTATATCCATATCATTACTGTAAGGACTTTTAAAAGGTGTAGTATCCAACATGCTCTTTGTGGTACGTTTAAACAGTTTCTCGGCGTCAATTAAACTGCCCTGCATCATAGTAGAAGCGTTACTGCCGCTTCTGTGTCTGTTCATTAGTTTTCTGTAAACGTTTGTATTTGTAAATTTCGGTGTGGACAGTATGCCATCGTAGTATGCTTTAGAATGTGATTTATCAATGGATATAATTTCAACTTTAGATTTAGACGAGCTTAGAGGACTTTCTGTTGTACGTCCACGGTAAAAAATATTACGTACTCTTGTGTTCGGTATTGAAACACTAACAGTAGTAGTAGTACTTGGCGCAGACGTGGCCTTCATTGAAGAAGTTCTTAATTTCATAGGATTCCAAACTCCTAAGTGCAGGTTTTCTACTCTAACGGAGGGATGAGCATAATTATCTGTGGGTGCGAGAATTATACGTTTTTCATTTTCAAAAGCGTTCTCCAATTCGGGTACATCAAGTATGTGCCTTGTAGTAGCTGTAAGGGTGGTTGTCGAGCTTTTGAAGTTGCCTCTTTTTTTTTTACGTATTCTACGAGGCCTGGAAGATGCGGATAAGCTAGTCATAGAGCTGGCCGAATGAGAATCATTATTAATATTCGATCCACCATTATAAGTTTGCGGCGGTTCTTCGGAAGTATTATTCGGTTCTGTTACTATTTTATTATTATTGGACGGTGCATGAGGCGGGTAAATCTCATGCTCTTGATCGTTAACAGCATCGAAAGGTACGGCGTCGTAAATTGGGACTTCGTAACTGGATTTTGGATAATCGTAAGGAGGATGTTTACGGTCTCGACTTATAGGCAACTCGTTCGACGGAGGTATATAATCATCTGCCGCTACATGAGTGGATTGTTGCGGTGGGGGTTCGTAGTGCGACGGTTGATGACTATGCGAGCTTTCTTGATGAGGATGCGGGTGTTCATAATTTTGGGATGGCGGTTGATGATCGTAACTTTCCGCAGATGAATGATCATGGTTTTGGGAGGGCGCTTGGTGAGAAGCTGAATGATCATAACTCTGAGAGGATGTTTCGTAGCCAGATGATTGTTCGTAATTTTGTGAAGGCGGACGGTGATCATAACTTTCCAAAGATGAATGAACGTCCGTTTGAGATTGTTCTTCATAAGAAGATGACTGATCATGGCTTTGGGTCGGTGCTTGGTAAGAAGATGAATGATCGTAATTCTGAGAGGATGTTTCGTAGCCAGACGGATGTTCATAGTCTTGCGAGGGCATATGATCAGCCGATGAAAGTTCATAACCCCCAGAGGGCTCTTGATATCCGGCTGAATGTTCAACATTGTGGGATGGGGCATGATGATCGTAACCATGTGTAAAGGTCTGATATGTATTAGGAAGCTCATAACTCAGTGATGGCGCCTTATATGGTGGCGAATAATCATATGTTTTCGGAGGTGCTTGATATGTTTTCGATGATTCGTCGTAACTACTGTAGTCGGTTTGGTAGTGCGAAGGTGATGTGAATTTAATTTCATTTGGTTGTGAATAGGTTATTTGAACATTCGCCTTAGGTCTTTCGGGATTTTGTGCGGTATGATCAAAATAAGAATTGATATTATATGTTGATGGTGGGAAGTAAACATCAGGGACCCCATATTTGGTAGCTGGTATACGAGCAGATTCAGTATTATGTGCACTATACGTTAAGGATGGTTTCTCGGTGTAAGACGGTGACGCACTTATGTAAATGGGTTCTGCATAAGTTATAATTTTTTTGGGATGCTTGCTATCATAATCGTGGCAACCGCGTTCAGTAGGTGTGTTATAGTTCACTTGATACGTGTCATCCGTGGAAGGTTGTTTTGATGGCGGGTAGTGATGCGGAGATGTTTTTGTTGGATGTGAAGAAGAGGTGTCTTCTGGAATTTCATAATTATTTGAGGGTGATTTGTAAACTTGCTTATTAGATTCATGTGAACCACCATATGAATACGAGGGTAGTTTCTGTATTCCTTCATATTTAACTTTCGGTTTTTCGTATTCATTGTAAAATTTAACGTTCGTAACGTGGGTATCATAACTTGATGGCGGCAAACCGAAATCATCTGATTCCAAATTTAAATGAGAGAAATCTTCAAAATATGTTGAGCTATGATCATTGTAATGGTTGCCCGGCGGCTCTGCAAAACTGTATTTAATTTTCGGCCTTTTAGGTCGTTTGTATTTATGCCTTATTGGTTCTATTATATGCTTAATAGATTTTAGCGATGCCGGATGATGAACATATATAAGCTTTTCAGCTATCGGCAAAGAAAAAGTAACATTCGTTAGATCCAACCCATCCGCTTTGTTTGACTCTTCTGTTGTTGTTGTTGTTGTTGTTGTTGTTGTCGATGCTGATATTTCTGTTGCTAAAATTTTACTTGATTGTAAAATGAAAATCAACTGGAAAAAGGAAAACAAGAACTGTATATTAAATATTGTTGATTTAAATCAAAGTTGCGCTATAATTGAGCGAAAATATCACCACACACATTCACGCAATTAAAATAAACTCTAAATGAATCAAAGTCCTTAGAATGAAATTTTGACAAAAAAGTGTTGAATTTTATAATTTTGGTTGGTTCTATTAAATGTTCGATACCGATGCCTATTGTAGATCATAGATTACTAATGAAAATGTAGAAAAGTTTTAGTTCATTTTAATATATTCAATTTTTTGGTTTTTTTTTTTTTTTGTTGCAAGTTTCATTTCAATTCGTCGTTTATTTTTTATTTAATTTGGATAGGTCTTCGAGTGTATTGCGCCCATTTTTAAACCAAATTTATCCGAGAATGCATTTGCCAACTTTTAAACTTTCATTCTCTGACCCTTGTTATTGAAAATTCCATTGACTGACGAGAGATGCGCACATTGAGGGAAATATAATGTTCACAAGACGTCTATGTTGGGGTCAATTCCTCGTGTTACAAACTAAAATACAACCTCTTTCTTATTCTGCCCTCTGGCGCCGGCAATAAAAATTGAATTCCATTACAGCAGTTGTATTACACAAAAACTAAGCGATAAAAAAATTTTTATTACACACTTCCTAAAAATTCTGCTTTTTTTTTTTTTTAAATTATCGTTTCCTTCCTCATTAGTGCTTTGTAACACACGAGGTAAATATGCATGTACATGCCTAATTCCACATTAGAAATTCATCGAATGTACGTTTTATTTGCTTGCATGCAGCCGGTTGCTTTTGAATGTGTTCGACTTGTGTGTGATTACTTAGTTATTATATATGATCGCAATTTTTTTGATAGCATCTTGCACGAAATCCAATTATAGTCGTAGCCACAAATTTCGATGTCCTCTTGTCGATTGGGCTATAAATTTTTTTTCGAAACAATAATTAACGCAGTTTGCACTTGAAGACTCCTTGCAGTTTGCACTAGAAGACTCCAAGATTTTTACATATATTCGTTAATTTGAATCCTTGCAAAGTTCTTCCACAATGTGCAATGCGTGTGAGAACCATTTGGTAGATTTTATTGCTTTTTTATATTAACTTACGCTAATAATTGCACTATAGGTGATCATTTTGTAATTTTCGTATTTTTTCATTTATAAAATTTTCACTTTTTTACAAGCACACATAATTATTAAATATATATATGTATATATATAATTTAATTGGAGTTTCCTTGAACAAACAACGCATTGGACTTTCTTTTGAAGACTAAACTCTCCTGCAAGAAAAATATAGTGTTTTATGAAAATTTGTTTTTATTTTTATTTTTTTCATAAAAAGAAAAACTTGTATAACGTATGTACAACCAGACCACATTTAGACAGAAAGAAAAAAAAAAATTAAATAAAATGAAATGGTTAGATGGAAGCACCTTCATGCACAGAAGCAACTATGGAAAATCGTATTTACGGGCGTACATGCACGTTTCCATTACTGCAATTAAACAGTGACTGAGTTTATCAAAACTTGTGCGTAAAAACTTATTATGAAACAAAAGGAAATCATCTACGCCTCATACCTCATACATTTAAATACCCTCATCATCATCTGGATTCCAAAAATTTAAAGAATTTCTTTTCTGAACATTTTCATTTCATTTTCATAACATCGCATATATTGTCGGATTCTAGATTGTTGTACTCGACCCCTCTGACCCGATCTACTGCTAATCTAATGGCGGAATTCTTATCAAAGTCGCGAAAAATTACAAGTTTGATAATATTGCATAGATGACCAGATGACCAGATGATTATTCGGTATTACCGACTATTAAAATATTCTCGAATTCATTTGCAATTCAACATTTGTCTATAAATATTTGTTTATAAAAAACAAAGAAAAAAGAAAGTTGCAGACTGGCTCTCGATAAAACTCTCTAGTCTAGCTAGTGCGCATCTAACCTGCGCCTATTCCTACTATATACTTTTGTTCAGTTATATTGATCACATGCGAAAGTGGACAGCATCCGCGTCGAGCTAAATGCATAAATGTTCAATTTAATCTACAATGGCAAAATAATAAACATAAACGTGTCGTTCATTTAATCATACCGTTTCTACGCCTACTATTTAGATGGTCTTATTAAATGTCTATATACAAGTTTGAATTAATGTTCGCTACAAATTGTAGGTTAGAGTGTTTTCTTTTAATTTTAAGAGCAAAGTATGGGCGCTTTCAACGTTGATTTATTCTCTACACTCTAGTACCGCTTTGTGATCGGGATCATTTCGATGATGACGAGACAAACAGACAAAACATGCAAAACGAACATAGTTGAATTAACTTGAGATGTTTCTGTAATGAAGAGTGGAGTTGTCTCATTGCTTTCTATTGGTCAGTCCAAGGGTGAAAGGAAAAATGTAATGTCCTTCTAGATTTAAATTTATGTCAAGATCAAAACGGCTTTGAATGAACACTTGTCATTGATATTAATTTTATTCGATCAAAATCAAGAAAATTTCCATAGAAACGATTTATGTCTCGAATGTTTTGCAATAACTTATTTTGAAATGGAGTGCAGCTACGAAAGATTTAAATGGACAAAATGGAGGCCTTTACAAATTTCCAAAGAGATAGATAGGATTTCAACCAAATTTTTGTAACTGAAAGTGAACTTCAAGAAAATCTTTATAAAATGAAAACCGAATTATCGTCAAAGCGACTTCATTTATTCTATTGCCATAGCGCAAGTCAGCACACACAACTGCAATTACAGTATGACAGAACATTTGGAAATGCCACTACTTGACAAAAGATGACGACATTGCCAGCAGCAGAAATGTATATTTAGTAGAATGTTAACTTATGACCCCGACACATTCATCGAATCCTCAGACAGAAAGTTTTAATTTACATTTTCAGTTACATTCGTACGACTTACTTGACGTGATAGTACAAAAGACTGGGCCGCGCAAACTAAAAATTGTATCCTGACAGTATTTCGATGAAGTTAACGAATAAGGACACTTTAATTAACCCTATCACAAAGGGTACATTAGGACCATTTAGTAAATTGTTATCTTCCAGTTAGTCGTTGCATTTTTGCATTTTTTGGGTTTTTTGCAGAAAATAGAAGGATTCAAAAATTTCAAAGTTCCTCAGAGGGTAAAAGTTAAAAGGATATATACCCTTATCCCGCAATATTCATTTATGTATTTCTTTTCTATCCATTTAAGCCCACTGTGCTGCATAATCATGTTAGTATTTGTTTCAATTTAAAATCTATTATGTCGTTTTTCGCTTTTTTTTTTCTTTTGCGTTTATTTGTAAGGTTCAATCCACTCAGTGTTATTTTATTTTATTTACTGTTGAAAAATTTTGAAAAAATAATAACAACAATGCAATAAAATAACATGAAGTTGTCACTTGAATTGCTGAAGCATAACACATAACATAGAAAAACATCTTTAGCTATATATATAAGTTAGCTTCGTCTCATTGAAGTTTAGTGAAGAAAAACAAAAATGATATAAAATTATGTGAAAACCTCTTAGATAAGAATTTATTAAATAATAATAAGTAAGCAATTGCACACTCTAAAGTAAAAGACATACTCTAAAGATCAATTGAACCAACAATTGTTTTTTTTTTTTAACTTTTAATTTTTATGTAATAGCAAAAAAAGTTCACTTTCAACTTCAACCCACTCTAGCAACAAGATTTTTGTATTTTCTATAAAAATAAAAAAATTAAAAAAAAAAAAACAGGCTTTTTATAACGTTTAACTCAGACGTTTGCATTTCCCGATCGTTATTGAACTTGAACTTATTGTTGTTGTTGTTGTTGTTGTATGGTTTCTGTTGCTGTTGTTTTTATTGTTGATGTTATCGTTGTTTTGCTGGTATTGCTGTCTGCGTGCATGCTGTAAGTGTGCACATGTAATAATTCACTCTCCACACAGATTCAAATGAAACTGAAGGTGATGCATACACATCTTAGCAGATAGCGTATAAAATCTTGATTTGCCGGTTTATTGTTTTTCTCTACACCATATTCAATCAACCGCAGGTATACATGTGCATTTAAATATATGCACTTGATTTTATTTCATTTGTTTATTTATTTATAAAAAATGTATACAAATGTATATATATATTTTTTGTTTTTTTCATTTTCATTTTTCTTTTTTATTATTATTATTTATTTATTTTTTTTTTTATTAAAAAATTTTCAATTTTCCAGCTTTTATGCATGTTTAAGCCAACAATATGGCCATGCATTGAATTTGTTATGTGCAGACAATTGTGCATAATCCTCTTAATGTATTAATTTTACAAAATTCAATTATCATAATTTATTATTTACTGCTAATTTAATACGATAATTATGGTTTTTAAAACACTTTAAAATCTGTGTTAAATATCCTTAGCCCTTGGATATAACGGCTTAAGCGAAATACTCATATAACGCAAATGGTTAAAACAGGTTGAAACGAATTAACCCATGATGTTATAGTAGAACCGACCGCTACATACTCTGCACTGCTTCATCTCAGGCAATCCTTGGTCCTTAAGATAATAAAAATTATATTTCGTTGCTATATAAGGCTTTGCTTTTCATCAAAACCCTTATGTGACAAAGTAGACCAATATGATGCAAATTTCGCGCAATAAATTTATATATCGAATGCAATGAATTAATTTTTACTTCATAAAGTATTAAATATCGAGGCTTTTTGCTATAAAAAGGATTATATTTTGTGCAAAACGTTTATAGAGGATGGGAGTTCAAAAAATGTTGCAATTAAATCCAAATTCAATATTTTCACATTTAATTACAATTTTTTTTATAGCGATTTTTGACGCGAATTATTAGAAATGACAAAGCCATTCTTATCTAAGTTAGAAGCTTTTTTAAATATCGCAAATATCGACACGAACTGAATAGATTTTTATTACTAGTGGTTTAGGACATAAAACCGATAGAATTGTCTATATATAAATATGTAGTATGCTAATCTATGAAGTGGAAATCGCTGAATAAAAATTGTGTAACAGCGTTATTTTTATCACCGTATCGTCATAATAAACATTTCATAAAACCATTATACCTGTCTTAAAGTAATTATTATTAATGATAATAATAATAAATTAATTATTACTAAGTATGCTATAAATGTGTATTTAAGATAAAATATAAACATATCATAACTTTCTCGCCAAGTAAAATGAAGTCTGAATGTGAAAAAACAGATTATATTTATTTTAAATATTTATTTATTTTTTTTTTTCAATCATTTTGTCGTACATAGGTACAGCCCTTATATGATGTGTATCAACGTGAGGTGGAATTAAATCTTTGGGAACCCATTAATCGTTATTGGGCTGAATGTTATGAAGCTTGTAAAGTTGCTTCAAAAAAACGCGGTACTCTGCAAGCGGACAATCGAGCTCTATTTCAGGTAAAAAGCCAATTAAAAGACTCAAATATCAAATTAAACAAAAAATATTGCATCTACAACTGATGGGATATATACATATATAATAAACACTGCCACATTTTTATAAAAGACTATTACTCTTCTCCAATTAGCAACGGGTTTTAGAACGATATCCATTCTAAATCTTGATGAATATGTTCTTAACGTCGAGATGAAATGGTCGTTGAAATTAAACAGAAAGTATTCCTGATAAGTACTTTCTAATTATAGAAAATAAATAATAAAATCGGGAATCGGTTTACGGTTCTCATTATCAAGTAACTTTTAGCGAGTAATGCGATGGTGCTACTCTAGAGTGTATATATTTCGCTCGTTAGCGAACGTAAAATGTTAGAGTTGCACCATTAACTCAACCATCAATCCCCTTATCGTTTTTGTGTTTTGTCACATCTACTGGCTCGATAATATGAGTCTTAATAGAGTTCCTAGTTTATTATCATTTTCAGAGAGAAAATATGTAAATTTCTATTTAGATATTAAAATAGATTCCCAACTTCAAAATATACGCGATTGAGTAGATCATCATAAATCGATAATATTTCGAAATTGATCGCTTCATCGCGCCTAAGATTACGTCTTGATTTCTATGTCAATTTTTAAAATTTTTCCCATGATTAAAATCGACCGTTTATTCACGGGTGAAGCGCATCTGTCAACCATGTTTCCAAATTATTAAAACTTTTATTTGACCTTTTAAAATAACAGGGCTTAGCAGCTCGTTACGACAAGCGAACCGTTATACATTTTGTATAAAATTATCAATCGGCGCCTTAAACAACCTCATTGATGGCCTTGTGCTAATAGGGCCTGCAAATGTAAAGAAGGAAAAACATATTGCGAGTATATGCGAACGTGTTCGTGATGACACGAATTTATCAATTAGATGCCACTTTCACAGCTAAATCATCTATTTATGCATCTACGTTGTCGTGGATTTGGTCCGAAAACGTCCAAATATACGCGTATTCAATATCGCATTGAATGCCCAACGAAAAGCTCGAATCCATACGTGATCCGGAAACTATATCGGGGAGCACGTGGAAGTGATCATAACTCGTTGCTTCATTTTCAGTCTTTTTCTACTTTTATTCCCGATATCTACTCACTAATGGTGTAGGATCCATTATGTTTGAATGAATATAAATAGCATCCAGAAAGATTTAAGATAAGCCTACTTTCTTAGTATGCCGATCGATTCAGAATCATTTTTTGAATCCTGAATTTAACCCCACTTGACCGGCTGTCGGTTCGTTCGCTTACTGCGTATCGTGTTCACAATTCGCAATTTTTCAAATCTTTCGACGATCACTTTCGATCTAAGGGCGAATTCCATTGCAAGTGGATTTGATCGGGCTATGTTAACGATTCCATAATTCCGCACAATGACTTATTTTGGAAAAGCGATTATAGGGAACAAGTTTGCAATTTTCAAAATTTATCAACAAAAATCACCGAGTATGTTATATCAGCGCACTACACTGGCGTGAAAAATTTGGATTGAGTTTTTTAGTTTCTCGAACGTGTCGCCGTATAACGATTTTTGACAGTAAGCCTTTATTTGGTTGAAAAGTGCAATTTTTCAAAATTTTCTTGACGAAAATAGATCCAAAATTAACTGTGTGAGCTCTGCGCCGCATAGATCTATTGTTTACACTCTTCCTCTGTGCAAGGGTTCTCATAAAAAACTAAATTTTTATATGGCAATTAAAGTCTCTACTTTGTCGTACCTTATGACGAAAAGGGAGAATAATAAGATTTTTTACAAGATAATTAATTTTACTGCAATTAAGCCACGCTACACTCATACAAGGATAATGAGTACGTATTGACATGGAACTGCGATACTGCGGTATTTTATCGCAAAAAGAAATGAAAAATATTATTAGGTAAAGTAATCTAGGGTATTCTATAGTCGGTCCGGCCTAATTATAATGTTTTTATCGGTTTTTAGTCATTTGATGTTTTTTATTTTTTATTTTTATTTATTTATATTTTAACAGAAAAAAATTATTATACCCTGGAAGGTGCACCAGCTTGAAGAAACTAAACGGTTGAGTGCGGCTGCATTACATCATAAAAGAAAATGCAGTCACATTAAGAAGAAATGGAAATGCGCGAAACGTTTCTTGTACGGGCCGCGCGGTCCGTGGTTTACGGGGTAAGTGCAAAAATTTATTAAATATTCATATAATTCAAACAAAAACAACTTAATGTCACTTATAGTGACATTATGCAGAAAATATACTTAGCTCAAGTAGATTAGGAAAAAATCAATTTAAATATTAAATTAAAAACATTTTACTATTTCTATATATTAGTAAGAATATTCGATTTACGTACTACGTCTGTTGCATAATTCAAGTTATTTATTTATTTATTTATTTATTATTATTATTATTATTATTATATTTTTTTTTCTCAATTATTTTCCTTTTTTGCAATCTTTTATAAAACGTATCAAAATAATATCAATTAAGGTAACGCACCTTGATTTTGTTTTTGTTTTCGATTAAAGATAAATAAATAAATTGAAAAAAAAAAAAAAAAAAAAAAAAAAATATGTAAAATAGAAGTTTCTGTACATATTTTATATATCAAATGTGCAAAGTGCGTAAGTGTCATATCAGAGACACCATACAAAATCCGGGCTTGGTTATGGTTTATATATTGAAGGTTATTTATAGTACGTTTGAAAGTGTATTGTTGTGGAAATTTCATGTGTGTACTCGCGCATAATGATCACATGATTTCCTTGAAACTTTTTCGGTTAATTAACTTATTTCGATCTTTTGACAACATTACATTACGATTATATTACAATTGTATTCGTTACTATACTATAGAGAAGAAAACACAAAATGATTAGTGTGTGTGTGTACATTGGGTTTGTAACATTCGGCATAACATCTCGACCGCCATCGTAGTCTTGAGCAGTATAAAATTTTGCATCGTCCTAGTACTGCACATGCATGCGTCCTCCGTTCATTGAAATTTTTTAAGCCATGAACTCTGACACAAACCTGACACATATATATATATATATATATATATATATATATACTCTTTTTATGCTCGCGAATGAAACTGTTTGAACCGTTAATTGCAGAAAGAGAGAAATAAAAAAAGACTGATGAAGAGAAAAACATCTAAACCTTTCTCTAAACGATGTGCCCTGGTCGGTGTAAAGTATATACTCATATAACTGGTATATCAGGTGTCGTAGGTTCGTCTTCAACCGATAAAAACAATTTTTACTCGACTTTCAAATACATATTTAAATAATTATTATTCACTAATAACTCTAATGTGGTAATAAATCCAACAGATTAGTTTCAACTTGTCGCCTTATTAGCGGCTTAGTGTTCAATTCGATTTTGGACATGCCGTTGAGCGTTGTGCGTTGTGGAATAAAGTCACAACACGCTTGTAGCTCGTAGTAAATAACAGATCAAGTTTGCACTTCGTATGTAAAGGCGTTAAAATTTCATAGATAATAGCATAAGCATAAGGAAAATACAAAAATGCTTTTTCAAAGTATTCCCCATTGAAATCGCTTTTAGTCACTGAAACTCGCTTTCAGTCTTTCAATTTATCCCCGCCTTTGTGGCCCTGTGTAAAACTACATTTCAACACTGGCTATTACGAATTTCTTCGACCGTTACAAAAAAAAAAGAAAGCACTAAAGTTACTGAAGAATAAGTTGTAAGCCTATGAGACTCATCATTAGTTAGTTAGTTAGTTAGTTAGCTTGCTTTGAATGACTGAACGATTCTTAATGAAAAGTGGATGACTGGCGATTAGCTTAATCGCTATGATTGTTTGAAAAGTCTTTCTTTCCTAAGTTTTTCACAATCGTTTTCGAAGGTGCCTAGCATAGGTGCATAGAATGCTACATAATCAGTAGTTTCCGGCCATACGTTCAAAGAGCGGGAAATGTCCTTATTGACAAAGGACGACTGCAATTTGTCATGTATCAATTGGATTTTTTTTATAAAACATTCAGTTGTTCGTTGAGCGCAGTATCATTACAATGCCCGCCATTTAGCACTAGTAGGCATAAATTTGTCGCAGTCAGCAATGAAAAAAAAAGGAAAAACTAAGATTCTCAAAATCTAAGATATTCTCAAAAACTATAAGAGAAACAGGAACAAACATGTCGGGAACGATAGCAAGTGAGAGATCTCTTGCATAAAAGGTTCCAGTTACGCTTTTATATCCATCATCGAAGGATGAGGGCTTTGATTGATCATTGATCTTTGGTTTTTGTCAGAAAGTTTGAAACAACCAGGTAGCAGCTTCAGTGACTCCATAAAGCGTATATATTCTTGAGCAACATCAATCTCTGAATTGATTTAAGCATGTCCGTCCGTTCGTCTGTCTCTCTGTGTAATACCTGTTGTAAGTATCCTTTTTATTCAGAAAAATATAATATATGTACTGGTGCAAGAAAAGCGTTATGCCGGAATGAGAAGGACATTCGAAAACCTTGCACCTTTAAGCTGGTTTCTGCGCGTTATAAAGATATTGAAAAAAAAAAAATTAAATCTTCATCTACATCGGATGCGCGTGGTCAATTTTTTGTCGATTTTTGTACAGCCACTACAGTATCACCCACAGCATATATGTTCGAATTTTTGTGGATTTATCTCCTATAGCGTAAATAAGTAAATAAGTAAATAATCAATTTTTGTTCCTTTTGAAAAACATAGGTATTTGCAGTCTACATAGTGCTTTAGGTGTGTCTGTCAACCGATATGACCCGTTTTGAACGCCAACCTGCAAGCAAGAACTTTCAATGTTTCTACCAAAGGGGAATGCGTAAATCGGTTCAGAATCTGATGGTGGTCAAGAAATATATGCTTTGTGGTGTGTCTCTGAATCTTCCTTTGGGTGTTGCAAACGGATTGATAAAATGAATAAACTCCCCGCCCTTCAATGATGGGCATAAAATTTAAAAAGGCTTTTTTAATAAGTGTGATATTCGGACTTTCAGATATGAAAGTTAAAGTTGTAAAGTACTGTAAAGGAAGCGTTTTCCTTCCTTACTGATAATAAATCCGTCTGCACAAATGTCTACCATTAGACCCTAAAACCTTTCAGTCTGTTTTGTTCTTCCGCACTAAAGACTAAATATCCCTTTGGTTGACCATTGCCTTACACACCTTCTCTTGGATACGAGTATCTTCCTCTGCGCTACCGTGAGATCATCCTTTCCCGCACAAACCTTTGGTAATTTAGGTTCATCTAAAATAGAAAATATATATAAAGAAGAAAGAAAACAAGAAGAAGAAAAACTCATTGTATCAGGACTATGCAACATACGTTGTATGGATAGTCCGCTCATTATATGCTATGTCTCCGAAACAGAAAAATATGCCTATCAATAATATATGTATAAGTAACACACATATAAGTAATATACATAAGTATTACCATGCCTGATCTTTTCCTAGGGAAACAAGTCATAAATTCTCTCGATGAACAAGTTGCAATCCGTTGCGCAACATGCCTATATACCTGCATACGTTTTTTACTTTTACTTATCAACAAGCTACATTTAGCATTGAACTATTCACATTATGCAAAGGCACATACCTAACGGTCTTGTGATTTTGCAAAGTCATGTACCTAATGGTCTCTATTTACGGGCGTTGTCATGCTTGTATATTGACAGCTAGCACATTGAATCGTTAGCGGCTTCTATACATGTTCGATCATACTATTTGATACCTAAGTTAGCATTCATAATAAGATATACGTAAGAATATCATTACAACACATATACAAGTGAGTGTTGAGATTGTAACACAGGTATAGTCAAAACATCTATATAACGGGACAGCGATAGTGATCGCGACTATAAAAGAGCGTGTCGCAATACGCTCATCCTTTCAGTCGCGTTACAGCAGCCAGAGGTGAGTAATCACAGGCAACATATTTATTTGACGTTACCAACAATGTTATTTTTTGGCTTTACGGATAGGGGATGGCAGGCTCAGCTTAGTCATCATCCCTGAATAACCGACAGGGCTACTAAACTTTACGGATAGGGGTTGGCAAGCTCAGCTTAGCCGCCATCCCTGAATGACTGAGGGACACTCTCTTCAGCGACGTAAAACGATTAGGGACAATAAAAACAAATAGAATATAGGCAGGGACGGATGAGTGGCCCTATAGGCCCGCAGTTGGCTGCTATAACACCTGCGGCGTATTTTTTCTGCAGAATTTCGCTGAACGGACAAAACGTGGAAAATAATCTCTCAGGACTTTAAAATCGACGATAATATATAATGAATATCGAAAATACCTATACCTAAAAATTCGCCCAATACAGAGATAGTTTTAACGATGCAGTTCAAGTTCTTGTACGGCAAGCTCGAAAATCAAGGTTTCGAGAACATCATTAAAGATATTTTTATTTTACATCTCTTCCGTGACGTCTGCATGCCACACCATTTGGTGTTTGGCTTTGTTAATCCCCAATTGCTGTTTGTACTTATCAAGTTATCCAGCGCAATCGATCTACGCGTGCGGGGACCCCTGGTATAGAGTAAGAAAATTGACATTTTTGAATAATTTAAAATTTTCTACCCATGCTTCGATGCAAATGATATACGACACATTTACGAGGTAATAATTCGGCTGTTGGACTTTCGATAGCCATGCACGTTTGATAGAAGATTAACGTAGTAATAGAGCCACGTTTCCTTTGGAAACCACTTGACAAACCACGCCTCTCTGTTAAAGTAATCTTTAGAATCTCCGAACTTGCTGTCTATTTTTTTTTTCTTCCTTCTGAAATGAAAAATTACGCCAATTGATTCGAAAAGTTTGCGCAATATAAGTGTTGATCTTAAAATTTATTCTTCAAAGTCGTTTTGGTCTTTTTGTCACTTTGGTCTGCGGAAATAACTTTTCGGATATATTCAGTATATATATTAGATGTATGTTTTTTTATTTTAGCAACGTCATCTTGCAGCAGTAGCAGTAGCAGTAAATGAACAGCATCAATTATCATCAATACTGTCTATACGTGTGCGAAATAGGACGCTTGCGTTTACATACCATGTTACTATCAAATTTCTTCTGTATTTTTGATGAAACATATTCACTTTGATTTGAGAAATATATTTGATGTGGCTGATAGGCTATAGGTAGAGAACTTGACCGTTTACCTTTAAATTTTATTATTATTATTATCATGAAATAAATCCTTAGACTAAGAAGAAAACATTGAAGCCGATAGGCTGACTGAACTGTAAAGAAGAAAATTAGATATCAAGCCCTACTAGTTTTAATATCGCGTTCTGTAGCTGATTTTAGAATGTCGATCTTATCCAATAACTTTGCAAGACAAAATAGGAGAAAGATTGGACCATAGTTCGATGCGATGGATACATTTTTAGACTTTGGAATTGGAAAAATCCCATATAATAAAGGTTCACTAATATCTTTTTGCTTGAATTAGACTAAGTAGTGATTATTTAGTAAGAAATGCAATCTAGACCGGATGTCCTCACCGTTGATTTGGAGAAACAACTTTCAAGTTCTAAGGTAGATAGATGTATAATTTTCCAGGAATATGGCACATCTATCAATAGCATTCGGAAGAGAAATTGAAGTTTATTTTCGACAAAGACATTAGAGAGGTTGCTCTTAAAGGAGTATTCGTAGCACATTTTTTGAAAATAATTACAGGTCTCATCTCTGCAGATGGCAGAAATTTTCATTCAAATTTGAAGTTTCACTGAGTTTCTTGCTTTTGTTCCAGACAATCTTCATTTATGTGTTTCTGTGATTTCGTTTCGAAAAAACTTCCAAACGCCTTTGACTTTCATAATTCCTTTCTGAACAGAGCATTGACCTTTTTATATAATAACAAATGATCATGATTAGGACATCGGTTAAAGCGGTGCCATGAACACAATTCGTCTTTCAGTTAAAGCTGTTAAAAAAAGCTGTTGAGGAATAGAGAGATGAGCAGCTGTGCGAATGGCCGTACACATAATAGCAGCATCATGGCTGCATCCCCGCTAAATGTCTTTGAATTCAAAAATGGCTCGGCCTATTTGGAGTAATTAATCCAATCCGCTTCACACAAGAGGAGCTTAACTTGTTTTACCGGAGTAACAAAGGAGTTTGAAGGATTAAGAACGTGTATTATTGGAGAGCGATCACTACTATGTATATCATCAGAAATAGACCAGAAAACAAAAGGAAAAAGTGGCGGAGAACAGCAAGTTAAATAAATAAGCGAAAAGGTGCGACGAGCTGAGAAACGTGTTGATCTTCCATGATTTAACTTGCAATTGCTTAAAGGCAATTGCTTTGAATGAAGTACCATGACTATTGCACCCTGGCAAACCCCAGATAGGGTTTAAGGCTGTTAAAGTCGTCACATATAATTAAAGGGGGAGCAAATGCGGAAAATAGGAATTATAAAGCTCCTGCTGAGAAAACGACTGCGAAGGTGGGATATAGAGCGAAAGCACTGCACATTTTTTGATTAAATTAATTTATATCGCAATGGTCTGAATGTTTGAGTTTAAATTAATGCGTTTTTGAGCGATATTGAACTTTCTAAAAATACCAACCCCTTGGGTTGAATATTTGAATTTTGATCAGCATTCACGAAGTATTCAGTATATGAGTTGGGTGGGATAGGATTACAAGAATTTCTGCGATGGGTCTCTTGAAGGGACGTAAAGGTTGGGTTGAAAGCACTCATAGTACATTGTGCGGGTTTAGTTTATTAGGCTTAAGGATAAATGTTGTTGTTTTGACTTTTTGAATATTTGTTGTTCCTTTATTTTTTTTTAACATTATTTGTTCCGGATGATAGGTCAGATTTGTCATTAGCAGGAGTTGGTGTTGATGGCCCGCTGGGAGCGAGGCGATAATATGACATAGGTATTACTCTTGTTAGTTCCTTGTATTGTTGGATTTATTTCCCGGTGCTTTCGTCGCGCTTCGCCAATACTGCAGTACGTGCATACGTTTTGCTTTTTAGAATCTCACGCAATTATACATAACTTAAAGATTGTTTACCTAACGCCGAGTTTAGTTTAGTGAACTTATAAACTTCAGTTACATTTTGAGTACGCATTTGACGAACTATTTCCTCTTCTGGTGGATGTTTTAAACACGCCTTTCACTGAGTTGAGTTTGGCGCGCAATTTAGCGGAAATTGGGCACAAATTAGCAAGTGATTTGAACTTCAAGACTTTCGCTGTCGCACGTGCATTACCAACGAGAACAAGTAGATTACCATCGCGAGCGATAAAAACAGAGTCAATATGTGTTGTTATGACGTTTACGGCGAAAGGGCTAATCTGTGATATTGTTATGCTAGCGTCAGTTGAAGAAATTGCAACATATTTTTTATCAATCGTAGTGGTCTCACCGGATGACAGTAACGGAAAGTCCGAATTTTTTATTTTTCTCCTTTGTGGTGATTTATCCGCCAATAAGTGACATCTATTGGCAGTTTTTATCTGACGGTCACTTTATTAGGTAGTTACCTATGAAACATTAAATGCTCCCACTTGAAAAAAGGTTTGAGAATTATTAAATAATATAAAATGTCAATTGTCAACTTTTTTTCAATATTTTTTCCCTTTTTTTAATATAAACTAACAAACGCACAGCCGCGGTAGCCGCGATACTTACCTTAGCAAAACGACTAAAAAGACAATATTGTCAGTGAGACACAAGACAAATGCACGAAAAGAAAATACAAAGTAAACAAAAAAGTAAACATGTATTATCCAGAACACAAGTCAGAATCGATGGTTTAAGTTGATTTTTGAAGTTTTTATTACGATCGTGATATTTTATTTGCAAAATGCAATGAAGAAGCATATGCATCGTATTAAATTTCTTAAGTAAGATTGGCGGATATTTACGGATTGACAACTATCTAGAACTGTGCTCACTTGCCCTATAACTTTCATAGTCTGCGCTACATATTTCCGGGTCTTATGGAATAAAGAAAAATTTTTAAAAACTATGTTCGGTCGTCGAGAAAAACTTGATCCAACAATCAAGATGAAGTCATTTAATCGTTTATACTTTGCCTTCATCGTACTTACTACGTTTAGGTCATTAATATGACATAGATATTTATGCTAACCTAGGAATAGAATACGAAGACACTATTTATGTACTTTCATTTATAACAATCAGTGGCATCCACCAGAGATCCTAAAATCACACTATCCAAAGATTGACCTTAAATATGGTCATACTATGGCAGTAATCAAAAAAAAAAAAAAAATTCTTTTATGAAAACTTGGAGAAATAAATTAAAATTTCAATATGTAATTTTATTAATATTAAATTACAATCTAGACAGCTAGATATTAAGCTTGAAGCGACAGTTTATCAAAAACATTAAAAAATCGAAAATATTTGATTGCTATGATTATTGTCAATGAACCAATTGATTGTTTTACGATTGCACGTAAAAGTCCTTACCTCATTGTTTATGTAAATAAGTTGAAATTAAAAATTAAAGAAATTAATTATTATTCGATATCATTTCTTAAGTCTCGTTTATATTGCCACATAATTGAGAAAATTGAGAGTTGTTATGTTTTTAAAAACTTCATCTAAAATACTCTCTACGCAGAATTTTTCATTAAGATTTTCAGAAAAAAAAAAAAAAAAAAACAAAATTAAAAAAATGATGCCAAAAATTTTTGACGCACATTAGGTGCTGATTATAGAAAATAAAAATAAATCAATCGTAGAAGGAAAAAACAAAAAAGAGATGAACAAACGAAACGAAAAGTTATTCATTTAAAATTACACATATATACACATATATTTAATAAAATAATCATTTTTCTCATGACTTGAATGAAATCTAGAACTAGGAGTTGATTGAGGTTTACATACATTTTAAATAAACAGTTATTGCGGCTAGTTATGCATTTACATAAATAACAAAATAAAGTAACAAAGGCAGTTTAAACGTATTCCATAGCGAACTGATTATCGGTCGTCAACATGTTAATGATCACAAGTTTTATAAAAACATTTAATGATGATAAGCATAAGCGGGAAAAGCGGGTACTTTTGCGACAGCTGGGTAGGCCGAAAATACGGGCTTGGCAAGAACAGGGCCGGGCGCTACTACTTTGGCCACAGGTGCAGCAACTTTAACGGCTAACGGTTCTCTTTGTACAACGGCATTAAAACCATGAACGGGATCAGCGGTATACTGTACAATGCGTCTAGTACCATCCGGTTCGACCAAGGAGTAAGCACCTTCCACAACATCACCATTACGGGTTTCATGTTGACTCTTAACGTCACCGGTAGAACCATCCTGCACAAAAAAAAAAAAAAAAAAAAAAAAAAAAAAAAAAAAAAAAACCAACCAACCAAATAAAATCATAGGTGTTATGATGTCGATTAAATAGATATCCTTATGGGCGGGTACCTACATGAATATCATAACTGTAACTATACTGAGGATTAGGATCGTATGGTTCGGGTACCGCCACTTTAGCTACAACAGGAGCAGCGACCTTCGCCACAGCTGGGTAAACAGGAGCAGCGTATTTCGCGACAGCTGGTGCGGCATACGTGAACGGTCCATGATATGCGGGCGCTGGTAGAACGACTGCCGACGCTATAGCCATAAGAGCACTGAATATAATTAACTGCAAAACCAAAACAACAACAACAACAACAACACATTTCGATTTATTTTAATTTTTGCCTTTCTTCGACTATAGGACAAAGGATAACTCGCCTTTTGTACCATATTGTTTGCTATGAAAATGCTAGACAACGAACTTAACTATACCGTGCGTGTGCTAATGAATTAAAACCGTCTTAAATTCAAACGCTGTTTGCAATTCTAAATCCATCATACAGTTCCTTATATACTCGACAAGAAAACTTATGTTAGCTTGTGCCACACTTAAGAAAATTTTTGTTTTGGTTTATTTTTTTTTTTTTTTTTTTGTTAATATAAAATTCATTTGTTTTTCTTGATTTGTTTGTTTTTCTTTTTTTTTTGTTTTTTTTTTTTAATAAAACGCGTATCAAACATATATGTGCATACGCACACATTTCTAACAATAACCGCCGCCCTCTTACATAGATTTAGTGCGGTGGTGGGTAAAATTTATGCAAAATTATTGTATACGCGCAACATAGACAGAATCTATATGACAGAAACATACCAAAAACATATATGCGGAGCACCTATAACAACAGCATTGTATAATAAAGTACAACAAACGTTTGTGTTACTGCATTGTTATTATTAAGCAGTTAGCAACAATCAACAATCGATACATGGATGGATTGATAGATGGATGCATGGCATTACAATTTTGTTGTGATTTTTGTAACCTCCAAATATAATATGCATTAAAAGTTTAAGATCTGATGAAGATTCCCTCTCTAATATCTTATATTGAATTCATCTTAAACTACTAAAATTTCATCATTATCAAGAAAGTTAAATAACTGGAAAAGCATTTCATAGATGAAATCAATTCATAAACTGTCTATAATTTGTACGTATGTAGACCTTTATAGAGAATCCAACTGAAACAGTCATCACAATTGATCCTCTAAGCAGAGTTTAACTACTACGCATATTATTTATTACGTAATTCGTGCATACCCGAAGCCGTGTCCCTTTTATTTATTCCATAATGTAAAAAAGAAGGCGACATTTTGAATCTGTATCGTATAAGTTATTGGTGGGTATTCGACAATCGATGTAAAGGTATCTCATTGTCCTCCTATTTGATCGTCACCTACAGTAAATGTATATAATAAGCGCGACAAGTTCTTTAGGCCTATAGTCACCAGCATATTTTTGGGAGCAGTTCTGTGCTATTATTATTATTATTGTTATTATTACCATTAGTATTACATGTAACACCAAAGTTCTCTGTCAACGTTTACTGCATCTGGCTGCCGTACATTCACCAGCGCAACAGGACTTTAAATCAAAGGCGATATTATAGAAAATCAAAAAAAAAAAAAAAAATATTAAGAATGTTTTTACAAAAGCTTTTCATATCAAGTGGTTTGCATTTTTCTTCATGAAACTTTCAATTTACCTTCGTTCCTTTCAATTTGGCCTATAATAACTGTACAGTGTTGAGCATAAATTGTTAAAGAACATTTCTATAATTTTTAATCATTTAGAATCTAATGAATTAATAAAAGGAGTTTAATATTTCGCGGTACAAGCAGATAGAAAATACATAACTTATTACATAAGTGCTTGTGACCCTATCTCGCACTTCACATCTCACTTCAAAATATTATGCCGTCAAAGGATTTTACATTTCTATTCGAATCCGTTAGTTGGGATAACGTAGGTTGTATTTGCAAATGAATTATTTACGAAAACTTGTATTTATAAGGTTACCATGCTTCCTCTCGACTCTTCCGTTTGTGTCTTCACTCTTTTGACTTTCGCCTTCGGCAAATATTCCCTTTCAAAGGTCAGCCATCAATAACAAATTTCCTTCTGAGATTTTCGTGTTAAACGCCAGCTAAATAGGGCTACTTCACCTTATGATGTCTGCTGAATTACGAGTCCAATTAGAAATTTTACTTCTTAGAAAATCGGATTTGTTTTATGCAGATTCATATTTTATTAAATATGCGATTTTCGTAGTAATATAAGGAACAATTTTTTCAAGTTGGAGGCGAAGAGATTTCTTCATCTCTCTTCCTTTATCACTGCATTGTCCTATTCGTCTTATTTGACTGCAATTAAGTGTAAAATACGAAACATGTGCACAACATATTAGAAGAGATTCATATGTCATATTAGATCATAGCCGAAAACACAAGATTATTGGAGGGGCATCCCTGCAGTAAAGTTTTACTCGCTTAATATATAAAGCAAATGAAGCGAATTTTATTTTTCCTAACAACATCATCATAACGACCCAAAGGCGGCTGCATTATCTGGTGACAAAAATGTCCATTTAAAGTCTGTCACTTTATACGGGTGACTGCTCACCCGGTTTCAATAAAAGTTTCCATCGCTTACCCGAGATCTTTCTCCATTTCTCTAGCTAGTGTATATAGATATAAAGTAATTCAAGCTTTTTCTAATATCTCATGGCAACTTCTTTCTTGCCGTTACTCTTTCGAAATTCCGCTGTTGAATGAAAACAATGCTTCTGCAATGGAAGGGATGTAAGTTAAACAAAATTTCTCGTGTTTTACAAAGTATACGAATAATTTGGGAATTCATCAGAATTGGACTGCCAGCGATAGCATCTGCCAGTGCTTATAATTACGCAATATTTTTAATGAAACGAAAAATCCATTGATTACGAGAAGGAGTAAGCAACACGGAGAATTTCTTCAGTTGTCCCTCTTTCCTTTTTCCTCGCATTCATATAATTCTGAAATGTAATTTTTGGCTTACATCCATTTGCATATTTATATTCAACTCAGCGATTTCTTATGCCGGAGTTTCCATACCTAAATAGTACGAAAGCGAAATATGAGAAGAATTTGCTTTTAGTTTAACAACAAATGAAACATATCTGACATACAGACAGACGGCTGGAATGACACCGAAAACTGCATCACTATTATTACTACCATAATTACTTGCGTGGTCGGGAAAAAACGATGCATAATATTCTGCTCAGTAAACTGCAAAAAAAGTCACAGTATCACAAATATTGTCTGCGTTATCTGCATTTTTCTAAGGGATAACAAAACTTTAGCGACTAAAAAAGAAGTATAATCTTCCAGGAGATTATTAAGCGTGCATTTAAATATAGAAAAAAAAAATAAATTTTTACACGACATTTCTCCAATTTAAGAGGCAGAGGCTCAGCAGCAAACAATTGAATGAAATGGTCCCACCTTGAATCTGAAAACAAAAAAAAAAGAGTCATTTATAGTTATTCTGTTAAGGGAACATATTTTTTGCCAGATGGGTCATTTCAGCCGTCTACAATGTGTAGAAAAATTTTTCCCTTGAAATTTTCAACTTTCTCTCTAGCGCTGATTATTAATTTTTCTCATCATTTTCTCTGCTATTTTTTTGGTGAATCATGTTAAGGATTTTAAAAATGGAATTAACTTGTCGAAGATGCTTTACGGTATTCACTAAAAAGTGTTATTTTAAAGATATTGCAAAAACTCGAATTAGTTGTGTTGTAGTTATGTTGTTTCCCCTTTTTGAAAACGATTTCAAATACCCGCCCGATCAATTGAATATAATATAGTCTCGTCTAGTTTAAAACAGTTCGACAAGTATAGACTATAGAAGAACTACACTATTTAAGAATAACATATAGGTAAGACATTTGTTTCTCTTTATGCTAACGTAGTGCAAGAGTTAACTACGTCGTTGGTGCTGTGTATATATATGCAACACCTAGAACGACATAAAAAGAAAGCCGCTTCCATTTATTATAACAATCGATTCGAACAACAATTCTGAATCACTTTGAACCAGTCTGTCCATAAACTTGTGCTCAACCTATGGATCGTAATGTTCAAGATATTTTCATAAACTGACACACGGATGCACTGAGACATATTGCGACCAACAGGCGAATTCTTTTTACATTATAATTTAAATGTCCGATGGAAAATAGTATTTCGGTCCTGATTAAATGAATGTGGAAATGTTTTAAAGAACAAAAAAAAAAAAAAGCTATATTTTCACGAAAACTGCAAACCGGTCCAATTGTTAATGTTTTTTTTTTGATGATTTCTCATATAAAATATATTATATTTTTTATGTGTTAAACTTAAATCATAGTAATTTATTTTTCGAAAAAATAATAAAAAATTTTTTAGAATAAAAAGTCTCTTCAACAATTTTCTTTTTAGCCCAGAAGAATTTTACCTCAAGTGCCAAAACCCTACATATCAAGGCTTGTGTTGAGTCCTTTGATACCTACAGGTGTAGCTTGTATTTTATGGTCATTTCATTGTACGATAGAGCAAAAGGCTATTGTCCTCGTGTATCGATTGTATATTGTATAGGTGGACGGGAAAATAGGTGCAAAGTGTATTTTTTTGTTCCGTGGCGCAGAAATTGTGAAAAATAGTTTGCACAATACTCCAACAACGTTTTTAAATGTAAGAATACAGACGTAGTAGCTTTTCCATATGAACAGAGAAATAGATGCGTCCATTTATGAAAGGTAAAGTGTGTCTGAAACTAGTTTTTTATACGATTTTGCAGCACTTTCTGGGTATTAGTGACCATGCTACACAACAACAACTTCCAAGTGACTTGGAATTTTCTTTACCACAAAATCTCAGACATGACTTACGGCTCCGTATTTTTCAGTTTTTTGATAATTATGCACCAATTGTGGATTGTGTATTAATTAATTCCTTTTTTTTTTTTTTTTTTTTTTTTTTGTTTTAATAATAAAAGGCTTTTATTTCATCCTTTAAGCAAAATTCTTAAGCAAAAAGGATGAACGCTTCACACACAGACAGACATGATCAAATTGAGCGCTGTATTCGCTTTGATCAAATATACGAGTATGTGTGCTAAATAATATTGTCGATGCATAACTTGATGTGGTACAAATCGTAAGGCAATCAATCCAATGAAGTCCCTACAATAAGTAAAAAGAGCAGGGCAAATGACTTTGCATTGTTGGTTTTACATAAAAATATTAAATAATTTCAAATTTACACGATATACAACACGCTAATGACAAAGTAAATTTTCTTTTCTACAACCAAATGTCTTCTGTGTACACACACACATACGCTAGAGCCGCTGAACGTAAACCTGAAAACCTTTATACAGTACAGTAATCATTTTTAAGATCTGATTGCATCTACTTTTAGGTGAAGAAAGAAAAAAAAACAAAACAAATAAGAAAATTGATATATGTTCATCTGCACCCGAATGCTTTATGCCCAATAATCTCTTTAAAAAAAAAAACACACACACACACACACACGCACGCAAAATGAAATTTAGGCATGCTATGTGTCATTGGATGGATGCAAACGTTTTTCTCCATTTTTGTGTAGATACTATAAGAACATCCAGAGAATACATTTGCAAATTTTTATCCTTGCATCTGCCGTAGTTTACCAATATCTAGCACTAACTCCAAACTCATTTTGCTTTTGAAAGCGGAAATGTTCTCAGTTTATACGATTTTCAATATCATATCGCCTGCAAGAACTTTCAATGCTTTTGACGGAATTACAAGTCGATATAGTCACCCAGGTTGAAAGACGGAAGGTCAGATACATTCAACATTTGATATTGGTCAAAAATGTATATGTATAATTCATAAGGTCACCGAACTTTCCTTTCTGGATATTGTAAGCGTTTAGACGAAGCGAATGTGCTCTCTTTCTCCCTGGCTCTCTAGCCTTTAAGAACACTTTTTCACCGACCCGACTGTACCCTTTTTTTATCTAAAGTTTCTGATTACTTTGTGTGGAATGCGTCGATCAATTTTTCCTATTGTACAAAATTCGACTTTATGCATAACGCATCCTAGTTGTGACCTTCAACGGTAATAGAATCAGCCCAACGTTTCTCTAAGTTTTTTCTCAAGATTTTTAAAATACCGTTCAGTTTCCGCATTGACTTCTCCATTTGGTTCAAGTTTTCTCCCTTAGGGAAACCTTTTGAGATTTGTAAACAGATGATAATTGCTATAGCGCCACATATGGAAAATACGGTTCATTCCGATTATCGAAAATAACTTATATTTATTTATTTTTTTTTTGTTTATGCTTTTTGATGTTGCTATCGCTTTCGCCAGTTCACTAATTGGTGTTCTTGGTTGAAACACTTTTCGAGCAAATACTAAATTCGGGCGGAGTTTTTCTCAATTGACAGTCAATAACAGATCGACACTTGACGTTTTTCACTTCCTCAAAATAATATACATTTTTGTCTCAGCCCGGGAATTATTGATTGATTCATGTATTATATGCATTGGCGAACGATGCGCATTGAAAAATACTGTTCACGTTGAATAGCCGCTGCTCTTTTATACCCCTTATCGGAGGATGAAGGTTATATTTATTTTTTCAAAACATTTGCAACGCTCGGAAGGAAGCTTCATAGACCCCCACAAACACTATATATACTCTTGATCAGCATTAAATTCTGAACCGATTTAAGCAATGTCCGTCTATCAGTCTGTGTAATGTCTGTTGTAAAGTTTTTGCTCGAAAAGGAGCTATCGACTTCAAGTTTGGCAGAATCTTGTTTGGGATTTCTTGTACGCAGGTTGGTATTGAAAATGGGCGACGTGACTCAAAGAATGCGCTTACGATATCACGTAAACTGTGAATAGGTCTGTTTTTTAAGAGGAACAAAAAAAAAATTGGTTTTTTACTCGTAACTCACTACATACTACAGCATATAAAATCTACAAAAACTTGATCCGCCTGAGTAGCCGAAGGCGAGGAATCTCGACTAGCAAGTCAATGGTCGTGGGTTCGAATCTCAAGTGCGGTAGAGTTTTTAATAAAAGCCGATAGCCTTAGATGCTAGTGCTTCTAAGAGTTTAGTCTTAGAATTTATTCTCTGGCGAAATTATTAATAATAATAATAAATAAAAAAAAAAATGGATTTTACTAACGAAGTATATGAAGTATCTGTGATAAATACTCTTCCATGTGAATTAGCAACAAAATATGAAAACGACCGAAACCGGTCAGAGAACACGCCTACAACGCTCGCATGGCTATGCAATAATATCTGTGAACACCTTTGTTTTCCATATGCTTCGGAAGTTGCTCATAAAGTACAACACGCACACCATACAATTTTCCACTTTTAACCACCCATTAATATTATGGTATATGAAAATTTATTAGTTTTCCTTTATTTTTAGGATAACGGTGATGGGTATAAAAGATGCGGTCAGCGCCGAATATAATTTTCTTATTTGTTAATATTAATACGTAAAATGCACGATAATCTATTAAAAATATGCATTTTTATCCGGACCATCTGATATGACAATAATTTTATAATAAATAAATGTCAGAGAGCTTGCGTACGCTTGCTATTAACTTTTGCCCCTGGACGGATAAGCTTGCTTACAATGATCGATAGATACAGACTTCTCGTACGCAAACTCGAACACAATGACAATCGTGTGGCGTTCTCTTATGAAACGTTCGATAATTTTAAGTCAGTTTTTAGACGCTAAAAGGCTTTGTTTGTGTGGATGTTTGCAACACCTACAAAAATTTGAGATAGAGGCACCTTTTATTATACCGATTCGATAACAAGGAAATGATTCTGAATCCATCCGTCTGTCTGTCTGTCTGTCTGTCTGTCTATCATGTGTTCAGCCTACGGGTCGTAATTTTTGAAATATTTTAATAAAATTTTACGCAAACACGAACACTATTGAAAATGGTTCCGATCGGAACACTTTGTCGATTTTTTTTATTCACATAAAGTCTTAGTTCGAAAGGTCGTTATATGAATAACTATATTAAACATAGTGATATAGATTATTTAATGATGGGCTGCGTCCTACTGTAGTGTTTTCCTGTCTTAACAAACAAATTACTTAACACGCACGCTTAGCTGGTCTTTAAATAATACATAGTTGGCTTAGATTATTGTGATTGAATTTTTTGCTTGTAGAGAATGGGGCATAAAATTTTTTTGGCAAACACATCGAGAAACGTATAAATGGATTATTGATAATTATATCGAAAGTTTGTCTAGCACATCTGCAGATTCGAAATCACTATCTATCTATCTATCTATCTATCTATCTATCTATCTATCTATCTA
>NW_023998415.1:30852775-30870006 GCF_014805625.2 Glossina fuscipes
CTATCTATCTATCTATCTATCTATCTATCTATCTATCTATCTATCTATCTATCATCTTTATAATGTAAAAGTTTTTCGCCCAATAAATTCTCGTGCATAAGTTTATTGAACTTAAGAATTAATTTCAATGGAAAAAGGCTTTGCCTTATCTTAGATCGGATATAAGATATTTAAAAATTACTAGCAAATAATTTGATATCACGCCATAATGATCAAAATCCTTCTTTGTCCTTTTCGCGAGTTTAGAAAATTTTCAAATATTTTCTCTCTTTATTTTAGTTTTGATTATTTTTGATCTTAAAAGATTTATAATTCAGTTACACATGTCTATTTGTTACCTTATACGTTTATGTTTAAATTACAAAAATGCAAAAAAAAAAAAAAAAAAAAAAAAAAAAAAAAAAAGAGAAAATTGTTATTATACCCACACTAACGTATATTTGCACGCTTACACATAGGCATGCAGGCATAAAGGCAATCATTAGGTTTCATTGTGCTTAAGCATAGGTATTACATGTAAACAAGAGATGGAAAAAAAAAAAAGATAAATAAATGAATAAATAAATAACTAAAGCAATTCTTCAAAAGTTGATTAACGCCCATACGTTTGGCCATTAACACTAAATTATTGTTTGATGGTTTCACTCACAAACAGTCTCCATAGAATAAGGTTGCGGTTAAAAATTTTAAATGAAAAAATTAAAGAATGCAACCTATGCCTTGAGCACTTTGCTGCGTAACTTTAACTTAAAAAGACAACTTTTCAGTTTACGGGAAAAAATGAATGTACGCATGTACAAAAGCAAAAAGTTTATAGTAGAGAAAAAAAAAAAAAAAATTAAAATTATAAATATACGTATGTACTTACTTATTCACTAATCGAAAACTAGTCCGTTATTTAGAGGGATACAGGTTTTTACAATACTTGCGTACATATATAAGTGTGTATGTGTATGTATGTGTGTGTATATGTTGCATTGACTAAAAGGCCACGTTTATGTATAAAAGGAAAAAAAAATATATATATAAGCAAAAAAGTGCTTAAAGAGATTTGGTTTTATGTCACCCGTACACTACTTGCAGTTAGAAAACTGAAATCAGCTTAGGCCTAAACAGCCGTCATGGACGCCCGTTATTAGATTTGTTTTTCTTTTTCTGTTAACCATTTACCTGTACATATACATACATACATACATATATATATATATATATATATATATATATATATATATATATATATATATGTATATCTATATGTCAGCGCGTGTATGTGTTCATTATGAATGTTTAGGTGTGGCTGCTAGTGCTATTATAACTGATGTTGTTATTGTTACATATGCTTGTTGTTGGCATTTTTCTACAAATCGAGTGCAATGCTTGAGCTGTGACTTTATGAGTGAGCGTATAAGCGCAGGCATGCAGCTTATTCGCAAACGCACATGCTTTTAGGCTTAACGCAATTTTCGAAAACGTAAAAATAAAAACGAAACCAAAATATTTTAATGTATTATCTGATGATTGTTACTCTATTATCAATATTTTGCTATAATCGAGTTTATATAATTTATAATTTGCATCTGCATGGATACTAGATGTCAACATCATATATATATATATATATATATATGTATATGCGTATACGTCATGAAATAGTCGAGTAAATCGAACGAAGGCGAACATAATTACATATATATCTATATAATTATTTACTCGTTTCGCATTCATATAAAATGATATTTAAAATTAAATAGGGCTATCTATTTTATGAAGCTCAATACTTTTTAGACTATACCTAAGGTAATACGAGAGAAACGAGTTGAAATTACAAAATTGCTGACGCAATCTTATGATTGATTATATTAATCCAAGAATTAATTTTTAGAAAAATTCATACAAATCATTGAAGTGTAAGGGAATAAACAAGAGCAAATTTCTACCTTAACTGCTTAAGTCCCGCTATTATTTGAACGTATACAGACTATTTGTAATGTTTGCCATTTCTTGAAATAACTGCAGATTAAATCATTTGTCGGGAAAACGTCACTCAACTAATACCCAAATAAATAAACTTATAGAAACATGTATACGATCTGTTACGATTGAAGATACCTTCAAGTTCGAAGATGAAATCTATTTGAGGTTCTTCGGGCTTTCAAAGGAATATTAAAAAAATTATCAGAATATACAGACGATGTTCACGTCATATAAATGTTAGTTTTTGTAGTTTGCTGGGCTTAAGAGATGTCGGGCAAACAACAACTGACATTAAAGTCTTTGTGTTAGTGCATTCAACTGAAAATTGTATGCAAAATTGCTGAGCACATTGTACAAAATTTGCAATTGCGATATTCTACGAGAAACAAGGCCAGTAGAGGGAGGAATGCAAATAATTCAACGAAATTCTCGAAATATTTGAAGGATTGTGTTTCGTTGTAATTGATTGCGGAATATATTTATGGAGACAGCTTGTCACTTAAACTTAATGCATGCATTCGTTCACGGGTCAAGCCTTGAACGTTGCCGTTACCAGGGTTAGTTTGAATTTCCGATAACGATGCATTCTTGTGCGGAAATTATCCAAATGTGTGTCGTTTTGCTCACATTCACTCTACTCGTTGTCGAATTGAATCGCGCAAAACGTAATTAGACGAACATATTGACTTTATTTATGAATAAATAGTTCAATGTTTGGTTTAATCGTTAACGTTAGTGCTTTGTTTCCATTGTATGACACCATATATACAAAAACAATTCATGGCCATTATAAGACAAACTTTCATTCATATCAGGTTCTCATATAGAAGTATAGATAGATTATTGCTCGAAAAATGGCCATCGGCAACCCCATAAGCTATATATCAATCTTGGCAGTTGCTTTCAAAATATTGTCTTGAATGTCTAGAGTTTATCTCAAAGTAACTGTTTTTGTTGTCATTAGATGAAATTAAAAAAATCGATTTAATTAATCCGTAGAACGATCAAAACTTTATACGTAGAGCACTATTTATATTTTAAGCCTTAGCAACATTAAGTGTTGCCAGACGCCATTCGACATTTCGGCTGGAATATTATAATATTTTTAATCATAACTTTCTTCAGAAAATTTCGTCTTTTGTTTGTGAATTAACATATATATTATGACGACAGGACTGCGTCGATCAACTTACTCCTGATTTTGACGAGTAAGCTTCAATCCATTGCTGGTGTGAAACGCTAGTATAATAGGTTTCATCGTGGCCATATAAGTCATTCAAAATCACTGATTGTGTGTGTGTGAACATTTTTGATGCTTTGCAAAAACTAATAAGGCAAGATCGACATGCGATAAACAGCAAGATTGAGATAATCTTACATATGAGTTCTACCAGCCGTGAAAAAAGTTTGTCTTTATTGAATCTCACATGACATAAAAAAAAAAAAATTCTTAAAAAGATGATCGCGCGAGTGCAAACGAATGCTTAAGAAATGCACACACAATGGCATTTCTTCAACGAAGCTATATAAGATCGTAGCAGGTGATGGACGAATGAACAGTCGATGCACATGAGTCGAAATGTAAACGGTTGCCGACTCGATGTAAATAAACCAAATGTTCATTCATTCTTTAGACTAAATTAGCAATAACGCCTCCACTGCAACGTGAAAGGGTCAACTTTAACTGCTATACAACCATTTATTTGCCGGAAGATTTTCGTCATGACAATGCGAGCTCTAACATATTTCCCCTAACAACCGACGATCACTCGACCAACACTCTTAAATAATCGAACTAATGAGTCATTCGCCAATGATATTTTTTCTAAAATAGTGAAAAATGATATCGCGTCAAGTAGTGATGTAAAGGATCTCATAGTAGGCACTTAACGTATTTTTATTTGTTATTGACTTGAATCAATTAATTCATGTCTTTCGTAAACCATGATCTCAATAAGCATCGTTTACCGCAAAACCTTGAATTTCGTAGCATTTTAACTAATAATCAATTACTTTTGATATATCAATAAATCATTTCTGGGTTTTCAAGGTATTTCTAATCATTACATTTATTAAAACCAATGACTAAGCAATTTCTAGTTTTAATTTTTGTTTTTTTTTGTCTAACATAAATTTAAAATAAATCAACAATAAAATGTCAAAAATATCGTATTTAACTTAAGTAACTAATAAGCAATAATATAAATTAATAAAGGACGATAGCGTACAGGCGACGCTATTTAGATATTTAAAATAAACGCGCAGGCACTGGCAGTGGCACTGGTACAGGTTTAACAATGGGCGCTGGCACCGATCCACGCTGGACAACGGCATTGAAGCCATTAATAGGATCAGCTGTATAGAAAACCGTACGCAATGAGCCATCAGCATCCACAACGGAATAGGAGCCTTTAACGATATCGCCGTCACGGATCTCCTGTTGACTTTTACTATCACCAGTCAAGGCGTCTTGTACGTTATACGCAAACGCGTACTGAGGATGAGGATCGATTTCAGTGGCTAATGGAACAGCTGCCGCAACAGGAGCAGCTGGCAATGCAACGGGAGCTGCTCGCAGCAATGCGCATTCCGTAAAAGCCACTAAACTCAACCAAACAATTGTAATCTAAATTTGCAAGGAGTTTAGTTTAATTCCTTCTTGGCGGGATTTCTTCGCACATACAAAAATTGAACTTACCTTAAGAAAAGCCATAATTTTCGTAGTCAAAGGAAATTAATTTTTTTTTTTTTTTTTCTTTTTGAAAAACTGTTTAGTTAAGTTAAATGATGAACGTCTGAATGATGAGTGGTTATTTAAATGCGTGAGTTTTTAAACAAAAATTTCCTTAAAGCAAGCGTAAGCTAATAATTATGTGTAAATAGACACAGATACGCTAAAGTATGTGCGTATAAACTATTGCGTTTATACATTTAGTCACATGCCCCCAATTTACATACACTTTTTAGCCCATTTTCATAAGCACAAATTTTGGCAAATCATAAAAAAAAAAAAAAAAAAAAAAAACCGAGTGTATGCACGCACACCCGCAGAGCTCACATATTATACCATCAGGTTTTATATAACGTGTGTTCATATCTACACTTTCCATTTGCCCACAGTACCTTTTTAGGTGAATATTTCACTCATTAAACCCCCAGAAAAAAAAAAAAAAAAAAAAAATTATATATTATATATCATATATATATATATACATATATATATATTGCTTTAGAAAACGTGCCAAAAGTCTTTTTCCAATTCAATGTTATGCATGAAGTATATAAAAAGCATTTTTCGGTCATTTCTGTAATTTTTTATTGAAATTTGTAATATTATGCTTACGTACATTTTTAATAATATTATGACGTCATTAATGTTTGTTTTGTCTACCGAGGTAAATGCATAAATTAATCACATTTTTTTTTGATTTTTTTTTTTTTTTTTTTTTGTGCTTTTTAACTCTTGCACCTCAAACGTAATAGACATTATCTATAATCGATAAACCTGTCATTTTAAGCGCATAGAAAAATCGTTAGTCCAAAATAAGTAAATGTAAACGATTGAAAGGTGCAATTGATAAATTTTTTAAATATGAAACGTTACTCTTGACTAATGGCTTAGCAGAAATGTTTGTGTATTTCAGTAAGAAACTGCGTTATTTTGCATCCGCAATAGCTTAGAATGCGACAAGCAGGTCCATTCTGCAACTATGACTATTTTATAAGATGAGCTTTCTAAACGACGAGCAAATTGACGCTCTGTGATCATCGTCAAAACAACAGCTTGCTCGCTATCGCTTATAACATAGCGCAGCATGAATTTTCTTTAGGTAAATTAACCGAAACCAAAAATTGTTGTTTTTTTCTTTTTGTAACTCGACCTATCGTTTAAATTAAAGGAAACAAGTATTGAAGCTTTGTCTTTTTTTTTTCCATCCTTGGCTAATCGAATCAGTTGGCCAATGTAAACATTTAAATGGGCCGAAGAAATGTTCGGCGATTAAGGCAAACATAAATTTTTCGAAAAAATAAAATTATTTTTTATTGGCTTTTATAGATGCTTTGCATCTTCTAGAATATATGGAAGAAAACACCTAGACTGAAAGAAATTTTTTTCTTGACATTTCTGAATTTCTTCAAACTCCCCAAAATACGTACATGCCGAGAAGTTCCAGGCTTATGTATTTTATTTTTGGATTTTCAATTTCTCTGCTCTCTATCTATATGTATGTAAGTCTGACACATGTTTCCAAACGAAAACACACTTTTGGCTGGCTTTATTGAGACAAGGCGTTTCGTAAATAGGAAGCTAAGAGAGCGATTCAAAAGATTTATATGATTTTGCTAAGAAATTACGAATTTGAAGACAAGTTCCACAAGTTAATAATCAACTCACCTATAGAATAATATTATGTTGGCTTGTAACACAATGCTTTTGCTGTGTGTAGGAGATCTTTGATAAACTATTCTAATTTATTTTTCATCAATCACCACTAGAACTACCGAATATATAATTTTGATACTTTTCAACTTTCGATTTTCAAAAAAACGGTTACACATTAAAAAGGTTGATTTATATCAAGAGACCTTAAGATGTCTGTAATCAATTCTTTCCTAGTCTTCGGGATGCCTATGACATATTCTTATTTTCGTCAAAATGGGTTATTTTGCCGAAGTATGGTACAAAGAGTCGTCGATTCTTTAAAAATATGAGCTTGAAAAATAGGTATGATATGTATATTTACACGTCCACAATATAAGAGAAACTTAAACGATCTCGAAAAACTAGCGGCTTTTCTTCTTCATATATTTGTCTATGACTATTATCAAAATCTATGCCAGGTACAAGTTGTAAATTCGATCGAAAAATTGTCCCTGTTCTAATTTATTTCGGATAAAGAACATGCTTATGGGCGTAAAGCATCTTAATAAACTAATTGTAACCTTTTTTGAAGTGACACGAAGATTATTGTAGGGAACAGCCGGCTTACAGATATTCGAAAATATTTTCACGCGATCAAAAATGGTAGACGCGCTCGTTTCTTCAAAGTTTTCTCAAATCTTAATCTATTAGGAGCGTCCGTACAGGCGGGTCAAGCGCATAGTTCAACCTGTTAATCGATTTAGGAAATTTTGTGCTAAATTTCGGCTACGTATCTTATCACTGTTTGCGGCTGTAGCAATTTCATAAAAAAAAGCATCAAAATGATCCTTTTAATGTCCAAATCTGTGTATGCAATGCACGTAAGTAGGAGGTAGGTTCCAATCTTAAGGAGGAGGTAGTTCTAGTGTTCAAACTCTCTACGTGTTTCACTGCCTGTAAATAAATGCGACACAGTGTTACATTGGTGTGTTATCCCTCTATTCGTCGTGTAGGTAATTCATGAAAACTGTCGTTCGTCAATTGCCGGAATTATGATGAGTGTACCACGTCCACCATCGAAAACTTTATCTACAATCGACAATAAACAACGAAAAACAAGACGAGGATATTTTAGCAGCTGATTACAAACTAAGCATTGAAAGCATTAATGGGATTTACGTGATTGCGATGATCAATAATTTACATGGCTTAAGAGATCTGGCAATTTTGAACGGATGCAACAATTCTAGAAGCCTTAACGCTTCAATGGCCTGTACAAGTCATAGGCAACAGCCGGTCCCTGGCATCGTCGAAGCCTGCTCGCTATGTCCAAAATTTCAATTTGCTTGCATATAGCCTTGCATTGCTGCAAACCGATTCAGCCATGCAGATATCAGATGTGAAATGTGTTGTTTTTGCCATTAAGTCGTAAGCTTGGCGATTTAAAAAGATGGAAATGTGGCGAAGAATGCCGCACTTTTTAATAATAGATGAACCTGGCTCTGAAATTTGCCTATGCCTGGCTTACACAGTTCAAATTGGAAGATTTTCCACAATCCCAATTCACATTTAAAAAAGCCCCAAATATTCAATAATCCCTATTTTTCCGAATCCAATGTACACGCAATTTTTAAGGATGTACATCACGCATAAAAGGAATACGATCGGAAAAGAATTCCCATGACAATCGCAAATCTGTCTCATTCTGATCAGTAGCTCATACGTCCAGAGTGATGAACGGTACAGTAAAGTATTCCCGAAGCGGTTGTCAAAAAATCTATTTGAAAGGAATTACTTCCGTATGAAATCGAAATTCATCCTGTTTTGATGGCATCAGTCTTTGCAAAGCAAAGGGATTCTAGTTGATTGCAATAAGATCATTACGGCCCATTAACTGCATGAAATAGACTAGACTAGGCTTTAGCACGAATATTAATATTCCCTTTTCAAAGTAAACGTGAAAGAAATCGTCAATCTACAGGGTAAGAAGGCGAGCATCTGTGTTAACCAGAGAGATCTAAGTTTGTTGCATACCTACCTAAGTTCTCGAGGATATGCAAATCTTTACTGCAGGTAATAGAATCGCAATTCATAATGAATTAACGCATTCCTTGTCACATGTGCTCTTATCAGTACATCCTAAACTGCATCCATGCGCCAAGCTTAAGATGCTAGGATATAAAAGCTGATAAAAAATCCCGATTAAATTTTCATTTTTCTAACAAATTTGTCAGTGTGCACCGAAAACGTTACACGGCGTCATGAAAGTAGCATCTGCTTATAAGCAAGTTGCCAGAGGATTGTGTTTCACAACAGCATTTCCGCAAACTCGAAGGAACTGTCTTTTGTTACGTTTCACATTAAACCGGTATGAATGATGAGAAAACTAATAACTTAATCGTACTCGCTTTAAATACCGCTCTCAATTAAGTCATCGCATCATTTATTGCAAGTGTTGTGATTGTTTTTTTTTTTTTTTTTTTTTTTTTGCTAAATACTCTCTGTCTCTCTCTCTTTATATTTATATAAACTTATATAAGGTAAGGTGACTGATGATGACGGTTGCGGTTGCAATTGCGCAAACAATTTTCTTCTTCTTTCTCAGATCAAGACTTGTAAGTCGTGTTGTTCGGTAACCAATCAAACAAAAAAAAAAAAAAAAAAAAGTAGGCAAACATTTGTTATTACATTTGTGTTTTGCTTTGCCAGCACAGTAGAGTTTTTAGAAAGTATTGCTAATAAAATGCAATAGTTTATCATAAGAGTTAATCAATAACTGTAAACTATTTTCAACTCGATTCAATTGAAAAGCGCGAAAAAAGTATAAATTTTTTTGTACTGAATATATATATATATTTTTTCGTTTATTTATTCAGTAAATGCACACGATACGATTCTCGATACCTTTACGTTTTCGTTACTTTTTGTTTAATTAATTTAATATTATATAAAAATTTTTCGAGAAAAATTCGAGTCACTTACATGCTACTACATATAAAAAAACAAAAATGTACAAATATATTTACAAATACAAATGGGATAAAAACGAAAGAACGAAAAAGAATTACATTACAAGGAAAATAAAGACTTAAAACATCATCCAGATATTTTACAAAATATAATAACATACAAATACATATGCATATAAATGCATATTAATGCAGATATGCATATATAATAGCATATTTATCAAATATTGGCCATCCTTATAAAGAAAAAAGAACCGTACGTTCATCATGTTTAGGAGTAACAAGCAATTCATAGAGCTAGAGAAGGTAGATGTTTAGAGACATAGTTTTTAAAAAAAAAAAAAAAAGAAGAGAACGTTATAATGTGGCAATAATAGGGCTACTCTTATGTAGGTGTCCGTCCTCTCTCTATCTAACGACGAACTAATTACAAAAAAAAAAAAAATAAGTTAACAAAATATTTATGATTATTTTTTGTGTTTTTTTTTTTTTCGTTTTGTTTCAAATGAAATTAATTTTTTTTTTTTTTAAAGTCACAAGTCCAAATACCAATGCTTGGTCCATGTAATAACTAGATGAAATGGCATGATGATTCTTAGGAAGCCAATTAATGATGATAATAGGCAGGAGCAGGTAAAGCGAATTTAGCGACAGCAGGAGCAGCATAAGCCACCTTGGCAACGGCAGGAGCGGCATAAGCTACTTTAGCAATTGCAGGCACTGCGGCTAAGGCCACTGCGGGCTTAGCAACAACCGGGGTACCAGATTTCTCGACCACAGCATTAAAGCCATGGACTTTGTCAGCAGTATAAGTAACCTAAAGTTTTCAGATGAATTTCAATAATAACTGAAATGTAAAGTTATTCGTCTATATTAATATACCTTGCGTATGGTGCCGTCAGGTTCGGTAAGCGAATAACTACCATGAACCACACCGTCGTGTAAACTTTCTTCTTGCGATTTTGAATCGCCTGTATGATGATCAGTTACACCGTAAGAGAAACTGTATTCGGGATTGGGATCGAAGGGTTCTGGCTCTACGGTTTTAACAACGGCGGGTGCAGCCAGCAATTTAGGCGCTGGTAAAGCGTAATGAGCTGGAGCTAATACTTTAGCAGGAGCTGCATAAGCTACAGCAGGAGCTGGTGCCAAAAATTTTGCCGGAGCCGCATAAGACACAGCAGGGGCGTGATATGAAACGGCAGCTGGTGCAGCATAATATTTAGGACCATAAGCATCAACTGGTACAGCAACGGCCATAGACAAGGACACGCTGAGAACAAATACAACCTACGCGAATAAACAAACATGCACATATACTACATATATATAAATATATATATATTTATATATATATTCTATATGAAATAAATTGCAAACAAAAAATCCTTTCTTTTAATAAATTACGCTTTACGTCCCAAGAATAGGTTTTGCTTTTAACTTTGCTTATTATCGCGGAAAAATATGTAACAAACTGTGAATAGCGCACCATCGTGTCCTTACCTTTGCAATCATCTTGTTCTGAATTTGGCTGCTGTATTCAAAATTTGTTGTGTACTATCGAAAATGCAACTTTGGTTTGTGATACGTTCTCAAAGAAGTTGGCACTTTTATATATTCGAGAAATGTGCAACAAACAAAATCAAAGGCCTTTGCAGCCGAACTTTGTATACATATCACAGGCAGCTTACCACCAACTTACCACACACTCTAATGCACTCTAAACCCACCAATTTGGTAGACGTATGAATGGCAGCTACAATAAACAAAAACAACGAAAAACGATAACAACAACAACAACAACAACAACAACAACAAAGGCAAGAATGCACATACAGTAAATAAAGTAACTCAGAGTCTAGACGCTGCCCATACACCACCATCAGCAGCAGTAAAACAGTCACAGCACCTAAGCGTTTTTGACCAGTAATGTATGCTCCATAAAACTAGACTCTAAAAGATCTGGTTTCATACTTTTTTTTAATGGATTATGCGCTCGCTCTTTTTATTTATTATTATTATTACTATTATTTATTTTTTTTTTTTTTTTCAATTTTTTTAGTTTTTTTTTTTTTTTCTTTCGTCAATTCATATTCAACAACACATACGAATATTGGTCCGGTTTTTAACGCATTTGTTGTTCGCGTCTTGTTGGCTTTTCATGTTGTTGCTACTTTTTTGATCGTTTTTTTTTTCGACAAATTTCCAATATTGCATGGACTTTAATTAGATGAATTAAACATGCGAAAGAAAAAACACATACTCGTATTGGCCTAGTATTGAGTTAAAATCTGGTCAAAGCCTTGCAGCCTTTCAAAGATATTTGTTCGCTTTGCTGTTATCATGCATGAATGTAAAGCCGAAACATAACTCTAATCCTGCTGTGTATCTAGTCTGGTTAGAATTTAACTTTTACAAATGTTACCCACGTCTTTTTTTTTTTTTCTTTTTTTTTTCTTTTTTTAATTTTTGACACTACAACTGCACACGTAAAGAAAAAAAATAAAATGAAAATCGAAATTTTGCAATACTTTGCATTACAGAGTCAATTAATATTCGATTTACATATAAACTGAAATGAAATGAAAATTAAAAAGTGACTGTAACTGATCTCAGTGAATGATCTGTTGCGGTGAGCTTTTTAGCACCTGGCGTCATTTGTCATTCACAGTAATTCTTTTTTCGTTGTTGTTGACGTTGTTGCTATAATCGATGATGACAAACCAATGACATTCTCCAATGATTAGCTAATCCAGCTGAAATGTTCACTCATTTTCGTAATTGTACGCATTGCTTTAACCTATGCAACAGGTTAAGGTGATGGTCGAAAGTTAACAATGAATTTCATTGCAAGTTACATAAAAAGTTCAACGACTTACATTTACTCGTTTCGCCATCACTTTGATATGAAACTTTGCGAGATCACTTTTTTATTATAAAATGCTTAAAAAAAAAAAAGTTAAAACTTGGAGAGGGCTTGCTCGCTGAAGTCTCTACATTCTCTCTATTGTTCATCCTTTTCCTACGAAACACAGAATGCTCAACTACTCGGTACATGCATACGCTGCACATATTACTGCGATTACTGCTATTGTGAATTTATGTTACGAAATGACAAATCATTTCCCTCTTTTTGTTCTCCTCCCATGTCCCGTACCCCCGACACAGTGCCATATTTATGTCAACGTTTCTTCTAATCCTTAAAACAGAAAAGTCTCTTCTGGGATCACCATAAATATTATCCAATATTCGACTCTCATCTCCTCAATCGAGTCGAAACAGGGTTCCCGGCGATATGTTTTGAGTTTAGAGGTCGCGCGGTACCAAGTCATAACATTCGTAGAGTCCTTTTTCGCCAAAAAGTTGATTTTCTTTGGAGCGAATTGAGATTTGACGCGAACACGTTTTCAGCGCCATATCAATGTCAAATTTAAATAAAGTTGGATTACCTTGTTAATCGACTACTTAGATACACTTTCTCCTGGAAAATGTATGACCTTGATCCGGAAGAAAACAACGATTCCTTACGTCTTGCTTCACAGACAAGCATATATCTTTATAGTCCTTGCACTGAACAATTAGATTAGCTAGAAACTCAGTACTGAAGCAAATATGTGTTTGTTATTTCTGATCTATTATTTTTTGTACTCTCCACTCTTAAGTTGTTCGTATTCCCTTTAACTTTTTGTTTATTTTGTTGTTATGTTCTTCATTAATTATCTTTTGTTATTAAATTTTATTTGCTTGGCTTTTAACGAATAAGAGTATTCGGCGGGGGCCGAATCTCGCATACCCACCCACTATACTGTTCGCATTCTATTCTCCAAGTTCCTTTATGTGATAACTCTATCACTGGTATTATTAAGAAGAAAAAAAGAGTAATAGCTGTGTTATTCGTAACCTTGGTGTGGACACGGGCGATTAGATCCAATTTTGAACCTAGAGAGTAAAGTGTCTCGTAAAGCAAATGTGGAAAATTTCAACCATCTAACTTTAATCATTTCTGAGTAATGAGCAAAAATCCAAAATTTTTTCTTAAAAAAAAACTAGATTACGTTCAGTGTACACTCCATTGTGCCCTCCTACTCTGAGTAATTTGATCCATTTTCAATACAACACCTGCGTGCAGAAACTTCTAATATTTCTACTAAATTTGAAGTCGATATCTTCATTTTTGCGACCAGGAGATTGCCAACAACACACTGACGGACAGACGTGTCTCAGAATTCAACGCAATTCAGAATTTCATGCTTTTTTATAGGTCCTCTAAAGTTTCCTTTTTGGGTATTAAATATGTTTTGGAAAAAAAAAAAAACCAATATATCCCGATCTTACAGTGGCGGGTATAATATTGGGGGCTTCGGCAGCCGAAATCCGCAACTATTATGCATACAATTGTGTGTAGCCCTAAAGCAACCTGGAATAGCTGGAATAGGTATGAACGAAGAACTATGTATACACATGTATAGGTAAGCACCGCCACTACCATCAACTCAGTTAGTTTTATCGTAGCTATAGCGAGTGTTCAGTCATTATTATTATGAATTATTATATTAATTACTTATCGATTAAGCACACATCCACTAGGCTGTGGCTCGCCATTTCTTTCACTTCTCTCATCTCTATTGGACCGTCGCCGTGTTACACGAATCGGTGGCATCCCCTGAGTGATTGATGATAATCAAAAAAAGATAATACAAAAAAAAAATAGATGGATGCACACAACACATACTTGCACATATACACATACTAAGTATGCTTCACTCTATGTCGCACTCTAACGTCGCACCCTTAGTATATGTAAATTAACTCAAACTTGAAATAAAATGATAATAATAATAGTAACGATAATGATAATTATAATAAAATGAAAATGAAAAAGAAAAAGAAAAAGACAACGCTATACTCAGAAAATTATTCGCCGCCGCAACATTTAACGGTTAGACGAGAAGATTTGATTGACCAGTTAACTCAGGCGCGCTCCTGTAAATAAACAACTCGCGAGATACTCGCTCTGCGGCTGACTATCATTCTTTGCGTCCTTTTCGTCACGCCTAAATATTTCTTTATAATTCTTAAAGTACAATTTTTTTTCTTTTTTTTGTTTTTTAATTTCAAATTAAAGCATTTCTAAAACTACAAGAATTACGAGGTCGCCGCCTATTAGAGATAGTTTGCCGATATTAAAATTGTTAAACTACTTTATGATAAGGTATTTTTATATCCTACACCGCTTTTGATTATATTAAGTTGGTGCGGATGGATGTGTGTAACAATCAGAAGGACTTGGGTTAGGTCCACCTTTTATTATACCAATCGATTGAGTATCACTTTCTGAATCGATCTAAGTTTGTCTGTCCATCTGTTACTCTTGACCTCTTATATTTAACCTTCGGGTTGTAATATTTGAGATATTTTGATGAACTTTGACACGTCAACATGTCTTGGTCCAAGGACAAGAGCTGTTAAAAACAAGTTTGATTTGTCCACCAATTCCCCAAAAACTTCTTATTTTGAAAAGTCGTCGTATGAATAACTGTATGACGGTATGGGATATTTAATGATAGACCGATGTATACTATAGCGTTTTTGCTTATGCTTATGCTTAGCATACGCTACTTCCATCGCTGACACTGTTTTCTTTCTTTTGCTTTAGTAACAAATTAATCCGGAACTCTAGCACGGCTTCCATCTGCGAACATATTTGCTTTCATCCTTGCATGTTATTGAACGGCAAACCTCCGGAACAGCGTATAACACAGCGGCCCCCCTTTCAAATCTTACTGTTTGATAAACGAGAGTTTTCTTTAGTTCAGCGAAATGCCTTTTCTTGATTTCTTTTTTTTTTATCTTTAATCTCGAAGTCAAGTATTGAAAAATGTGACGATTTTGAGATTTGCAATCAATTGTTTAAAAGGATATAATAACTAATGAATAGAACATCATTTCCTTCTAAAGTTACTCTAGTAGTAATACACAAAATAATATAAACGATGGCATGTTTTATATTTTTGTACTGAAAACTTTATTCAGTAAATGCACACAAAACCTCTCCATAAATTTGGTGAGAACAACGCGAGTCACTTACATATTAACACAACATAACGAACAAAAATTAAAAATATATTTACAAATACAAATGCATTGAGCAGAAAGAATCATCTAATGTGTAAAAAAAGAGACAAGCAGTAGCATATCTTTCACACCAAACAACACGTTTAACCCAAAATGCCGCATACACAGGTCACAAACTCTTCCATTGGACATCGACAAGCACGAGTCACGAAAGCAATCACATAATATGGGAAAAGAATGTTACATAAGCAAAACCGATGAGCAGAAAAATATGTGATGGATATACCGAAAAAGGCGCAAATATGCGTATGAGTGGATCGAAGCTAATGAGAGCGAACGGATTAGTTGGAATTGTATGGGAAGATGATAAGTTAAATTAGAGAGAACAAAGTAAAAACAAAGTATACATCTAACATGACATAAATAACATAAAATAAATTATTTTAATAATAAGAAAACAACAAAATTTTCATAAGTCCGTTTACAATTGCGCGGGTCAGTCATTACGCTACGATAGCCGGAGTAAAAAAAAAAAAATGTGATGTCAAAACGCTGATAAAATGTATTCTCAGTTGTTTAGTGATGATAATATGAAGGAGCGGCATAAGCAACTTTGGCCACGGCCGGTGCCGCGTAGGCGACTTTAGCAACAGCCGGTACGGCAGCTACTGCAGCCACCGGCTTAGCAACGCCAATAACAGCAGCTCCCGATTTTTCTACTACAGCATTAAAACCATTAATTTTGTCGGCTGTGTAGGTCACCTGTGAAGAACAAAAAAAAAACAAAAAAAAAAACAAAAAAAAAAATTAAAGAAAAAATAAACCGATGCAAATATATAATCGTAGCATTTATAAAGGCATTGCAGTATTTTTGATGCAATTAACTAACTTTGCGTATCGTGCCATCAGCTTCGGTAAGAGAATAGCTGCCATGCACCACACCGTTCACCAAAGACTCTTGAGCCGATTTGGAATCGCCTGTTGAATGATCGGAGACACCATAAGCGAAACTGTACTGCGGATTGGGATCGTATGGTTCCGCTACAACGGCTTTTACCACGGCTGCTGGGGCGGGAGCTGCGACTAATTTTGGCGCAGGTAAAGCAATTGCTGCCGGCGCAGCGGCAACAACTTTCGCCGGAGCTGCATATGATACGGCAGGCGCCGCTATAAAGCCACCCCCTCCGTACCCATCGTAAATACCACCTAAGGCCATTGACAAGGACACACTCAGTAGAAATACGATCTAAACCGAAATTACAATACAACAGCTCAACTCATTTCTGCTTACTGTACGCATATATCTGTATATGTTTTTGTGTATATTATGAATGCATGCACTTGTTTTACATTCTAGAAAGAATGTTCAGAATGTTTGCATTTGCTGGGTGTTATCCTTCTTACCTTTGTAAACATTTTATGTTTTCGTTTTTGTATTTTTTTTTTTTTTTTTTTTTTTTTTGTTTTTTTTTTTTTTTTTTTTTTTTTTTTTTTTTTTTTTTTTTTTTTTTAATATATTTTTTTTTTTGATTTTTTTTTTTGTTTCCAAATTTCGTTTTCCTTGTATTGTGAATGGTGCGACGACTGTTCTTTGTGGTTTGCTGTTGGAAGAAGCTGTACGCTTGCTTGCACGCTTGCTTGCCACCGAAGATACAATTGTGATATGAGATACCTTCACAAAGAAGTTTCCACTTTTATAAGAAAAACGATATACATGCATATACAGATGTCAAGTAAGCAGCAATGCATTATGCCACACTGAGTAGACAGTAGACACTTTAAAGATAACCATGAATGGTGATGTGAATTGAATTGTTGCAACAACAATAAAAACAACAATGACGACAACG
>NW_023998415.1:30870106-30871718 GCF_014805625.2 Glossina fuscipes
TTTTTTTTTTTTTTTTTTTTTTTTTTTTTTTTTTTTTTTGCTTAAAGGCTTTGCTTTATACGCCACGACGTACGTTACGTTTTCCTACAAAATACGGATGATTTCTTAATCGCATCGTTACTATCGAATGTTTAGTTACTTTTTTTTTTTTTTTGCCTTTGTTTGTTTTCTTTTGGCGTTTTTCTTCATTCAGCTGCATTGCTTTTGGCTCGACTTTTTTGACGAGTTTGCTTTGGCGTTTAATAAATTTTGAGTGCCTGCCCCAGTAACTGCTATGTCGGCTACTACTACCAAACAATTGCTATCAACAGATAGGCAGATAACAACGTAAAGAATGAAACACACAACTAAGAAAACCTACACAAGCGTTTACTAGTTCATGTGCTTCTTCTACTTTTTCATTTACTTATTTTTCGGTGTTTCTTACATATATACATATATACATATATTGTTTTTGTTTTGCTTTTTTCTTTTAAACGCACTTGAAATGATTTTTCAATTGCATTAAAAATGTTACATTTTTCTACATTGCAGTCTTCCCAAACTACCACTGCCTTCTTGTTAACAAAATATACTTTTGGTTAGCTTTGCTATGCCAGTTTTTGTTTATATGAATTTAAACATATGTATGATTGTATATTTTGTATGTGTACACATACATACATTAATATAAATTTATATATATATATATATATATATATATATATAATAACTAATTCAAGCAAAGTAGAGAATTTGAAGAAAAAAAAAAAGAGTCAAACATTGCTATTAATTCTTCAGCATAGACCAAATAAATAACAAAAAACATCAACGGCAGCAATAGCTGCAAATATACATTTTGTCGCTGACGTAAGTTATTTTTGTTGATTTTTTCTTCTTTTTCTTAAGGCCTTAAAACTGTATTTAACTAAACATATATATATATATATATATATGCGTTGTATGCACATGTGTTTTCGTGTCTGTACATTTAGCATACATATATATAAGTATATTAAATGATTTTCCACTATCACACACCACATGTGTGCTTAAAACATGATTTGTTAGTCTAGTTTCGTGGAGTTATTTTTTATGTGTATCCTATCTGCTCAAAAAAAAAAAAAAAAAAAAATCATTTAAACTAAATTATTCACTAAAAGAAAAAAAATAAAATAAAATCAAAAAGAAAAAAAAAAAAAATGCAAAAAACCAAATTAAATGCATTTGTATTGTAAGTAAAAAGTGAATGCAATTTTTTTCCTTTTCAAACTCTAATATAACAATTTAAATTGTTGATCGGTACAAAAGTCGCACAAACCTATTGTACTTACCTAAATATGCATATGCATGCATACTCGAAAGTACCGCATGCCAGTCTGGCTCTTTGTCTGCTTGTTTACCTTATCAAAGAAACAAATAATCAACAGCACTAACAACAAATTACAATAATAAATAAAGTAAAACATTAACTGATGTAAGACTTTGCCTGTCCGACATAAGTTAAACAATCAAAATTTTACATGGACAGCCTTGATCCTCATAAATTTGCTATGAAAACACTTTTTCCGCGTTGATGCTTAAATAATAACATATATATATATATATATATATATATATATATATATATATA
>NW_023998415.1:30871818-30919587 GCF_014805625.2 Glossina fuscipes
TAAATAATAACATATATATATATATATATATATATATATATACATATGTATATAATGCATTATGATAAGAAAATATCGCTCATTTCTAAACGGCAAAAAAAGCAATAAATAATTAAATATTTTTTTGTATTTATAAAACAAAAAAAAATATATATGTTTTTTTTTTTTTTAATTTACTTTTGATTAGTATTTGCTAATATTATTAAAATAGCGCTTTAGGAGCAATCATTATAGAGTTTGTTGAAAACGATTTTTCAAAAAGGACACGACGTAATAAATTTCCAAAGATAACAAATGAAACAGAAAAAAAACAAATATATTAATGTTTATTACCTTATATTAATAATAATAATACATAACGTTATTCCTAAAATAGGGAAAGTGAAAAAACAAAATATCGAAAATATCAATAATTTAATCCGCCACAGCAAGGAAAAAAAAAAATAAATAAATAAAAGATATATATATATGTATGTACATACATAGGACATTTTATTCGCTCCAGCAATCGCTGCACAATTAATAAGGGCAAAAAGAATTTAATTCTATAGGAGCATTGAACTTTTTCCTATCAATTACTAGCGATAATGCTAACAAGAATTATCTTTCACGATTTCCTATTGCTATCAAGCGTTGGAATTAAGCAGCTGGACCATTGTAAATTATTTAAAAAATCATTTTTTTTCTTGTTGTTTTTTTTTTTTGCTTAACATTTTCTAGAATATGTGGTAAAATTTGATTACCCGCAAAAAAATTTTTCCTTTGGACTTTTGGCGGCTGACATTGCTGTTTGCAATTTTATCGACCGCTTGACTAGTATTTTAAAAATCATTAAAGTTTCGAAGATAGCATTGGTTGCATTAAAGCCGATGCTAACCGGATGAAGAAAACTGAGTGACTTTTGACAGATGGTGCAAAGAAGAAGAAGACTATTTGAACTTGGAACGATAATAGAAAAAAAATAATACAAGAAGCACATGTGCAAAATTTCAAACGCGTTTATCGCGAAACTCAATTTTTGAAATCGGCAAACAGCATAACTCAAACAACTTTCATTGATCAGAACATTATTCTCTATTAAAAGAATGCCTTTTTTTTCGTCGAACATTACATGATTTTTTTTTTTAAATTCAAATTTGGACCAGCTATGCTGCTTGTCGCCCCCTGCACTAAAGATGTCTTCGACCGAGACCGAGGCTGCGGTGTTGCCATTTTTAAACATTTTTCAAAAATACATTTCTTTCTGATACATTTTTTTTTTTTTTTTTTTTTGATCCAAAGAAGAATTGCCCAACAAACTCTGCTTTTAGCCGTTGCAGCGGTTCACTCTCTTGATTGGTTTTACTTCAAACTTTTTTTATTTAGCATTTTAATTGTGCTTCTTTCTGACGAGAAGCTCTTTACAATCTGCCTGAGTAGAGTCTTTTTTTGGTCGTAGCTATAGTGAAGGCATACCATTTACTGATCGGGCACACACCTACTAAACTGCGATCACCACTTTCTTATTTGTTTCGCTTTCCTCTGTTCTTTCTAACAGCCGCTCTCTTGCACGGTTAGAGGACATCCCTTGAACCGTTTAGTCATATAGAGAAAGAAAAAATTGTATATGTACGCAGTAAAGCTTGACATTAAGGCGTTACACATTTTAGGGGCAACCTACTCGATGAGGGAATGAGTCATCAAAAAGAACTAGTTCCCCATAGTTCTTTTCAATGAAAACAAAAAAGCGCTCATCTCACTAGAACAATAGAAAATATTGCATTCAAAGTACTGTTCAATGCTAGTAAATTTTTTATCTATCTCACTGATGGAATGCGAATTTCGTGCTGGACTGTTGTGGTCACTCCTAAAAACAAAAAGACTGTTTTCTCGAGTAAAATTGGGAGAAAGAAAGAGTTGGTCGGACCGCAGATCAGAAACGCCGCTTGACGGGCCAGGACGAAAGCAATTTGAACATAATTGTTTAACAAATTATTGAAAATGTGCTTCAGAATGGAGATTGGAAACATTTAAGACATCCCTAGGCATAATATCCTAAGTTAAAGTCACAAGACTACTTTTCCCCTTTCTCTCTTTCTCTTCCTGTCGTTTATTAACAACGAGGTGTGCGCTGCAGAAAACCCTCTTTGTTCATGTGCAGGCGACAGCATCTTCTGTTATCTTGTTTCCTTTCAATAAAAGTCTATCCAGCGTCGAGTTGTAAAATATACATAACATTACAAGTTTGTTCTCTCGAGGTCAATGACGAAAAATTGACACTCGTTCGTTTGACAGGCAATGCAATCGAAGTGTCGCAAGTAGCAGTCGCGAGGCTCATTGCCTTGCATCTGGTAACAACACCAAGTACGCCGCCTACATACGACCAAGATTTCATTGCAATTTGTATGTGTGAGAAGGAGCCTTCAAATCTTTCCTGAAGCATTTTCATTACGAGCAACAAACGAATCAAATACTCATGGGTTTGTCCAAAATCCTTAGAACTTAGAACGCAATTACATATGAACATAAATATGAATTTGTAATAAAAAAAATATGAAAAAGAAGAGAAGAGAAGAAAAGAAAACCAAAGGTCTAGTCATTTACCCAAAAAATTATTGGGTCATTTCAGTTCAATTTGTGTTCGATTTTCAAATAGAATCCACGCGACTCGTACAAAAAGTAAAAAGTTGAAAAAAATTGAAAAAATAAACATAAATAAATAAAAAGAAACGCTAATCACTGGACAAACCGGTATAATTAAATTAATTAATGAATTGATTAATCATCCATCATCTCACGCATGATATTTGATTAACGACAATTTTTTGTCTTTTTTTTTTTACGTTTATTTTAATTTTTTTTTTAACTTAAAGAATTATTGGAATGTAACTAATAAATACACAAATACGCTTACGTTTAAATAACGTCAGTTTGTTTGTTCACATTATTGTCGTTATGCCAAAACACGTGATAACCTTGTCATTTGTTGGCCACATTACAAAAACCGAGTGCATATATGTATGTACAACAAAACAGAAAAACATGTACACGAAGTAAAGAAAAACCCCGACAACAACAACAATAGAAACAGCAGGTCGTTATTAAGATATGAAGAAATATATATATATATATATATATATATATATGTATGCACTGGAGAGATAAACGATAAACAAAAAGGAAACAAAAAAAAAAAAATAACATAAAACATCACACAATCATCGCACAATCGATTCATTCATATTCGGACAAACCATCATGGTAAGCATGTTGCTGTGTATGTGTATGTGTGTGTGTGTACATTTAAAAGCCTAAACGAATACAAATTTTTTCATATAGGCACACACGCACACAAAACGCTGCAAAGAAATAAAGCAGAAAAATAATGCAAAAAAAAAGCAAAAAAAAAACGGTTCGCGTTTTCTAATCTTTACTTATGGATCAATTATTGAAGAAACCAAATATAAATCACAGATTTTACATTCGATCTCATTCATGCACGCAGAAAATATACAAATGGGCACAAATACACACACACGCATAGAGCCAGAGAGAGCGAGAGAGAGAAACTTACTCTCATTAACTTGCGTACAAAAAAAAAAAAAAATGAAGTAAATTGCAGCCAATTAACAACATCAAAATCAAAATATGATCTGATTTGATGCATTACCGCGCACTCTACAAATAAATGGAAAATGCATAGAGAAGACTCGCCTGAAGCACCTGAAACATTTCATTCATTTTCATCTATTGGCTAACGAAAGTAGAACAAAATCGTAAAAAATCGTATATTGCAATCGTAACATACTTTGTACGCGTAATCATATACAATAACAAAAACGCATGCACAAGCGCACACTCCCTATGAAGGTATACGATAAGGTTGACGATGTCACACGAATAAACAAGCTGGCGAAAAAGTGATTTAAAATCACATAACGAAGAAGAACACATTAAATAGCACATAACCACGGAGTCACGTGTTAAACGTGTAACGCTTCTGTACAGCAGAGTGAAAAACGTAAACGCTTTCAATTTCATTTAAGACTATGTCCAATGAGGGCATAAAAGAAACATTTGAAATGGCTTAGCATAGTTTTGAGATCGTTAGCGTACCGTATAGCGGACAGACAGACAAATATGTACAAACAAACACACACACACACACACACACACACACACGCACGCACGCACAACTAATTCGAATTCGTCACTTACACTAATCGCTAGAATGAAGATCAATGTAGATCATGACGTATCCGACAAGTATTTCTAACACACAGATTTACACACTTAACATAAAGTACCAAATATAGTTAATAAAGAGGAACTATAAAGCATACGTAGCGACGTCTTCAAGAAGAATTTTCAAATTTTGGTAGTTTTGTGTTGTAGAGAGTGGACGGTAATGTAATATATGTTTGGGTCAATATTTATTATTATATCATTTGTCCTTAGGCAAATGCTTTAAGATCGTAATTGTGACTAATGTCCGTTTCACAAATATAGTATCACTTTTATATGGATGTCATCTCTCGAACAACGGTAAGAAAAAATTTAAGACCAAATTCATCTGCCAGATAAGCTTGCATCGTTATAGGTTCGATTTTAATAGACACAACAGACAAAGCATTAGCAAATCGATTTCGATATCCATTTTTGGTCAGGAATATAAATGTAAGCTTGTTTATGTGTGCATAACATTAAAGGTCATCTCATGCTTATTTCCTAATTTAACAAAATATCGTATCTAACCAATTTAACCCATCTAACCGATCTAACATATCCGTTGGTATGAACAAATTGTATTCGATATGAGTTCAATCTACGAATATTCATCAATATTCTCTATACGGTATTCAATTGCAAAATAGAGAGAAAATCCATTTGCTCTATATAGAAATGCTGTAATGTATGTATGTACTTTGTAAGCAATTATATAAACTAGAATTAGCTACAAATACTGCGCCATATTTATGGATGTAATTTTTGGTAATTATAGTTAGGCGCACGTGAACCGATATTTTCTTGACATTTCAGAGAAAACAACAATATTTGAGACCACACCTGCTTCCCTAGACATGGTTTTGCACTTTGCAATTATGATTTTAGCGGACAAAAATGCAGATATATATATATATATATATATATATGTATAGATATATATATATATATATACATGTTTAAGTCGATATCACTACTATTCGTATTGATCAAGAATATGACAGACGTTAAATCAAAACAGATCTGGGGGCGGGGAGAATACGCGGCCGAGCGTCTGATCAGTAAAATCTTAATACGCTTATAAGGTCTCTATGCTTTACAAACTTATCGAAAATCCAATAAACCCGCGGTGATGGTAAAAAGAACCGAAAAACATTTATTCTATAGTTAGTTAATTGGTGTACGACCAAATACAGTAAGGTTTCCATCATTGCTTTGGTTGAAGTTTTTTTTCCTATACTTGCTTAATGACAACACTAACAAACAACGGCAGTATCTCTGTATATGTTTATGTTGCACGCATGCGTTACTTTACGAAAAAAAAAAAAAAAAAAAAGTGTAGCGGAAACTAAACTGCCGCTCAGTCACACTGGCCATACAACAACAAAACGCAATCACATTTAGTACAATACATTCTATACGGATCTCTTTAATCATTTGAAATAAGTTCGAATTTTCTGTAACACCAAACACAGCTTTTTAGACTAAAAGCCAACAAAGGCAAAGCAAAGCAAAGCAAAGCAAAGCAAACCACACCACTGCACTGCACTGCACGGTAAAGTAATGAAACTCTAAACAGAATTCCATCCCATAATAATATCAATCGTGCAATGGCCGGCCACTGCTAAACGCTTATGTTGTTGGTTGGTGCTGTTCAATGCTTGTTGACAAAAATGTAAAATACATATTCTCTCCTATTCGAACGATGGATGAATTTAATAATAAAAGCGAAAAAATCACGAAACGAAGTAACGTAGAAAACCCCAAAAAGCAAATGGTTGCACAATTGCAATTGCTTTGCGTTGCTTGGTTATGTTTCATTTATTTATTTATTTATTTTTTTTATTTTTTTCCTCTTTCTATTTGAATTTTTATATATTTTTCTATTTTATATATTATTTGTTTGCTTTGCCTTGGCTTATAAAGGAAACGCCCGTTGTAATAATTCATTGCGTCTTATTTACTAAAATAATTCTATAATCCATGAGCCTAGCTCTGTACACGAATATAATTTTGGAACGCATTAGTCGATCTAATCGCGTACAACCCCTTCACTTTTGCAATTTTTATGCATATGCACGCGCATACATACAAAGATACATATACAAAATTCAAGTACACTGACCACAACAGCTCATACGGAAAATAAACATACGCGCATATATATATATATATATGTATATGTATTTGCAAGCAAAAAGGCGATAAAAATACGCTGATATGTGAAACAGATAAAACTTTTCTAAAATCTAATATCTCGCGGTATTATGAAGAAGCATATTTATTGACTTTTGAAACGAATTTTTGTATCACCTACGCACCATATTTGCCATAAACCATAAAATAATTGGTGTAAACAAATTGAATAAACATACACACCCACACACATTCACACACACACACGCACGGATAATACAATCATTGTCAATAGAATTTTATTATGACTAGTGTTTTATTAAAAATTGGACACTTCAGCTGCTGTAGACTGCCATAGGGTAACGAATACGAGATAGCCATACACCATGCTTTGTTTTTAAAAGGCACAATTTTTCTAAATTGACAGCCTGAGTAAACATCATAAGTAACCAGCATTAGTATTATGGAAAGGCTGTCGTGAATTAAAAAACGTGTTTTATAACAAAATTGATGAAAAAGTTCTATTGGCACTCTGTTGTGCTCGAGGAATCCCATTTTTATACAAAATCACAAAAGCTATTGCAAGTAAATACTTGGTTTTCTCTTATGCGTTACAGCACCAAAACACGACGCTACAATACACCTTTCAACGCGTGATGTAATGCTTTAAAGCGAGATAAAATAAATAGGTAAACTAAGAAGTCATAGTTTCGCTTCATTTAACCCTCCGCTCTACTACTTAGACTCTCAGTCCGTAAATGCACCCAATCGTATCTCTGTGCAATTTTCCTATCCTTCGCAACTTTCAATAATAGAAGCTATTGCCATCAAACGAATCATATGATCAAGCGAAAAAGCAAGGCCCAGTAAGTAGATCTAGAAACTTTATATTATATGTGAAAAACGACTACTAGAGTTTTCTGCAAATAGAGACCAGGACTTCTATGAGAGAGGCATTTTGAAGTTATCTGTAAAATGGCAACAATCATACAACAAAACGGTTCATATTTGACCGAAATCGGACAATCCGAAGCATGTTAAATAAAGTCCTGAAGTTCATATAAAAATAATGGATTTCTTTTTCCCCAAACTAATATTTCTTACGTAAAAGCTTTTAATTGACTTTCTAGCTTTTGATGGAACTGCATTCTTTCCTTTGTCTTCTTCCGTTGTGTCATTAGAACGCTTTATTGATCAAAGCGTAATTCATATCAAATATTTCTTACGGATAATTTTTATTAATAAACGTTATTCCAGTTTTACATGTTTCTAATACCAAAAAAAAAAAAAAAAAAAAAAAAATTTCTCATCCTTCCTCATCAAACCTATTGGTAATAACGTTCGTCGGTTAACTAAAATCAATTTTCAATTTTTCACCTCCATGAAGATAGCTTACATTTTCCAAGTTCGAGATTTGACTTAAAAAAAAAAAAAAAAAAAACAAAATCCTTCCATCTTAATTAGGCATGTAAAATGTTATTATCATAAAAGTAAAAAAATAAATATAAATTATTTTCATTTAATACTAGTTAATGCATGTGTATAACTAAAAAAAAAAAAAAAAAAAATACAGTGATAGATATGAAGGCAACAAAATCGGGTGATTATCGTTTTATAATGCACTTTATCTGCTGCAATTTGACACTTCCAAATATCTACACAAGATACCTGATAAATATTAACAAAAAAATTCTTTATGATCTTGCAAACATAGGTGTGTCCCAAAAATTTCCTAATTTAACTTACAATTAAAGAGAAAATAGAGTCGTGTGCGGAATAGCACATCAAGTAGAAGGCCTCCACGACTTTACTCGTACTTTCATCGCACTTTGTGATGACTGTAGCGAAGGATTACACAACCAGGGAATGCCTCATGCAGTAATGGGGTTTTTTTTTTACGAGATCTATGCCATGTGGTACAGTCTTCATATCAGCGTCAACCAATTTAGGCGGAAAGAACTGGTTTATCATAGCGCAATATAGAGCACATCTAACAGTCATTTATTGGCCAGCCTCACTTACGTCAGGGTATAAGGAAATTTTCATTACATTTGAGATATTGTTCAACAAAGAACACCCATTACTCTCTCGTATATTGCTCGGCGTTTACTGACCCTACAGTGTTTTTTTTTTCCTTTTTGGCTTCACAACACTTTACTGTATAAATGGCGGCAAATTCAAATCTCGAGTAAATTTTAGGACACATAGCAAAGACACGAGCTAGGGTGAAAATCGCTCATCTTTTAGCAAAGCTAAAGCTAAGCTAAGCTGGTTGGAGGGAGTGTACGAGTTTAGAAATTGTAAATATACTCTATTTTTTAATTAATTAATCAATCTTTCCTCTTAATCCATGATAATAATTTACTAGCTATGTAACATTATGAGTATATTTGTTCGTAAACAAGCGCAATTTATTGCATTCCAATAACATTTTCTTGGAAAACAAGAAAAAAAAAATCTGTGTAAAAGCAGAATGCTTTACATTTAGGAATGTATATGCAATAGTGTTATCTATGCATATACACATATGTAGATATCTATCATACAAATATGCATACGTATAACATATATATATGTACTACTATACTACTACAATATGTAGGTGTATGTATGTGGTGTGTGCCTGTGCATCTGTGTATGCGACATGCGTAAGATGTGTGCGTGTGTGTATGTATGCCTACATATTTATATATTTTTTTTTTTTGCTCGTATTTCTACATGTTACAAACGTAGTAAAAAAGTAATCATATCTTTCTGCTTAGATGACGTCTATGAAGAAACATAGCGTAGGGCACATGCAAACATTTTTTTTAAAAAAATCACTTTAAAAAGTTTTTCGCAAAAAGTTAACTCATCTTTAATAAACATCTCAAATACGGTGCACTTTTCTTTCTCGAAGTCTGCTAACCTTGTATAAGTATTGTTAATTACAGTGTAAGTATTTAAAATTCTTTCAAACTTACTTACTACCCGCGACTACTAAGATTGGGGAGTATACTAAATTTTATTTCTTTATAGCTAACAATGCGCATAATGTGCGTCTTCTAGTACAAGGGTAAAAATCGTGACTACCAAGTCAATGTGAAGGTACAGTTTCCTTTCGTCGTAGCTACAGCGTTTGTTCAATCGATAAAAGCATTGATCACGTTTTTCTGACCTTCGTCTCATTACACGACCTATTACGATGCGCTCACCTTCTTATCTTTTGCTTTATCCTCATTTCTTTGTGAGTAATTGCTCCTAAAATAAATAAAAAAAATACTCTTGATCGAGCCTGCAGTCTGGAACCTGTCCGTCCACTGTACTATCTATATGTCTGGTCGTCCGTTGTCCTTTGTTCGCAACTTCACAATTGAATATTGAAGTCGAACATCTACGCGTCTAATCTACTAGACTTGACATAGCCTATCCGCACATAACCACGAACGCGATAACTTACAAATTAGAACGTACACCCTATAAGGGACATAAATAAAGTCGAGCACAAACTGTTCAATTTAGAACCAGTTCTAGTCACTTAACGTATTAACCCCCATTTAATAAAACATTTTTCAATTGCGATAGCAACGCGCCATGAAATTATGCTTAACTTTTTTTACATGATCGGGGATTTCATTTATTCCATTTACATTTTCTTCATGTGCAGTTAACTCAATAAAATTTTAACAGTTATTCTTAAATGTCTGTTAGCTCTGCTTATGCTCTTTTCTTCAATAGCTCTGCAAATTGATTGAATTAAAATGGCTGCCGTTTATATATAATTTTATAGTCAGAAAATTTCGCGAAAGGGATTCTTAACATGTTCACCATATTAAAAACCTGGCGGCGCTTAAATGCCATAACTTTCTGCTTGAATCGTCTGTGGATGCCTCTCTCTCTCTCTCTCTCTCTCTCTCTCTCTCTCTCTCTCTCTCTCGCTGTCACCAGCACACAAACGAGCCAAGCTAATAGGCACAAGTTAAGCATAACCATTCATTTGTATTATATTCGATCGTAAGCAACAACAATGTTAAAAGCAGAAATTATATATATTTATATCGAAGTTATGCATAACAGTGTAATGTACCGATGTCGATTGCTTCTCACCGATAACGGCACCATTGTTACTTACTTTAACAGATAGTTGCTTAATTACACCGCATGTCTGTCTGCATTATTCGACATATTTCTATATGTATGCGTGTATATGAATGATTTTAATAAATCAATTATTCATATGTTTGAATAGTAGTTAAAATCTGCACAGAGCAACATTTTGCTTTTAAATAATGAATTTTAAACATAATATATAACCAATACGTCCTATAATATCGGCCACACTTATTTAGTTATTGGATTTATTTAATTTTCAGTAAAAATTTTATTATTATTTCACAAAATTGCTATCTTTCTTAGCTTAATAGTTTAGCTCTCTCTCTCTCTCTCTCTCTCTCTCTCTAGCTTTATAACATAATTGCATCTTTCTTCATGAAAATTTCGATTTAGGATAGAGGATACCTTTCAACACATACTCGGCCATGTATGAAAGACACTTATGCCATTTTCCCTAACCCCCATAGGGGGTTTATTAGATTTGCCAAATATTTTTAACGCATGAAGTTATGCATCGGAGATCCCATAAACTGCGAACTAATAAATCTCCCCATTTATCCATCACGATTATAAGCTCACAGACTTGTTTATAAAGCTCACCTTGACCTCAAATCTTCTCTTCTACCAATTCTGCAGTGCTAGACATGTCTAACCTTCTATCAGTCATCATCATAACCTTAAAGTGTTGTTTAGATAACTCAATTGATCTCACTTTTCTATTTTATCAATCCTATAGGTTTAGACATATCTGTCCCTCTGTCCATCATGAGCGAAAACTTTTAAAATCTTGTTTAGAAAAAAATAATTGCTCTCAAAACTTTTCTTTTATCAAGCCTATCAAATTTCATGAATCGTATATATGTGGACATATCTGTCCGTCTGTCGATCATGACCGCAATCTTATAATCTTGTTTAGAAAACCTAATTGATCTCAAAGCTTTTCTTTCATCAAGCTTATCAGATTTTTTCAGTCCTATAGTCCAGCAAAATAAAATCGAGAATCAGCCAAGACTGACAGTTCCCTTCGTCATCTACAGTTCTTAAGTGTAAAATGGACGCTTCAAATTTTCATTAGGAAAGTGTTTGTAATAAATTCATAGATCAGTTAAATCAGACTTCATGCGAAAAGTTGGTGGATGTTTTTTCCAAAATGATGGACATTTTCTCTTGTATGCTTTGTACTAGTTAAGATGATGTGGCGGAAAGTTAGCAAAAGAATTCAACTTAGTTGATTTCAATTGCCGCTCGTTGGAAGTTGTAGTCAGCTTTTGCTCTATATATTCCGATATATATCCTCTACTGGGTTGATAAATTTTCAAAATCATTGATTACAACTCGGATGTCTAGACCAATGGTAACGGTAACGGTCCAAGAGCTACGCATCTCTTTGCCCGAGCTCACCTTAATATTGCTGACTTATATTTATAACATTTGTCACTCAGCTACTGTGTCACCGTAGCTCACTCTCTATTGAGTGAGTGACTTTATAATGGAAAACGGTAAACATAAGCCATCGATTTTCTCCTCTTTTGAAGTTTTCACTCTTCATCATGAAAGTGATAGAAATCGGCTTTTCCTTATAAAGCATGCATAAAACAGTAATCTTCGCTTCTCTACCTTGCATTCACACATTTTTCCCAAAAATGTTTCACTTTGACTTCTGGACCTCTAAACGCTTTGAAGACAACTTGTCCTTGCAATCAATATCGATTGCACAGTTGCATTTGATACGCACGATTGCAATTGAAGTTTATTCAATAAGCTCCCTGTTTATCTTCTTTTACCCTTTGTTTGGTGCGCAAATTTCTTTAAAATTGTTAGTTTTTCTTAATTCCAAGTCAACAACTTGTTGGGCATCTTTTGTTTGACCCACTAAACTAATATTATTTCCATTATTTCGCATATATTTTTGCCAAAGTTCATGTCTAGCAATTTTTATTATGCGCGATAATATACGAAGTAGTTCCAAGACGCATTTACTATGTGCGATATTTTGGAGTAACATCTATCGATTTAACTCATATTTCATTTTGTGCTAGAAAAGTTCAATTCTTAGTTAAATTCTTAATCTATATTTATTATATAGGCAAACGAGGCAATGGCCCTGGCAAACATGGGCACAGAATCAAAGAACAAACGAGAGAAAGAGATAAAGCAAGAGTTCATTACTTCAACACTGCCATCACATTTTATTCGTCTTTAATGAGTTACTATCTTACATACATTACACTGTGTTTACATGAAATTTTGAACAAAATCAATGCATAGGTATGGTTGCTTATTGCACGCCTCGCCATTAATGGATAGATATCGCAATATGAAATTCATACAAGAATCTTGAAGTAGAGGTCGCGGTGTAAATAAATTTCAGTGACAATGTACTCGGCACGTATTTGTTTCGCTTATGTGTAAGTCGTTTGCTTGCCCTTAAATTCGATATATCAAAGGATATAAACAACAACGTCAAAAGTCAGAAGTTGTAGGATTACCTTTTACGGTAAATCGAACCGTAAGCATTAATATTTTTTTACTTCGCTGGTATATCCTGAAGCCAAGCATCCAACACATAACGCAAATGTTCGAAAGACTTTGATTTTTTTTTATTATGGGCAGATTTATGGGCCGATATGTAACCTATACAATTCTTAGTCGACTAAATTATATCGATATATTATTTGGTCGTCGTAATCGTAATCGTTCACTTTCTAAAGACGCATCTACAAGAAGAAGAGCTTCTTAGTATACTAAGATATTTTGATAAAATTGGGTACGCCGACGTATTTTCGGCCAAAGACGCGGCTACTTTTTCGACCACTTCTCATTTTGAAAAGTCTTTCTATAAAATAGTATAAGATATTGTAAATAACTGCATTAAGTGAAGTAGTGCTGGGTATTTAATGGTCGGCCGTGCTCGACTGTAATGTTTTTACTTGTTTTGTTATGTTTTAAGTTCTTTGAGCGATAGGTTCTTTCCAGGGGCGATAAAAACTAGAAATTTTTCATCATTGAATCGCTTATCGCATCTTGCTTTCAATAATACACTCGCGAAATAGTCGTGTACTGTATACCTGCTGCTCCTACCTCAAAACAGACAGAGACATAGTTTACATCAAATGTCATTTTTCCAGAAGAGAATTAATTCTTTGCTTACAGGGTGCACTTTGGGAAATTGACATTTAACGGATGAATATGGAAGGAATATTTTTATTATTATTATTATTATGATTTTGAATACAGATTCCCTTGGGATGCCCTTTTTAAAAGAAATGAGAAAATTAGTGCAACCCCAATAATCGATGATGGATATGTTTTATGAATAATCGAAATGATTAAAAATTATTCAAATTAAAAAAATTTTAATGAATTTTTGTAACAGCAGAGAGAGAGAGAGAGAGAGGAAAAGGTTTTTCGAAAAGCATTTCCTAGAGTGTTCGACATGTTGAATGACAAAACTAAATGATATTTCCTAACATGTATTTTAGATGCTATTAAGCAAAACTTATGATAATTATTTGCATTATTAAACTGTTTTGGCAATTTTTGATAGGAACCTTTTTATTCATATTACTCTGGTTGCTTTATTATTTTTTTTTTTTTCTTATTTATTTGCCATTTAAAATATTTTCATCACGTTCATCTATTAAGATATTTTAATGTTTTCAAATAAATCGAAAACAAGTAAGGAATGTATAACAGCTTTCAAGCTATCGAATCTTAGATATCCACCACCTCAACTACATTGTCGATAAAGGCCTTTCAAGCCCCGTACGATATACAAAATCAGACACTTATTCATTTCATTCGTACAATGCATGCTTGTAGACGTTTGTGACCAACTGAGAGTATACTTCAGGCCGTCCAATCAATTGTAAGCATTGCAGTTGACCCGATTAAAACTATGTTTAGCCACCAACTGTCAACTGAAGACTGAATCAATAGTAATCATTTTAACGGCCGTAAAAACGGGAGAGGGAACTTCGCACCCAAAATCAAAGCTAATCCTTAATAAAACCTTAAATAAGCGTAAGTAATTGATAAATTAGACTGGTAACTAGACGGATGTGATTTGACAGATATATATCGTACATATATTATATATGATCGATAAATATATATATATATATATATATATATATATATATATATATATAGATTTTACAGTGTCTCTTATCCGGTCTTCAAATAGAATTGGGAAAGCTTGCATGGCTCTAACCTTTGATAGAGGCTAGAATAAGTGAAATATATTAGCGATTTTATCATTTCAAGCGCAATTTAATAAGCAATTAAACTATAATGAATCAATAATTTCTTTAGTTAAAAAAAAAAATTCCGACTTGAATAAAATGTGTAGACTTTTGTAATAAAATGGCGATAAATTGTAGGCATAAGGCTATGAAGAAATCTTGCGATGCAATAATAATAACGCAAATGAAAATATTAAATGAAATAAATTGAATTGAAATGAAGAAGCATTTAGTGTGTTAGTGTTAAGAAAAAAGCGTAAGAAGAAGAAGAACGATGAGTTGTGAATTAAATTTTTTTTTTTTTTTTTTTTGGCATTTTAACAGCAATACGCATTATGGTCTTCACTTTCATTGTAAGTCACCGTCTGCACATATATACGTACTCGCAAGTACAAGACCTACGTATCTTAGCGATTAATGTAGATACGTTATGTATATGCATATTAGCTTAAACTTAAACGCTAATGTGCGAACACTAATACAAGCCGTGGTCGTTTTACCCGATTTACGTGACAGAAATTCTCAATTTCTCATTATTATAAGAAAACGCGTGTTATTTAGCGACTTCTTACGTTGTCGCCGAATCACCTTCGAAATTGTGTTGTTGTTATTGTTGTTCTTGTTTGCTTGTATTGTACATATAGTTTTTTCATTTAAATGTAGTGCATCAGAAGAGTCTTTTTTTTTTTTGATTTTTGGTTTTTTTTTTTTTTTTTTTTTTTGTGAGGGTCACAAACCACGCAGAAGAAGTTCAATTGAATAAAAAAAGATACCTATGTTAGTTATAAATATTTTATTTAAAAGTTTTATAAATTTTTTTTTTTTTTTTTTTTTGCTTTTATTTTTATTATTTTTAATACCCTTTCTGTTTCGATAACTTTAATATAAATAGCCAAACAATTATGGTAACATTATGTCAGTACAATTTTAAACAATCACGAGTGATAACATAAAAATCATCAGCTTAAGCAAACAATGAGCCCGTTTACGGTATGTATTTTCTTGTAAATGAAAAAAGCCCAAGTCAATGCGGACCTTTTTCTCGATTCACCTTAACAAATGTGAATTAGCTTACTCCGCAAGATTAAATCGGGATTAATAATAACATGTTACGTTGCAGATTGCTGCTATTCTTTCCACTTTGGCTTTGTCTGTCAATGCCGGTTTGGCGCCAGTTGCCCCCGTTGCTGCATCATTAACATATGCTACTGCTCCTTACGCTGCTCCGTATTTTGCGGCTCCCGCCGCCTACACAAGTCCCTTTATTGCTAAAACTTTTGCTGCTGCCCCTGCTTTCGCCGCACCGGCACCTTATGTAACTGCACCGGTTGCCAGAGCTTTTACTGCCGCCCCCGCATCCGTGATCGCCACTAATCCTGCTTCAATTGTCGTTAAAGCCGCGCCCGTTTTAGCTGCCCCTTCAGCTCCTTTAGTTGCGGCTGCCCCAGCTCCAGCAGTTTTGGCCAAAGCGGCCCCAGTTGTTGCAGCCCCAATTGCAGCTGCACCACTTATAACAAAGGCCGCTCTTGCTGAACCTGAAGTTGTAGATGCTCATCCGCAATACAAATTCGCCTACGATGTTCAGGATACTTTAACCGGCGACTCTAAAACTCAAGAAGAAAGCCGTGATGGTGATATAGTGCGCGGATCTTATTCTCTTATTGAACCTGATGGCTCTCGACGCATTGTCAACTACTACGCTGATCCTGTCAATGGTTTTAATGCCGTCGTTCAAAAGGATGTGCCTGTAGCCGCCGTAGCCCCGATTGTTGCTGCCAAAACTATAGCTGCACCGCTCGCAGCTGCACCAGCTCCTTTAGTTGCTGCTGCTCCAGCTCCGGTTGTTGCCAACACATTCAACGCTCCCATTGTTGCCTAAATTTAACTCCTACACAATCGATCAATTATTAGTGATGAGAAATCGTAGCTAACACCAGCATCCTAACCATTTATACTTTTGTGCTGTCTTGTCTGATTCCAAATTACTTATACTTATAAATCTTCTTATGCACCGCCTCTCTATTCCTTGCCATCGAAAATAAACATCGCTTTAAGTAGGAGAAACTAGTCATTTTTATGGATCAAATTAACCCTTCGACCGATGCTGGTAAACAAGAGCAACTGCTAAGCGAAGTCTCATTGTATATAATTATACTTATTGCTGCTTCTTGTAGAAATTTACTTTCATCAATATAACAAAATAAAAAAATTAAGATAAAAAGGCAAAAAATTCAAAAAAATACAATTTCTTAAAAAAAAACATTTTTTTTAAAAGGAAAAAAAATATTTTAATTTGGTCTGATCCGCCTGAGTAGCCGAGGGCGAGGAATCTCGACTAGCAAGTCAATGGTCGTGGGTTCGAATCTCAAGTGCGGTAGAGTTTTCAATAAAAGCCGATAGCCTTAGCTGCTAGTGCTTTTAAGAGTTTATTTAGTCTTAGAATTTATTTCTCTGGCGAAATTAATAATAATAATAATAATAATAATAATAAATTTGGTCTGCATGCGCGTCGATGTCATTTCTTATTTTGTTAATCGCATTCCGTTTGAAATTTAAGGGGTTAAAGACAACTTTTATGACCGACAAACTGTCTACACTGCTGACCGTTTTACGTTTAGGTTAGCGAGCAAGATTTGCGGCCTGAAGGATAGCCGTAAACGTTGGCACACTTTCGTGTAAGATGCGATCAGTTTGGACTTGCCCTGCGTAAGCCGGGGATAGGTTATCACTCTTAGAGCCGCCTGTAAAAAGAGGATGCCAATCATTCTTTTCCAAAGGGTTAGTTTTCTCTGCCTTCAGTTCTCCGCAGACGAGTTTTGGCGCATATTCTCTTTTGCATGGTGAAAATGAAATATCGCAACAGTTGACGTTTTTAAGCCTACGCGTGTTAATCCCATGTATGCGGCAAATGTTAGGGGAATACATTTACATAGGAGTTAATTGCGCCCTCATTCTTTTGGTAATACGACCCTTTTGAATATCTTCGCCGGCATTGGGTATTTTCGGGATAATTGTGGCTTATTGTTTTTTTAACTATTTTTTAATGTTGGAAGGACCGGTCTCGAAAATAATATTGTTTTGTATTTTTGTTGAATAGATTCGAATTTTTCTATCAATTACTTCTCCATATTTTATATTCGGCTTATTTATGTATTTAGTTTTCTTCGTCGACCGATGAAATCAGAAATATTTCATCGTAAATGCAACGAACGAAAGCCAAATTCCATCACGACCACCATCAACCCAAAACATGATCTTATCGTACAACAGGTCAATAACGAGAACCGTAAATAGACCCCTGACTTCTTACGATGACATTGAAGCCTATCTTTCATCTATTCATTTATAAGCTAATGTTCTTGGGAAGACAGCTGTCTCTAATAGAGTTAAAAGATCATTCATCTCCATACTTTTTATAAAGCAGGATTTTTCGATTTTACTCCTTTGCATTCGAAGTTTTTTTTCACTCGTATTACAATCCGCGAGCCGTGACCGTCATTTGTCGCCAACAGCGAAACACGCGAATATTAATTTTTACGATTTGTTTTTGTTTTTATGTTAAGAACTGCAAATTATTTACAATGTCTCCGTAGCGGAGCCATCGAGTTTGAAGACCAATTTTAAATGGCTCCGCTGCGAAGACCTCAAGTGCAACGGTTTAAGAAATGCAACCAAGATGTTTGTTTTTAATACGTTTTGTCTTTCTTTTACACGAATGAAAGGAATAAACATTTTGTAAATGTGATCCTTCACAGCGCCTATGTCAACTAATCCGTTACGAGTTTTTTTTTACTTACTTTATTTATAGTCTACCTATTCCGCGTAATTATCTTTGCTTTAAAATCATGAATTTTAACGGTTACCGTTGAAAGAGGCATTCCGAAGAATGTGAAAGCTTTATAATCGTATAAGGATACATTCGAGGATCGAAATGATTAATTTGACGATTTATATAAATAATTTAATTTAATTTAATTTTTTTTTTTTTTTTTTTTGTTTTTAGAAAAACAATCGAAGAATATTGGACTTTATCAAATCATGAGAATACCGCTAGAATGCGACTTAAACTGGAACCGCAGCTATATCCGAATACCCATGAAAACGCTTCGAAATTAAGAGACAATGCTACAAATCATTACGATGCCAAGTAAGTGAAAGCATTTTCACATATCTAAGCAATCGTTATAGCGTAGCGTTCGCTCTTAATCGTAGAGAAATATCCGAGTTTGATTCGACCATAAAGAATGTAGTTGTTCGAGATTTTCTCGCTAACGATGAAAATTCACAATTGGAAGAAGACTTACGGCTAACGATCGAGGCGCAATCGCAGCAAGATGTGACTTTAGAAAAGTTACTAATATCGCAAGAATGCGAACTAATAACGTTAATGACCAAAGTTAAGGGCAGAATTGAAGTCAATCAAACCCTATTTACGTTCATCGATTTAAGTCCACCCGCTGACGATGGCTCGAAACATGATTTTAGGTAAAAAATCATTTAGATAACGAATCAATTTATTTAATTCATTCATATGCAAATTATTTACTTATTTATATTCACTGAGTTTCTTCCCTTTTTAGATTTTCTATAAATAAAATACGTGAGGTGCATTTACGCAAATACAATTTAAGACGTAGCGCGTTGGAAATTTTCCTTATAGACCAGACAAGCTATTTTTTGAATTTCACTACAAAAGTGAGAGATTTTGAAAAATTCAATTTGCATTTAGAAATATTGTGAGGGCCTTTCGGCCGATCATCTGGGGCTGGGGTAGCTCAGGAAGCGGCGGCCCAGGAAAACACAAGAAAATTTATATTCACAGAGATCTTTATTATTCACTCTTAAATTTATAATTCTTCCAACTAAGTCTATCAAACAAACACTCTAAACCACGACTAACTCTCAACGACTCTAAACCAGGACTAACTCTAAATTATTCTCACTTATTCTACTCTACGCTAGTCTTAACCTATTGTTATTCTACACTCTAATCATATTCTTATTCTATTCTTATACTATTCCTATCCTATTCTTATTTTGTTCTTAATCTATTCCTATCCTATTCTTAGTCTATTCTTCATCTATTCCTATGCCAACTTACTCTCTAACTTAAACTAGCACTCTCTCTCCCCCACCAGAGACGGTGAACTCGTGAGGCTAAAACGAGGGACGACTTTCGGTCCTCACAATATATATATGTATATGTGTGTTCTTATTTGAAATTTTTTTTGAAATAACTTTAGACTCGCAATAAAATATTTTCAAAAATTTTGAGCCTACAACCTCCGAATATTCTATATGGCTCTGGCAGATCACCAGCTGAATTATTAAAAACATCTGGATTAACACAGAAATGGATGAACAGAGAAATATCGAATTTTGAATATTTAATGTATTTGAATACCATAGCAGGTAAATGAATTACAATAATTGTTAGCATAATTTTGATTCTGTAGAATGTTCCTCTTATCATTTTTTGTTTTTTTTTTTTTTTTTTTTTTTGCTTTAAACTAAGGACGTTCATATAACGATCTCAGTCAATACCCAGTCTTCCCTTGGATTTTAGCCGACTATACAAGTGACATATTAGATTTAACCGATCCAAAGTCGTTTCGTGATTTATCTAAACCGATTGGTGTGGTAAGTAATTCGCGTTGCGTTTCGTCTGTTACGATTTAATTCTGTAAATATCTTCTTTTTTTTTCATAGGTTAATCCAAAAAACGAAGTAGAAGTACGTTCCAAGTATGATTCGTTTGAGGATCCTTCTGGCGCCATACCGAAATTTCATTATGGTACCCATTACTCAAATTCAGCTGGTGTATTACATTATTTGTTACGCGTTGAACCGTTTACCTCGCTGCACATTGAATTGCAAAGCGGTCGCTTCGATGTTGCTGATCGTCAATTTCATTCAATACCTCAAACATGGAAATTATTAATGGATAACCCAAACGATGTTAAGGAACTAATACCGGAATTTTTTTATTTTCCCGAATTCCTGAAAAACATGAACAAGTAAGCTATTGATTGACGGATTGACTTTCGCAGTGTCAATTCCACATTTATTTATAACGTGACTTACGGCTATATCTCTATCAGATTTGATTTGGGTCATTTACAAATTACTAAGGAAAAAGTTGACGATGTTATTTTGCCTTCTTGGGCCACCACACCCGAAGAATTTATAGCCATACATCGCCGAGCATTAGAATCGGAATATGTTAGTCAAAATTTGCATCATTGGATTGATTTAATATTTGGGTAAGTGGAAACGTTTTACTTAGAGGCTTTTACTACAATTAGTCTTAACGGCAATATATTCATTCGCAGCTACAAACAAAAAGGTCCCAAAGCTGTAGAAGCTTTGAATGTATTCTATTACTGCTCTTATGAGGGTGCAGTAGATTTAGATAAAATCACTAAACCAGTCGAGAGAGAAGCTGTCGAAGGTAAATTAATATGTACATGTACTGGCAGGTATTCAAAGATACAGGTATAAAGTTTATAACACTCAACGTGATTCTCTTGAATATCAATAAATGATCGTTTGTTGTTCAAACGTTCAGGCTTAAAACTCTGGCGTAGCTTCATCTTTAAAATGCTGTCAATTAGAATTTATTCACGTTTCAGTGCCATTTGCAACAATCATTCTCACTTTACCGAGTTGACTGCAAAGCCGTTAATCTATTGTGAAAGTAGAAACTTGGGCCTCCTTAACCGTTTGAGTACCAGACGGTATTGAAAAAACAGTGTCGAAGAAAGAGCGGTTAAGAATACTTGGTCAAAGTTGTCTTAGGGGCGGCAGCCATTAGAAGCTTATAGGTAGACGGATTACGAGGGTCGAAGACGGTTCTTGTTATCTTGTTCGAGAACTTAATACCCCACTTGTTAGGCCATAGCTTAATGGCTTAAGTGGCATTTAGAAACGCTGAGCTTAAACTCAAACATTGTTTATCTTAAAACTAAGTGTCTAAGGCAAGTGCATCTTGTCCTATTAGCAAAAATTGGCAAACATATGCGAGATATATTGGTCGAATCAATTGGAATTGTCTGCAGTTTTTTGAGAGATCCGTAGAGTAAATATTAGAATTTTTAATTTTTGGCAAAAAGCATTGACATCTTTAGCAACCTTTGATTGCACATTGAGTCAGTTAAAAGTCAGTCAAGCTCCTATAATTAGAGTCGTGAGTGTCAGCTAAAGCCGAAAATCGCATTGAATGCATTGAAAATCGGAGAAACTAAAGATTCGCATCTTTTGATAGTGGGTGTAAAAAAAATGATATTTTAAAAAATATATTAAGACAAGTTTGTACCTATTGAAATTACATTTGAAAATTTTATGGGCTTTCAAAGCTTTCACGATCTGGAAAAGAACTACGAATATAATCAATTATCATTTCGTTTAAAAAAGTTTAACGCAAATAGGATTTTGACCTCAAACGATTAAATTTATTTAAAATCTTGTATTGTTACACTTTTGTAAAAATCATGATAAGTCAAAGTTAGGAAATAGCTCAAGTTTAAGTACCATGATATAAAAAAATAAAGTCGTAAAGCAAAAACAGCAAGCACTTTCACATCATTTTTTAATTTATATTTAATCTTTGCTATTCTAAGGTATGATTAATAATTTCGGTCAAGTACCATCGCAACTTATGAGGGAACCTCATCCGCGTCGCCTTACTCAAGAAGAGACGGCGGTAAAGCTGCTAAGAGGCGAACTAAAACGACCTGACTTAACGCAATTTCTTGATAAGATTGTACAATATTACTGCGAAATTTCAACACCCAAAGATCCGATAGTCTATTTGAGTCCACCACGTAGCCCACCAAGATCGTTTTTGCAATTAAGTCCAGATATGTTAGTTAGCATTTCAAAGTCCTGCATTTTGGGTTGCCATTCATGGATGTGTTATGATAAGGAAAGAGGTTTCTTGCTGGAAATAGATGCTACTACAACAAATTTAAAGTAAGTTTATAAAAACATTACATATATATTATATAAATATAATTTTAAAATGAATTCATAATCTATTTACGACGATTCAAAAGAAATCGTAAACGTATATTTGGTCCTTTACATCCCTCACAAGCGCCTCACTCGCAGATGTTTGCTATCAGTACGGATGGCAAGCTGTTGTATGCTGGCGGCATATGGGACAATTCGTTACGAGTGTATAATCTACACAAAGGCAAATCGATAGCTTCGGTCACCAGACATTTAGGTATAATTGAAAAAAATAGCAAAAAAGATATACGCGTGTAACGGTTTTGTTTTCTGTTTTCTGTTTTCTGTTTTTTTTTTTTTCTTTCCTCTTATTACAGATATTATAACTTGTCTGGCTTTGGATAATTGTGGTTCTTATTTGGTTACCGGTTCTCGCGATTGCACCTGCATTATATGGAGCATTCAAGCTTCACATGTCTATGGTGGTAGTGGTATTGCTGGTAGCAGTAGTGCTAATGTCACATCAAATATACCCGTACATGCCTTAACTAGCCAGACTAACTTACAATCAGTTATGCAATTGAATTCGCAAAACAGTTTCTCACCTAAACCATTGACAACATTGTACGGTCATGATGGTGCGATTTCAAGTGTAGCCATCTATACTGAACTAGATATGGTAGTTTCGGGCTCTTTGGTAAGTTATTTCAATGTAGTAATTTTTCAAAAAATTATCGGCAATTTACCGTACAGGATGGAACCGTCAATATTTACACCATACAAGATGGTCAGTTCGTACGCACACTTAAGCCAATTGGTTGCACAGAATTTTGTGTGCAAATTTCTTATGTCACGGTTTCGTATCATGGTAAGTTTTTAAAGATAAATGAAAATATAAGCCTAAAAGTAGGCAATCTTTTAGAGCAAATTAAGTTTATTAGCGAAGAAGTTCTTCTTGATTTTTTTAACATTAAAAAGTAGATGTCATTAATTGAAAGCTTGATATTATGTATGCATGGAGTGTTTTCGTATAGCCTTCAAAAGGTTATTTGCATATTATCTATCCCTTGAGTTGCAAAACAGCCTATTTATATAGCTTTGGATCCGGTCTGCATATCTCGTATGTTCGTCTCTGGTATGAGATTGTTAGTCGATTTAGTCATTTTCATCGATTCGCCATTTGTTGAGATTATCAAGTTTACTAGGAAACTGGAAAGGAAAGCCGAAAGTTTCTTTATATCTTCGCGATCTGAACACAAACGCAAACATAAAAACTCAAATAAAAATGAATTATTATGCTTTCCATAAATGTTTTTTTCACTGAGACTTTCAGACAGTTTTTCCTTTTCAATACACAAAAGAACTTTTGCCCTGGCCTTGTGTCCACGGTGGTAGTTAGGAAGAATTAGAAATAGTAATAAGTGAGAGGAAAAAATGTGTAGTATTATATATACGTTCAACGTGAAAGTGAGACGAAAAAATAAAACAAACGACCTGCACTATCGTGTTGCATGGTTCATGGGCAATTCCAGAACGATCGGGTGAGAATGCTGAAAAATACTTCAAGAACTTTGTTGGGGGATAAATCTAACTCTTTAGATACCTGTACGCAAGCATAACACAGCCCAGGTTACCCAGTCGGATATTAGCGGTGAAAACGGTGCGGATATCGACTGCACCGGATCAAAAAAACATATCCTTTACAGCTGCTTACAACACTTCGATCACATGTTCTGCATGTCCAGCCAACACCAATTAATATTCCGAACATCAAGCACTGCCGGCTCTTCTACATCTACAAAGGAAAGTGGGCTCTTGCGTCACAAGACACTTGTTCCTCGCTTGGCCCTATTCCTTTGCTTGAGTTCATTCAGATACTTTGCTAAAGTCATGCAGCGATTCGGACAAAAGATAATGCCGCCGTTAGGCTAGAATAGAGTTTACTTTGGTCATAGCTCATAGGTGTAGTGAGTGCTTAGTTGGTAAGTTGGTGGCATAACACTCACCGGATGAGCATACACCCGCTAGGCTTCAGCTACCGCCTCCCTATCTTGTTCTCTTTGCTCACTCCTTTCTGACCGACACCATGTCATATGACTAGGGAGCGTACCTTAAGGGATTGGTCAGAATGAAAATATTGGTCAGGTTAAAAATTGGCATCAATATGTAACACAAAAATAAGTTGTATTTGCATATATCATTTGGGCGCTGGGAGGTGGGCGTCTGCAAACATAAATGAAAAAAAAAAAAACAATTGAAGTCGCTGTTTAAAAATTAAAGTGGCGATTTCTACGTTGCCAGTCCTCTCTCGCAAAAAAAAAAAAAATGTTAGAATGATGATATGGATTACTGCGAGATTTATTTGCAAAGCGATATATGCAAAATCAATGTGGCCTTGAATAATATTGTAATGTTTTAGCACTCCGCCTCTATCCTCTGTTTCTAACGCACGACTTTGAAAATTGGACATTTTCTTAAACACTACAAGATCTTTAAAATAAAGGCACCTGTCAGCTCGTTTGCAAATCGACATAGACGACATGGTCTTTTACGCATCAAAATTTCTTTGCTTTACTGTCATAGATAACAACGGCTCCGCTACTTACAAACTGTATAACAGTGGGTAACTGTTCAGCCTGATTGCGATACTGAGCTAACCTTATCCCACCTTCTGTGATGGGTATTCGAAATGCTCTGTTTAGTCGCAGAAACCTTTTCTATGCTTTTTAACGCGATCATAATGTGTTGCTGAGTTAAAGTAAATGTTTTTCGCTCAAAGTTTCTAATGCTTTGAATGAGTTGGAAATAAATGCTTGCACCATCGTTATGGTTCAAGCAATAATAAATTTATTTTCTGATAGAATAATTTCACCCTATCTCTCAAGATTACCTCTCGTTCTTCACCCATTGCAAATGATTAGCCGTAGTGTTATCGTTGGGGATCGCACGCAAACGCCGAATGAATAATTATTAATTTTTAAGGTTAATTTGTTTTTTATAAATCTTTGCTCTCCTAACCTTTAAATTTGTTGTAATAATCTAAAGCACAAATTAAATTTTTTTTTTTTTTTTAAGTTCTCATTAATAAAAATGTTCTCGTTATCAATTTGACATTTCTATGAGTCTTTTATGATGAATCAAAATATAAGTTGAGTAAAAAAAAAAAATAAATAAATAAATAAAAAAAAGAAAAAAATGCAAAACTTTATTTTGTTTTGCTAAGTCAGAGTGATAGACAGGAAGATAGATAGATAGTCGTCTTATTAGAGTGACACACCCCAAGTCTTTATTATCAAAAATTGTATATTAATTCAAAACAAAATTTATACATATTGACGTCAAATTTTTTGAATTTTATACTTTATTATTGTTGTATTTTGTACATAAATTTTTATGAAATATTTTTCACTGCTTCACTTTTATAACTCATTATAAATAATGAGTGAAAAAAAAATCTCGTTTTAATAATCACGTGACTTTTCACCAACAATTTCATTATATATTGTAGATATACATATATATATATATATATATATATAGCTTGTAAATAACGAAAATGTGTGATCTGTTTAATCACATATACATGCTTACGACGTTATCATTATATGTATATCGCTTATAAAAGTATATTGTTTGTCTGCTTATGTGAAAGTATGCATTTAACCATAAAAATGCCGACAACAATAACAATAACAATCGTAGCTATAATTTCAAAAAGAAAAGTCGCGTGATTATCACGTTACGTACAAGTTCTCGTGTCGTTTTATAAACGTGTAAATAAAATTATCGCCACCTCCTTTATTGCACTCTATAAAACTAATCGTAATCATGTGTTCTCTCAAGTATTCAAATTATTAAAGATTTTCTTACAAAGTAATGCCACCAAAAAAAAAAAAAAAAAAAAAAAAAAAAAACAGGCAAACCAGAAAAGAATGCTGCTAACAAATCCATTTATTACATTTCTGTACCTTTCTATACTAAGGGGTGAGGATGCCCTAAACATGTCCCTATATATATCAAATACTTTGGAATTTGCTTCGCAGAGTCTAAAACTCTCGATTAATGCTTGAACTCTAAGCTCAGAGCTGGGGATGCCCTAAATATGTCCCTATATATATCGAATACTCCGGAATTTGCTTCGCAGAGTCTAAAACTCTCGATCAATGCTTAAACTCTTAAGCTGATTTACATCTTCGTGTCTTCCCGTCCTTTTCTATGCTATCGTGAAAGTTTTGAAATTTCAAGATGAAATTAAGAAATCTGACGTGAAACCTGACGTTGCAATAAGTTCGCAATTTAACGCTTGAAAATAAACGTAATCCCATCACAATCACCCTACGATAGGAAAACGACTTTGATTTTTTACTAACTATTGATTTAAAGTTCGATTCAAAAACTTTACATTACCATCAGTAAGTTCGCTAAAATAAAGGATATAATCATATATATCACAGCAGTAGACAGTAGATATCGACTAGTGAGTTATGAACGAGAAAAACTATTCATTTAGATTGGACTATTTTGAGATCTATAGAAGACCTGTTGTGAAATGAATAGCTTGACGTTTCACGCGTCAATCAATAATCAATTTCCTATTCAGACATTGAAGAAATTGTGTGCGCTTGCCTAACTGCTCAGGAGGTGGCACTTTTCTTGCACTGAGAAATGGATCCGAGATAAGTGCTGCATTTTTGTATGCAAGGAAGGTAAAGATAAAAAATTCATTTCATAAAAATCTAAGTTGACTAATACTAGTACTGCTACTACTCTTTCTACTATAATATGAAATATAAAAGATTTGTCCAGTTTTTTGAAGTACTTATCAAAATATTCATCGAGAATATGTACTCTTGAGAAGAATAATAAGATAGATTGATTCAATCATTGATTGAATATTTTGTTATTAACTTGCAATCGAGGTCACAATCTCAAACATTTGTCTAAACAAATTTAACCTTAAAATATTATCAAGCGCATTATATCGGTCCACGGTCTCATCCGTAGTTATTATTAGAAATGGTTGATAATTTTCCAACTATTCCTCCATTATGCCCAAAAATGTTAATAAAATTTTCATGTGAAGTTTGAAAACTGGATAGTTGTGGGGTTTATATGAAATGCTTCCAAAGAGAATTTGAATTTGGAATTGGAATTTTTTTTTCAAAATTTTTACCTTATACCGTGCTTAATGGAAACTCATCTTCTTCTTTTTAGTTGCGGTTTCATCGAACTTTAATCGCATAATGAATTGTGTTTGCACACATATGTATAGAATTTATTTAATTTATATTTAAATTACATTTCGATCATAGTTCTTACCACAAGCAATTAGATAAGCGTTCTGTGTTCTCTATTATGTTAAAATTTCTTAATATGAAAATATTATCACATACAGTTCATCTTTATAATTCCTATAATATATATATTCACAAACATAATTTTATATATATTTATTTATAAATTTATAATCTTTGTTGTTATTTTCCTTTTTTTTTTTTTTTTTTTTTTTTTTTTTTTTTTTTCTTTTTTGTTTCTTTTGCGTATCAGAGTAAAAATTAATTCCTTTAGCTTTGAAACGAAAGTGAATTATCGCTTTTGCACACATTTGTTGGCTAAAAAAAAAAAAAATGCGGTGCGATTTCATGTGATTCGAACAAATGCACAAATGTGCAAACCGGGCGTACATAACGGCGTGCGCACAAGTATTGCTTATAGAGAATCATAATTATATGAAAAATCAGTCGTCCATAAGTGAAGTCATCTATGGTTCATTAAAATGACGCATTATCAATAATTCTTTTCAGTTCATGATTTCTTTCGAATTTTTCATCTCGTTTTACTTGCGGAATGATCGTCGAAAAGTTATCATATATATATACTGTATCCGTTAAGGTATAAAAAGAAGTCAAAAAAATATGTTCGTCTTGCGATGGGACTTCAGCATCAGTTTCTTTTAATATGTTCTCAGAATTAGATTCTTTAAAATATAAAAAAAATTCAATGGCTCTCTCTCTCTCTCTCTCTCTCTTTCTTTCTTTCTTTCTTCCTTTCTCCTAGAGACCTCAATAGATATTTTATAGGGGATAAGACAGAGTGAGAGAGAGTGAGAGAGTGAGAGAAGCTACGCTCAGCCCGCCCTGAGTTCTCTCTTGTACCTATTGCCGCCACGGTTAACTATGCAAGACATAGAAAGATGTAGATTTTACGAAACATGTCACGTATATCGTATATCGTATACATTTCAGGTCAAACTTATTGCACTTTTTAGATAATTCCGAAAATGAATGACTATGACTATGACTATATTCTGACTTATCTATGCTTTTCACTAACCTTCAGACTTGACGAAAGGGATTTATAAAGAAAGAATTTAAGACTCGATATGTGGCTCTCAACTGGAATCCTTTTAATGGTAATTTAGGGAGAAGCAAAAAACTACTGAAAACTTGTATTTACTTTAGAGCTCAATTTAGCGGGCGCTATGATCGGTCACTGGTCATAAGGGCTCGTGACTCTGTGCTCCCTCGTTTTGTGGCTTCGCGTCAACTTTGCTATTCCTATTTATTTCTCATATCAATTTCCTTATAGAATGAGATTGATAAAAAGAAAGAAATTCTTGTGACTGCGTTGCGACTTGTGACTTGTGACAAGACTAGCAAGCGACGTTGTTTATTTTAGAAATATCGACTTTCGTGCGATCGATGAGCAGGTAATCATTTATTAATAAATTAAATTAAAATATCGAATATACCGAATATCGTGAACCCCTCCATTCCACCAACACATCGTGTTCTCGTTTTGTAGACTCATTTATTAATTTTTCGTATATTCATTCAAGTTATCTGCTACGACAAACAGTAAATCTTAATTAATTTAAAATACGCGTAATTTTATTAATAATAAACGACCACAGTTTCAAAGACCGAAGATTTATGTTCCATAAATATTTTAACATAATAACTTACACATTATCATATGATCGTCTCTATTGCCATTGAATGCAAATACGTAAAAGCAAAAGTTTCTAATAAAATTTTAATGATAGACACTAAATCTACGCATAAAACATTTAATGGCACACGCGCTCAAGAATACCCTATGAATTGTCGCACTAGAAATGATGAAAATGTGACGCTTCAGTTATTCTGGTGCAATCAATACGTTAGCGAAAAAATTCTCTCGTATTTTACCGGCTTGAGGTACATTTACTTGCCAGATAAAGGTAACGACGACATGGTGCGTTGCCTCATGTGCTATTTTTATAACTCAGCGTATATTGCGTGGAATGGCACGGGGACTACGTTCAATGCCCTTACTCTTAGTTAGTTGCGAATTGCAGAATAGTGCATCGAATAGAATGGCAGTGGCTAAAGTACATTCAGGATAATGCGTGTTTGAGGGAAGAGACCACACACATCGGTTGTTTACTAAATGTTTACTTATGGCAAACGAATTTGTGAATGTTTGGACCAACAATTATCGTCTGTCTGGGCGAAAATGACATTTTGTGATCTATACGGGACAGTAAACTTCGCACATGCAAAGGAGCTCGGAATACACCATTCGTGTGCTAAGGCACCCAACCAACCGTCCAAATTTCGTGTATTGATTAAACTTTGCTTTTTGATGGAAAATATATACTACTATCAGTGGTCGTACGGACGCTGATGATGCTGAATGCAATCGAAAAGGATTGACCACAAAGGAAAACATCAAAAACTCCTTTACAATCTACAAAATCAATTCATTTATTTATTTATTTATTTTTGATATCTTGACGATGAGCAAACGGGTAGCAACGCTGCACTATCGATCGCCCTAATTTATCACAAAACAAGTAAAATGGGGACAAAACCGACCAATGATTCTAAACTTACTCTAAATGATTATACCGTAAAGCACTTGCGGTACAGGGTATAGTAAGTTTGTGCGGACGTATGTAACACGCAGAAGCGTTTAACATAGATCCACCTTTTATTATATCGATCGATTCAGAATCATTTTCAGAGGCGATCCAAGCCTCTCTGTCTGTCTGTCTGTCCGTGTGATATTTGACCATGTAAATTTGTATTTACAATTTTTGACGGGTTTTCACCCAAGGACGAATCCTATTGAAAACGGCCGACCACTCCCCATATAAAAAATGGCTAAGCAATAGTGTATTCTATATTGGTATGAAAACGTTCGACAATTTTTTTAACCCCGTCTTATATAATGAAAAATGCAGTTAATATGATAAAAAATTTCAAAACTTCCAACGCTTCATAATGAAGTTCAGATCACAATAACAATTTAAGATGGAAAACTTAATTGTACCAAATTGGAATCATTTTGGCCTATTTTTTGGATTCTAGTTTATTTATAGATTTTTCTTCGTAGGGCAAAAAAGACTAAATTTTAGTATGTTATGATGAAAGGTAACTCATAATAGTACATTAATATAAAATAAATTCACAGTATTAAATTTGGATCATTCATGCCCAAAATTTGAATCTTAACCTATATAAGGATTTTTATGAAATTTTTTGCTTTTCAAGGTAGAAAAGTTTAACTTTTCATATGTTACGATTAAAGTTGATCCATAATAGTAATTTGATATGAAAATTAATTGTAGAAAATTGGGAGGACACTCGCCCATTTTTAGATGCTGCCCTATGTCAGGGTTTGCACGAAAATTTTTATATTTTATGACAAGGTAAAAATTTGTGTGAGAATTGGACCATAATGGTTGTTTGATGCAAAAATTAACTGTGCTGGATTTTAAAGACGTAGCACAATTTTTGAATCCCTTGGGCTAATTTTTTATAGAAATTTCCATAATAGCAAGTTCATATAAAAACAGAGTGTAGAGTGTGTGTTCTATGGGAAAACTAAGAATTATGTCCGATAACGCCGTGAAGTGTAATTAATAGTAGTAGGGTATTTGGTGGTGTAGGATGGTCGTCCTAGTCCGACAATAATGTTTTGACTTGTTTCTTATGACATACTCTATCTTTCTCTTTTTCTTCCTCTCCTTCCCTTCCTCATTACCACCTTCATAGAGCTTCATACGATATTTTATTCACTTAGATCAATAATCATTTTTGGGCAGATACATTTTCTTGCATATATCATATAAAAGGCAAAAGCGTAAAAACGAAATATTTGTGAAAAATGTCAAAGAAATTCTTAAATGCGTACGGCGCAATCACTTATACATTTATGATTAAGAAATTAAATAAGAAGAAAAAGAAGAAAATTTTAATTTGCCAAAGATAAATAATCTCCGCCATGTGCTTCATAAATTCATGAATCAATAGACTCTTTTAACACTTTAGTGTTTAAATAAAATCTTTCCTTTATATTTATTTAATGATCAAGTCTTATATCATTCAAATTTATTATCACTTGTGCATTACGTGCACTTTAATTTTTATTCAAAATGATTGTTATGAACAGCGTGTTATCATCATACAGCGTATATATGTTTGCCTCTTTATGTATTTAAGATTTTATATAATTTTTTTTTTCAATTTTTTTTTTTTATGACAAGCGCATTCACATACAAGTATATATATATATATGTGTATATATCTTGCTTAAATAATATACTCAAAATCAAGTACATATCTAATTAATAATAAAGATAATGATAAACGAGAATGAGAAAAGAGGGAGATTGTCTCTCCAGGTAGCTTTAGGTAGACAATGAAACAAATAAACTTATGATAAGAACAATACCTACTTACATTTTCGTGTGCTATTGTAAAAGGTAGAAAATTATCGAAATAAAATCGGCAGCGATTAACTTGAATGAAATAAAATAAAATGCCATTTTGACGACTTTTGTACTTAGGAGCCGAGCCAAGCGTTGACATCCCTTCAATGTCTGGTCAATCTTTGTTAAACAAGGCATTTAACCTTAAATCAGTAAATAGCTCTCACAATGCAACCACAACACTTATATAATGCTTGTAACGCCTAGAAATATGCCACAGAAAAGTTTAGTATTAAAAGGATATATATATTGGTTTTTTCACATAGACCTAGTTTAAAATTACTTCTTAGCAGGCTTTTCAAGTTAACCTCGAGAATCATTGAATCACAAAGTAATGCAATGTGTTGTCTTTTCTTATATCAAATTTAGTATTCTCGGGCAAATGGCTGCAATAAAAATGTCCAATACAAATTATATTATAAAAGAACGTTGCCACATCCCACACCATAAAGCAGAAACAAAAAAATGCCTCATAACTTGTGACATCTCTCCGTTGTTGTCCAGAGTTCGACTGCTAAGTCAACAATCAGGTTGACTAGCGTTTTGCTTTATTCGATATACCTTGATACCGGTTCGGGATATTCCTTTAAAAGATGAATTATCGTTTCGTCGAGTCATCGATTAACTTAAAATGGGGCTGCCGAAGGGCAATATACATAAATATAAAACTCCTTCGTATTTGTCATTTCGTTTTTCATGTCATATCACAAAAACAAAGAAGTTTCAGGAAAAACTTTCAGAAATGCTCGTGCAATTCTTGTTTGTGACTCAAGCAAATTTTTATTTTCTTTTCATAACATTTCGTTATTTGTAGTTGAAAATTATGTTTTTATAAAATAACATCTTACTATACTAACAGAATGAGCAATGACTAGGGGATGTTCCTAATCAATTTAATATAGGGAAGGAAAAATTAAAACAAAAAAAAGAAGAAAACTTTAAATATAAAGGAAGAAAACACACAAAATCTGTTCATTAAATAATAATAACAAGTGAGAAAGTTATATTCAGCGGGGGCTGAATCTCACATGCCCACCACAATGCTTTTCGCATTCTACTCTCCCAGTTCTTTTATTCGATACCCATATCGCTGATATTATTAATAAAAAAAAAAAAAAAATGAACAGAGTAATCGCGGTGCCTACCGTATTCATTTTAGAATTAATCCATTTTTAGACAGATAATATATCGTCATTTGAGGAATGTACAAAATAATATTAAACATTCTGCCTTGTTTGCGTTATGATAAATAAGCATAAAACGTCAAAAAAAAGCGAAAAAAATAAAATTTAATTAATTGTTACTTTGCGATTTTTTCACTTCGTATAGTAAATGTCGAAAATTTCATCCTTCCAACTTTTGCAATTTCTGAGCATCAACGAGCAAAAACCCATAAATTTTTGTTAAGAAAAACGGGGTTGCATTCAGTTTCTGCTCCACTGCAGGCTTCTGCTCCAGCCAATTTAGCTCATTTGCAATGCCAACGTGCGTGGAAAAACTTCCAATATTCTTAGCAAATTTGAAGCCGATGTCTTCATTTTTTTAACCAGGAGCGTGGCAACAACAAGCACTACACTATGGACAGACATGGCTAAAACAACTCAGAATTTCAGAATATCTTCTTTATGGGGTATCTGAAGCTTCCTTTAGGGTGTTAAAAATATTATGGAAAAAAATAAAACGGGTACACCCCCATCTTACAGCGGTGGTCATAAAGAGAGGCATCAACAACTTCAAGTCACACTGCACGAATATATATGGGTTAGCCATATAAGGATTAAGTGACATGGATCAGCGGCTTCAAAATATATTTTCGTTCATATATAGTTTGGACACTACTATGTATATGAAGTCTGGTAGTTCAAAAGATTCAAGGTAGACAACTTTAATTAGTTGTTTCCTATTCTTTGTCGTGTTTTACTGTAGCACTGCACACTTTTTAACTCCGCACTTGGACATGGATGCTGCGAAATGGCTTGGAAAATATTCCCCCAAGACTCGTTAAATAATTTTAATATATATTATTCTAACAATATTCGTTAAGTACTCGTTGAAAATAAATTTCTCTCATCGAAAATAAAGTCCAAGTATCTATAGTCTATGGGTATGTGTGACTGTTGAATTTTATGACTGTCTACCCGAAGATTATTCTTAGAAGGAGAAAGCAAGGACTTTGTTTTGTTGTGAAAAATAGGTCCAAAGATTTATTGCCATTAAGCTCCTCCAGATCTCGTGAGGAAAAGCTCCGGGTCAAAAGACTGCAGTGTCTTTCGCGAAAAACGCATAAGCATTTGACAGAGTGAGTAATATAATAAATACAGTAACGATCCCAACACCGAGCCCTGGGATACATCAGCAATAGCGGTAGCGGCAAATAAGATTGTTGTTTGTTTATTCCAACAAAAAGTTGGCGATTTTTTAAAAAAACCTCTAATGGCTTTTTACTAAATGATCCGCCATTTTAAAAGTAAGTAACTTAGCGGCAAGTCTGCTGTGCCGGACGACTAAGTTTTTCTTTTGATAGGTCACTTTTAATATGGGGTGTCAGCCTCTTAACATTTTGTATTGTTTTTAAATCATGTCTAAAACTAAATTGTTCAACGGCTTAAATCGATAAGACATCAACAAGGCTGGTCGGTATCTCTTAGATCACCTTTTCAAGCAGTTTACCTAGAGAACTAAAAAGTTAAATAGGGCGGTAACTACTAGGCAGACTTAAGGATAGATACGACTTTAGAAAGTATTGCAACTTAAGGCAGGAGTATATTAATGAACCTAAGCAATCAAAGCGTGATGTAAGCAACTGTTTTAGAAAGGTTTTCTGATGGAATCCGGGCTGCACGACATGTTGTCTGTAAGACCGCACCTACCGAGAGGTAAGCAAGCTATGATGTAGTAATCTAATCTAGCGTCGCACACTAGTAGATCAACATGCATAATTTTCCTCATACTATCTTAAACTGGAGATTCATATTGGAGCGAAATTTTGATCCAATTATTCTATAATAATTTATGTGATGAAATAGATGAAACCTGAAGTGAAGATATTAAAAATTAGATCAAATAGCATCGGAAGTTGGTTAGACCCGAAATTTATCACTGTCTTTGAATGGTTAATGCAATTTTGGATAGTGGAGCAGAGCAGAATGAGTAAAAAGTATTATATCACTTTCCCCATAGATTAGCTCTCGATCAAACCCAATTTCGATGTTGACTATTCGGGCGTGTTCCAGGAAAAAAGAGCAGACATATTCATATATTTATCGCAGTACGTCACTAAAGACCAATACATTAGGTGCTTGCAAAAATGTTGGCCTTTTTTTCACTTGAAAAAAAAGCATTTATTGAGAAAAATCGATACCATATATATTGGGTAAAATATTTTTCATCATTTTCTACAATTTTTTCCCATGTTTCTGGCAACATGGCGATACCGTGTCGAAAGAACGATATTGGTTTGACAGCGATCCAATCATCGATCCGTTTTCGCATTTCGTTAGCATTTCGAGCGCGCGTGTAAGCCGAGGCATTCTACATCGATCGGAACAAATGGTAGTCAGAAGGCGCTATGTCTGGTGAGTACGCTGAGTGTGGCAGAACTTTGCATTCGAAGTGCAACAGAGTATCCTTGACCTCTTTTGAAACATGCGCCCGATCGTTCTCGTGCCAGAGGATGATTGTGCCTATGTTAACCGCCATTGCTTTGGTCTTTTTTGCAGCGACGCATCGGTCAATTTCTTCAATTAACGTCGACAAAACATCTGCAATAACAGTTGCAATCGGATCATGACCCCACCTTATGCTCAACGAAGTTTAAGGGCCATGAATATTCCGCTGATCCCACCGTATGCACAACGAAGCTTAATGGCTTAATGATCCATGTAAGATTAGTAAGATTTTGGTTTTATGGTTCTATGGTTCTATAAGTGATCTTTCATTTCCATGTCTATTAAATTTAAATATGCAATAACATGCTTATGCTCGTTTAACGACGCTCTTCACATATGCAATCCCATGCAATAAGAATTTAATAAGAACTTTTTCTATATATTTAAAGTTATTAGATCATCGAATATAATGTAACCATAGACTGACTGATCTTCTAAAGTCAAATATCGAAAAATTACCTTAAATGCAAAAATTAATTTTGAAAATTACATTATTAACAAAGTGCATAATATGGCAGGGCCTTTCTATGGTACAACTAATCGAAAATCCCAATTGATTGTAAGGCTGATATATTAATACTATTTAAATCTTTTCTTCTTCAATTCATAATATTCTATAAATGTCCCGTGCGGTCTATAAGTTGAGCATAAGAAAAGAAGACTGTTAGACTAACAGGCCGGCAAAAAAGGTTAGATCGATTCAGAGAATGATTCTGAAAGGTGATCCTAACTCAATCGCTTCTAGATATATCCTTATATTATATATAGCGCAGGGTATTAAAATGTTATGTATGTAAGCAGAGTCATAAACGATGTCCGTTTTTTTTTTTTTTGCCTTGCTGACTTTTCGTAATTTCTTCAACTGAAGGCTGATAGTTAAATGTGATGTATTCAACCTTCGTGCTACCTATCTCTTGTTGTACAAACAAATTTCTTGCCATCTATTGGAGATTTTTTTGAGCTACCGGCTTAGCATTCTTCTTACTTAAATGTGCACCGCACGAATTTCGTTACTTAGTTATTAACTAACTATGAACTGCATTCTCTTTTGCCGGATCTCTGTAAACGCTTTAGGGAAATTAATGATCACTTATTCGCCATTCTAGATAAAAGTAAATATGTGAAATGTATGTTACTTAATCGACAACACGTGCTTAAATAGAATCATTCCATCACCCTTCCCTTCCGCGTAGGCAAAAAAGAAAAAAAGAGGAAAAACCTTTGTCATGCCTTCAATATAAAAAAAGCTCTTTGGTAAGATTTTGCTAATTTTTGACCTTCGTTTACATATGTTATATTATTTGATACTTATTTATATCATTTTGAAAAAAAAAAAAAAAATTTAACTAACAGAAACTCCCCGGCATCTGAACTGTTATCACTCTGTATACACCTAACTGTCTTTTTACACGATAGGTAGATTCCTTAGAAAAACATGGAAACAACATTTAGTTTTATCGCTCCACTTTAATTCTTTATTCACTCTCGTGTTATTATTTTCATTTAAAAATTTAACGCAAGCATTTTGTTAATTTTTATTTTTACTACATAAGAAGCATTTAAATAACAAAACAATCAATCAAGAAATAAACATTTTGCCGAATAAATCTGAAGATTACTGCTTATTCATTAAAAAATCTATCTTTTTCAACATTGCCTGGTAGTCCGCGATTCTCGCGGAACCAAATTTGCATGTTGCGCGAATGCCAATTTTCGAATTTACAAAATAGATTTTTAATTAAAGTCGCTCTGGAAGATAAAAAAAAAAACTCGAAATATTTTCCCGAAAAACCGTGCAAAAAATGTGATAAAGTGAGAGCGGAATTCATGCATCATAAAAAAAATTAAAATAGAGCATAATGAAAATTTAGTCCATAAGTACAGCAAATAAAAATTTAACTGTAAACTAGGAATGAAAATCAATTTCATAACTAACGGTTCAAGCTTGCCCGTTTGTTGGACGCTTGGACCAAATATGCTATTCCCAGTCGAAGATATGGCAGATATGTCTAGCATAATTGTTGGATTCGACTCATATGAAGCAGTTAGTTGTTAACGACTCATGTTGTATTTGTTTTTTTTTTCGGTTTCTCAAGTTGCTTATATAATTGTTGAAATCGTTTCTTAGTTTCGGTAAGACATTGTCAAAAAATTAGATTTAGAAAAAAATTACTTTCACGTTCTTATTGGCGAATCGTGTTATTCATACAAGTCGGGGAAAAAAAAAAGTCCTTGCAACGAAAGAGTTGGGTGTATATGGTCTGGAATTAGCACTATATGTTATGTGTCCGCGCGAGTAGTCGAAGAGGTGACAATTACGACTAGCAACAATTTAGTGTTCGCAAATGCAAATCGCACGTGCGGTAGAGTTTACTGTCGTTGCGAGTACTTTCTATAGCGAGTGTTCACTCGATAAGAGCATAACACTTATCATCTCCCTGTGACTTTCCTCACTCACTCCTCTTTCACGGCATCCGTCACCATGTGACACGAGTAGAGCGCATCCCCTGACTGATGGGTCATATTTCGACAAAAAAAAAAGTTCAAACTCAGACCCTTTATAGAACTAAATAAAATTTTTATGTTTAAACATATTTTATATTAATTCATATAAATTAGATTTAAGTTAACTTTTTTTAAATGTTTTCGTTTATCATTTAGGTCATATTGCCTTCAGTGCATTGGATGATACATCTCATTCGGTACATGTTTACAGTATTAATGGCACTAATTTAGGTTCAAAATATGTCTCCGGCCGTGTAACTGGTTTAACAACTGCTTCTGATTATCTGGTTGTAGCTGACGATGCCGGTGATATAACTATGAGTCGTTTACACGGGTAAGTCGTTAAGTTGTTATATTAATTAGGTTTACTGCTTAATTAATTTAATGCTTATTAAAAAAATACAAAAAAAAAAAAAAGAAAAGTTTAATGCATTTGAATATTAATTAAGTTCGATTTGTAGAAATGATTCATTAATTTATTACTTTTCCTATCAAAGATAGATAGATAGATATCTGATTAGTACAAGCGTTTGAATTATTATTTGTTGCTCTTTTTTTTTTTTTTTTTTTTTTTTTTTTGCTGATTATTAAGCTGCTTACCACCGTTAAATAACTTGTCCTTGTCTTTTGTTAAGCACTTAAGTTCATTGACTGTTATGTATAATTACTATTATCAATATTTTATTTAAAGTGCTTTATAGATAGCAATCAATTTTTTTTACCAAATTTTCAAAAATTCAACAATTTTTCTAATACCCATCTATCTTTTAGATATTAACATCAATAGACACTTAAGCACTAAGAGTGAAGAGGTCTCATGATTTGAAAGAAAAATATATGTAATTAAAAATTATTATTATTATGAAATTTTTCTCTAAAGATTTAAAAATTTACATAGCGAACTGTGAAAAAATGACTCGAAACAAATTTCAGAACAGTTTCACGCTGTTCATATATTCGGATGAGTCGTGATAGTTTTCCCAAATTTTCTGTACCATATAATCGATTAACGAATTAAGTGTAACGTCCTTCATATAAGTTATATAACTGAAATTTTTGAAAATCATTTTCATTTTATTGAATCGCGCTTATCATCGATATTTCATTTCTGAAAATCACGATTAATTCTCCCTTAATGACCCGAAAGCCTACTCATGACAACACAAGAACTCACAATTGCTATTAAAACAGGATAGTCTCTTTTTATACTGTTTAAGTGAATCGAGTTTTTTTGTTGTTGTTGTTGTAAAAAAAAAAAAAAAAAAAAAAATCTATCTGTATTCACTACAAGCCACTCAGGGCCATAAAAATCCCCACATGCAGTGTTCATTATTCAATATTATTATATTCGTCATTTCACTTAGGGGAAAACGTCGCTCGACATCTTTCACCTTTCACCTAATCCACATTTATCTCTTGCTTCTTTTTTGAATCTTATTCTCTTTAAGCGTGCAAAAATTGCCAAGTAAGCAGCTCTTCGCTCTGCAAGCCTTGTAGACTTTCACGAAACCCCTTGCCCGATATTCCTTACGTTTTCAAAGTTGATTTGTATTATTTAACGTTTGTCTCCTTAATATTCGATTCAACATTTTTGAAGCGATAAAACTAGGTAATAAAGTTCAGTAGCACCCTTGCTACCCTTTATTTATATTTCCTCTTTAACCTATGAGGCATATAGGCATCATAGGAAATAAAGAAGTACGATTCGATATAGAGCCAATGAACTTCAGTAAAATCTCATGGTGGCATGTTGTCTTTATGATACCAGTAAGCTTGCCATGGAAATGCCAAAATGAAAAAAAAAAATTGATTAAACTCGTTGATATATAGAAGGCATTCACCGTGCAATGTTCACTAAGAAAACCGAAAGTAATCCTTCCTTATCTTTAGCATCATATGAGCAGTGTGGTTAAGACTATGGTTATAAGTGCATTATTTATACGAATCAAGAAGTACTATAGGACTACTTATTGAGTAGCACTTATTGAGTAGCTTACGGATGCTCCCGCTCTCAAAACATGTTTAAGATCACTTTCTCGATTGCATGATTGATGCATGTGTACGGGCATTGTCATGAAAAAAAGAAAAAAACGATTTTCGAGTTCCTTTGTCCTTCGTGAACCGTTTGTGGTACTCACGCAGATCACTTAGTTGGACTAGTTTGAATTGATCCGTTCAGATATAACAGTTTCACCAAGCTTTGCTAATTCGTAGTAAAAAATTCCGTTTTTTTCAATCCTCCAGTACGCACACTAGTACTTTCTGGGCATTAACATTGGACTTTGCAAGAGATGTAGATGGTGGTTGCCCTAGATTAACACATGCTTTACCTCGTTTAAGACCGTTTATCCAGGATCCATTCCTCATTGCCCCTAATAGCGTGAAGAATATAATCATTATTTCTATAGTGACTTAACAAATGTAAGCAGATGTCAACTCTTCGATTTTTATCCACTTCGGCGGAATACCTCGTGAGGAAGCTATTTATTCCATTTCGTTCTATGTACTTCTTCTTGCGTGCTATCGAAGTGCAATTGCTTGTTGGTTTATTGCCCTTTATGAGCTTGCTAGGCTAGATATGCTTCTTCTTCTTCTTCTTCTTCTTCTTCATCTGACAACTATCACGGAGCGCCAGACTGTTTATCTTCTGCAAGACCAGAGCTACTTGCACGAAATTTCGCAAACCACTTTCCAATTGTTTCAGCTGCACTTTTAACACAGAATAACATGGTATGCTGTAAATGCTGCTTGTTGATACCCATTTCTTTACATTGTGCTACGCGCGCGACGCTTTAATTGTAATTATCTGAAATTTTATTGAAAAGTTTATATATAGGTGTGCAACTATCATTTTATTCTTGAACTCCTGTCTCCTCCTGCTACGTACTTGAACTCCAACATTTTATATTAAAAAAAAAAAATAAAAAAAAAAAAAAATAAAAAAAAAATAAATTAATAAAGAAGAAAAAAATAAAAAAAAAAAAATTTTTTTTAAAATATTTTCAAAAAATTATTCATTTTTTTCGCTTATAAAAAAATCAAATCTTATTTGCCTTACTCCGAGTTTTCCATTTGTATTGCGTTTGACGCGTATACACGTTATCGGTCGATGTTAATTACGCACTATGTGAGGAGCTTTTAAACATAAACTACGCAGCCAATTGGTTAATGTAGATGTACACACACATGCAAGTTGCAATTTTGTTGTCTATTGTAAAAAGTCAGATTAAATATCTAAAGGGTACAAAAAATATATATTTAATCAAAATTTACATCGATCGAATGCTTTTTAATTTCTATTAACTCTTCATATTTGAAATCGTGATTGATTCTCTAGCGTAGAAGCCTGATAAAGCATTTGTGCTTAAGTTTAATTCTCCCTGACCCAGTTACATTAGCGTAAAAGGAAGCGTTTTTTGAATGCCATTTTTTATTTTCTCGTTTCTAAGGTCGAGTTTATTATCTCATTCTTTTTATTTATTTATATATATATATATATATATTTTTTTTTTTTTTTTTTTTTTTTTGTTTATTTTAATAAATCATATTTTACAAATTTTTACGGTTTGTTGCTAAGAAAAGGAAAAAAAATCGCCTCTAGTTGTATTATATTACATACAGTAGCTGGTAAAAGTTTTCGTAACATATTCAATTTGATTTTATTCAATTTTTTTCCCTTTTCCAAAAAACAACATCTAAACAAAATTATATTGAAGGGCTGATCATTAAAGTAATACTTTACTCACTATACGAAAAATGATGTGAATCCTTTTTGGATATATATATATATATATATATATGAATAAGGCTTTATATTATAGTAGGTCTTCTGTAAGACAATTAAAAATTTCTTTTTTGTTATTAGACCGATAATTTTGCAAGAGGCTGTATATATATATATATATATATATGTATATATATTAAAAGATCAAATGAAATAAAAATTTAAATATAATTTATATAGCAAAGACAGGGAATTAATTAGATGTGGAAAATATTTATAACGAATCGCTTAGGTTGAATAGCAGAGTCACTTCAATGTTGTCTGTCGAGGACTTTTTTTTTTTTTTTGCAACTAAAACGAAGCGTCTCTCTAAAGTACGATTTAAAGTTTAGAAGGTGTCATCAGATTGTATGTAAATATGATAAGAAGTATATATGAAATGCGATTACTATAACACGATATATGACTATTGCATCGACTGAATCTGTGATGTAATATGTGATATACTGAGCGTTAAACTGAGTGAATGAGCAGTTACGGTTTATCTTGGTTGGCATTAAAAAGCAATAAAATTAAGTCAAATATAAGTTTTACTATTCTTTTCTTTCCTTACCTTTATTTTGACATCGTTTACTGTCATTAAGGGCAACGAAATTATCAAAACCAATAAATATAATGACGTTTTAAATTTCTTACAGATTAAAGCCTGTATTCGATATACCGTTGCATGTGCCTGTACAAACGGTAGTAGTAACGCCAGGCAATACCCATATACTGGCGCCTCTACGTGATGGTCGCTTGGCTGTGGTAGCTGTGCATCTACCATTAGGCAACGTCAAAAAGCATTCAGTGTTGAACGTATAAAACTAAATCTAGACTTTAGCAACGTAAAGTAAAAAATACTTAGAGTGCGATATACCCAATAGTAAGTGATATAAGGTAGAAAAGTGTCTTTTAAAGCAAGCGTATATTTCCCACATTACGGAATATATCTCTAAAGCACTTTTTCTTTTTCATAATAATAGTTTTTAAGAATTAATATCAAGCAAATCAGTTGAAATCGCAAACTATTTTACGTTTAGATATTAAGTTTAATTTAAAAATGATTGCTTTTTTTTTACTCACATATCGGTAGTAAGTTCGCAATATAAGTACATAGTGGCTCTGATATGATTTTTAAGCGGGCAAGTATTTTTGAAAAACGTTTTGTACCCATCACCGTAGAACGTGGGGAGTGTTCATATTGTCAAAACGTTTGCAACTCCCAGAAGGAGACATCGGAGACCCCATAAAATACACACATCCTTGATTAGCGTCAAATTCTAATCGGCTTGTGTGGCCGCGTAGATAACAATCGTGGCTAACGATAACGCAGTGTTCGCGGCATCAAACCTCAAGTGCCGTAGAGTTTTTCTTAGTCATAGTTATAGTGAGCGGTCAGTCCTACTAGGCTGCATCTAGGTCACATCTACTTGGCTGCGCCCATCACCACCTCTAACCGTCACCATGTTACACGAATAGATGATCCTCCCGTGAGTGGTTGGTCATGTTAAGCTAAAAAAAAAAAAAAAACGATTAAAGCATGTCCGTCTGGCTGTCCGAGTAATGCCTGTTGTAAACATTCTTTTGACCACTTGGAAGACACTTGGGTCACCATATAATATTTGACTATTATTGACTAGTATCAAATTTCAATCGTTCTAGACATGTTTATCCGTCCGATTTGTCCACTCGTCTATTAATTGTTTTTATTTAAATCATTATAATAATCTCCAAAATTGGAGATATCTGCTACAAATTTAACAGAAGCTTGGAGAACGTTGCGCGCAGATCGATATTGAAAGTGAGACAAACCTGCAAAAGACACGACTATAGTACAATGGAAGTGAGAACATTTCGCCTTTCTGGGATTTTTAGCCGTTACGCATTAACTTCAAAAAAACGGACGGATATAGATTTATACTTCCATTCCCCAAAAAAAGGAAAAGAGTAAGATCATTATAGTTATAATAAAAATAGTAAGACCATTAAATACCCTACACCACATTGTCTAAAACAATTCTTATTTTTATTCTAGAACACAAAAATTATATCTTGTTTCTATATAGAGGCAAATTTTTCAAGTGCGTATTTAGAAGGAAACGGATCCAAAATGCAATCTAATGTAATACAACTTTATTCCTTACATGGGGAAGGACAAAAAATAGGTGTAGATGGTCCAAGTTTTGTAGAGTTCCTTTTTGCATGAAATTATTACAATTTTCATCACCACATTTAGACTTTTCCGCTCTACAAAGGATCAATTTTCGTGATAATCCTTATTAGAGACGGATCCAAAAAATAGGTCGAGAAGGTCCAAATTTCATTCATGACACATAGAAAATTATACCTTCTTGTCGTATGAACTTTAGTTTGCGTGGTATGAGGGGGTTCAAAAATTAGCCCAGCCAGTCCAAAGTCTCCATACCAATTTAGAATGCCCAAATACTACTGCTTAGCCACTTTTGCTGAGAAATGTTGAAAGTTGCAGTATTCTTCCACATAAAGACTTCTCCGAATAGATCGTTATATGGGGAGTGATCGAAAAAGCGGACCGATCCGAACCATCTTCGCAACATCCAAAAACATGCTTCGAAGACTACACTAACTACACATACTCTTGATTAGCATCAAATTCTCAATTGATTTATACATGTCCATCCGTCCATCTTTGTAATGTCTATAGTAAAAATAAAGATATTGGGTCGAAATTGTCCAGGAGTATTGGAAATTCTTGCACACTGATTGGGCAAAATCGTCCGCAGGATACGCAGAGCATCTCTGCTTTCTGGATATCTTGCTCGTTACTAATAAACCATAGTAGACATACCGAAAAAATTGCCATGTATATCCATGTGGAAAATAATCTAGAATATGGAACATTTCTCTTCTTTTTTTTTTGAAGCGAGTGATATCAAGGGCAGCCGGATATAATTTTCTTGCTGATTGTTCTACGAATTGGTGTGTCATATATTGGCGTTCGCCTCCCTTGTTAAAGTCAATATACAATATACACGAGTGTTTAGAGAAATGCATTTGCCAGGCTTTAGGTCGCAATCTCGATATAAGCTTTATTCTGAATTTTAATAGTAGAGTATTGTTAAGGACGGACAAAAAACATCTCGTTAATTTTGCACCAAGATTTTCTTGTCCCCGAAATGAATTGACAAATATTTTGATTTTCATGATAACGATTGTAATACAGGAACAAGAACTTTCAACGTTCCTGCTAACATTGAAGTCGATAGCTTCATTGGCCAGGAGAATGAACAGACATTATACAGATGGACAGACGATCGGACGGACAGACGGACATACTTAGATCGATTCAGAATTTGATGCTGATAAAGAATATATATACTTTGTGGGGTCTCCGATGCCTGTTTGTGGACGTTACAAACGTTTTGACAAAATGAATGTACCCCTCATCCTGCGGTGATGGGTACAAAAAATACATCTCTGCGATAATTTCCCTCTTTCATTGCAACTTTAAAACAATTAATTTACGTAAACCGTTCAAAATTTCTAAAGAGGAAACTTATGCTGAGACTGTTTCTGACACAATTATTTTTCCTGTTGCAGAGAACCATGACTGCTTTTAAAGACGATCTTTGTCCTTTAAAATTCGGCATTTTTTTTTTTTTTTCTTGGTAGTGGCACGCATATGTGCATGATTACAGAGATTTTATTATTCCCCACTTAAGTATTGTTGAAAATTTTTTAAAACTCTTTATATCTTCGTTTTACTAACATTCCAAAAAAGTTAAATTTAATGGAAATGATTAAAATCATTCCCCGCTGAATTGTCATCAAATGATATAAAATAGAAACAAAACTATTCACAAAGAAAAAACAAAAAAAAAAAAAAATTTAGATTCGTGTTGTATTAACTCGTATTAAACACAAATTAATCTTAAACGTTAAAAATAATGCAAACTGTTTAAATAATAATAAAATCATTTTATACACACACTTACATAAGTATTTGAAGCAACGGAAATTAATTGATAATGTTTAAGAACCTAATTTACATGTAATCGCATGTAAGGTAGAAATTTACTTGCATGTACATATATATATATATATATATATATATATATATATTGTGTATTATAACTTATAAAATTGAATTAATAAAAAAAAAACATATATATGAAAAAAACTATGCATATCTTATAGATTTTAATTTTCCTACTCTTTTGCAATTTGAAGTCAAATATGGGTCGTTTAAAATGCACTCGACTATTGTGGTTTAAAGAGACTTATTGTTAAACTAGAGACAAATCTCAGATGACAACTACATGGAAGCATACTCCAAAAAGAGTCTTAGACTTGTGACATAACTTCTCTTCGGTTAGTTAATAGACCATTATATAATAGTCTAAAACAGAAAAAGTACTTCTTGGTAATGGAAGGAAATATAGAAGAATATTTGAGGCGGTTGTTAAGCATTCTTTAGAAAGAAGAATTTCATTTTGAAAAATATTAAAAAAACGGGACACAGCAGCCGCTCTCGGGAGACATCCTCGGTTCGTGGAGCTTTGAGTTAAGAAATATCCAGTCAAACACGTAGGCTTCTTTAAAATTATTGATTTTTGCATAATTGGCGAGTGTTTGCATGAAGACGTGCACTTTTCGGTCATAAAGGAACGACACACTTTCACACTTTCGAAAAAATTCGATGTGTTTCACTAAATAACGTTATTTTGAAGATATAGTAAAAAATTCGCGTGGAAAAAATGAAACAAAAATTGTGTTTGAGCACGATTCTAGAACCGTAAAGTTGCCCTTTCAAATTAAAATATTCCTCCTCTTTCCTTGTCTTTGAAAGATTTTATGCTACAACCTGCCCGTTTTGCAGCATCTATCAAAGACCGCTCAGCTTTGTTCATCCGGTCACCATCGACTTCAATGCAAATATTATATAATTCGGCACTATCACCCATCTTCGAAACTTTAATGACTTTAAAATAGTAATCATATCGTCATTAAAACTGCACACACCAACTTCAATCGCTATGTCCACAATTTTTTTCCATATTAAAAGCCTCAAAATTTCAGGAAAAAATATATTTTTTTATTTGATCAAATTTCTACCATACATTCTAGAGCGTTCAAAGCATTCCTTAAGCAAAAAAAATGTTGAAGAATTTACTGTGGGTTTATTCAAATGGGTTCAGCCGCTTCTGTAAAAAAAAAAAAAAACAAGCAAGAACATTATAGTCGGGTGAGCCCGCCATTAATTGCCCTTCTCTCAGTACTATTATTCGCTCTTTTTGACAATAAGACACCAGCAGTATATTTCATGAAAACCCTCAGTTTCCGCTTAGCTGACTTTGCATGGTAGCCATTATATATGTTAACATCTAATAAATAGACCTATCTGGTCTAAATTCCTTATTGTTAATTTTTGTGGTTAATTCCCTACTATCGTCCAATTTTTATTATAAA
>NW_023998415.1:30924587-30999008 GCF_014805625.2 Glossina fuscipes
TTTATTTTGCATGTGCTGATAATATTTCAAGGTGGGGTAGCTTTAGCACAATAGTTTTTGTTTAAGCTATTTATGATTTATGATATTAATGTTTAAAAATTGAACATTTTGCTAAATTGCTGATAACTGTAATTTATTTAAGCCACAGTTAAAAAGGGAAAGATTTGTACTTAACGTTATGTAAGTAGTATAAGCGCTCACTGGCATAATAAGTAAGTATTTATTGGTCCTCGACTTCTTTCTGTAATAAGAATTTTAAATGTTTTATAAAATCATTTTTGCACTTTCCCCGCTTCACATTTTAACAAAATTATTTCTCACCTGCACAGGATAAAGGAAAACATCATTGGAATCTTTACCCATACCGTTACGGGCTACACACTTATAAGCACCCATATCCTCCCATTTAATATTCGTTATTAATAAATCACCCGATGGTAGCAATTTGATGCGATGACTTTGTTCTATGCGATTTCCTTCGTCATTTAACCACGTAACTTCCGCCTTGGGGCGAGCATGCACCTTACAAGGTAATACGACATTTGATCCAACCAAATCCAGATGCATACGTTCACTATAAACAATGCGAGGTCTAAACGGTCCGCGAAAAGGTTTCTCGCGTATTTGTACTAAGTCCTTAAAATCTGTTTGCGGATAAACAATAGTTGAGGCATAAACGGTTTTCGATCCAGTACGTCCAACACAGGTATAGGTGCGAGGTTCACTCAGCATATGATCGATAACATGTACCGATCGCACTTTAACTATAGCACTTGAGCTCGATTCGGATATAACATTCGATTCGATGCTGTCAATCTAGAAAATATATTTATATATGTAGAAATATATGTACACTATATAAAACTATATTTTGAAGAGATTTATTCAAAAAGTAAACTAATACGTTATCATGAAAATCGATCCCATTGTAGAGTGCAGTCGAATAAATGCACTATGTTAACTTTTTAAGCAATGTCAAGCATTCATTTTATTTTATTTAAGGTTAATTTTAAAGCAAATTTCAAGCATTTTTCTCAATTTTCTTTTTTTGATTTTTTTTTTTTTTTGATTTTTTTTTTTTTTACTAACTCACCTCTGACAAAGGTAAATGACCGACAACCCATTGTACTGTGGGTATTTGAGAGCCCATAATTTCACAAACAATTTCCACTGGGGAACCGATAGTTTGCATAATTTTTCCTGGAGGTGTTTTTATAAATCTTATCCAATCTTGGCCCAGGCGGCTACGGGTATGAAGCATGGCTTGCGAAGATGGCTTGTCATCCACCATTTCAATGGAATTATCCAAATCGTCTATGGCTCGAGCATGGGAGCCACGACTACTGGCAAACACCAGTAGGCCTAATAATAGATAAGTCAAGTTCATCTTCTAAAAGAAATAAAAATAAAAAAAAAAAATTTATACATATAAATATAAATATATACAAATAAAAAGAAAAATGATTTACTTTTAAAATAAATTCAACTAAATCGATTTAATTTTTCAAATCGCTAGGTTCTTATTATCAGTAGAAAGCAAAAAAATAAATAAATAAATAAATAAATAAAATAAAATGTACACACCCACAGACTAAATGATAATATAAAATGACTTATCGTTCTAAGCGTTTCAGCATTTCAAATATGATCAAGTGTAGTACAGAATATATGTACATGTATATACCTAAGGAAATGATAAGTTTTATAATAAGTTTTCTAACCGCTTTTATACAAAATTAACGTTTAAGAAATTTTTCTTAGCAAAAATATGACTCCTTAGCATTATACGTTCCATAGCAACAAACCGATATTATACACAATAATTTCCAATAATGTTTAAATGCCTTCATATTAGTTTCCGTCTTAGAAATATTCAGTCAAAAGCCAAAAGAAAAAAAGGGGAAAAAATAAATTAGTTTCCAACAAGATCGGCATTTACATTGATTACCTTAAGAAGAATAAAATCAAAAGGAAACCGCCTTTTCCACACACATATAAACCATAGTACGATAATCTTCACCGACCCTGTTTTTTTTTTTTTTTTTTTTTCACTATTAACTATATTGTTTTCATTCATGAAACTTGTGTGTGAAATCAGATAATAAGAGAAGGCTGACTGCACGGAAACGGAATACGAATCTTGAATACCCAATATTCCGAATTACCTCTTTCTTTTTTTTTTTTTTTTTTCTTAAGTCAGAAATGCCTTGCCTCGATTTTTTATGAAATTTTGAATCTACATCTCAACCTAAGCCCCATTTTGACACGAGATGAAACTATGGGAGACATATCACAGTTTTCTATATAAACTTTTCAAATGTGTTTCAAGCAGATGCCAAGCAAAAAAAAAAGGGGCGGGGACGGTAATGCAAACATTATTATGTAGATAATAAATTTCAAGATTATTTATTTTGAGTAAGCATTTCTGCGTGTATCTGTCCATTACGAACGCAATAACAAAACTAATATATCATTATATTTCAGCAATGGATATAAAAAATCTATAAAACGATAAAACGATAAAAATTCGCTCGAAACGTATGGTAAATGTTTGTTTCCTTGACAAAGACAAAAGTCTAAACTGAGCGAAAATTCAAATAATGAAATATAAAATCACATACAAACTTACATATATATATATATATATACATATATATATATATATATACACAGACATGTATTTAGTGTATGCATACATATATATGTAGATATATATATTAAAATATATACAAACAGAAGCACATGTTTAGTCACACTTAGTCAACTATAAAGCTTAACAAAAAAAAAAAAGAAACAAAAAAAAAAAACTTTTGCTTGCCGCTGGGGTTCAATATACACAAGACTCTTACCATACACGAGCGATTCATATGTACGTATGTATGCGATTATAGACATTGTCACACTGCAGTTAAATGAAATTTATGCACAAACATAAGCATTTTTTAGGAAACAGATCGCAACAGATATTTAGGAAATGTTTTCTAATTATTGCATCAGATATTTCGCTTTAATAAAATTTAAAAAAAAAAAAAAAAGCGAAAAACGTTTTTACATAATTTGAAATATATATATATATATATATATATATATATAAATAAATAAAAATACTTAATTACACTTTTTAATCACTGATTTATAATTAAAATTTCCTAGACGTTATGCGTAAAACAGGGGTTTTTTTTTTTCTTTCTTTCTTTATTTATTTATTTAATTATCAGTACAATGTTTAAAAGTCGGTCAAACACTGCTGTCATTATACAATAATTAATTACGTTTTAATGTTAAATAAAAAAAATAAAAAATTTTTAATTTGAATTAATAACAAAAAAAAAAAAAAAAAGAAGAAAAATGTAAAAAAAAATAAAATAAAAATATAAAAGTCAATAAAAATTCGACGACCATAATTTGCCTTTAAATCATTCAAATGCTTCGTTGCCTACGGTAGAATAAACTCTGTCTTAAGTTCATTGCTTCGGTACAGGTGTAATTAAAGAATAAATATGAGTTGAAATATGTTCCTTTTTTTTTTAATTAGCGCTACACATATAAAGACATATGCAACTCTGCCTCTTCTTTCCCCAAATACGAACGGCAGCGGCAGCGGCAGCGGCAGCGACAGCTTGAATAATTTAACAGACCTTCCTACCCTAAACATTATATGCACATATGCATTATTATTATTATTATTATTATCATTAAATCGAATTTAAAAAAAGTTTCATAGAATTGAAGAAAAAAATGAAAAAAAAGGTTAAAAGATTCGTTTTTAAGATGCAACTTCATCGATATAGGAGACAGATAATCTCTTAAGTAATCTATCTTTTAGGTTCTGTACTTCTTTTCAATTATTGGTAGTAAGAGAATTTAAGCTTTGGAAGCAAGCAAGTTCAAGGAGCTGAAAATAAATTCACCACTACCTAATAATTGTCGTAAGAAACAAACAAAAAAAAAAGTCTTTCCATATCGGTCAAATAGCTCTTGGGAAATTATTGATATAATATAAACTGACTTGCAAAGCGAAAATCAACCTCCTTGACTCGGAATCCAATGACGAGCAGTTGAATCGTTGGAAACTTGGACACTTCCAGTTTGGTATTGGACATCTAAAGATTCTTCCTATACAGTGCCCGCGATTCGGATTAAATCTAAGCGAATCATAAATGATATTAATGAAGGGTTTAACAAATATTGCGAAGAATTGCTTCAAACATTTCATTTAAAGAATTGTAAGAGAAAACTAGCAAGAAACCCTTGAAAATTACTCAAAGATGTTCGATTCCTTCACAATCGAAAAGTATTTATAAGCAAAGTACGATCATATATATCATCGGAATTTTTTTTATTTGGACTTTTACAATATGCTTAAGAGTGCTATGTTAAGAGTGATATGAAATCTTATGGGAACCAATTCCTTACATATGTGTACAGCACTTATGCTTAGCGTGCTTACACGATTGATACTGCGGCACTTTTACTATACTTTTGTCCTTAAATGATTTCATTTCGGAACTTTTAAGCAAAGTTTTTTTTTTCTATTTTTTCTAAAAGCATTTTTAGAATACTAAGCGAAGCACTCTTATAAAATATCCTTAAAAATGATTTCTTCACTTTGCAAGGTGGACACTCGACAATCGAGAGAAAGGTAAAATGGAAAAAAAAATCCTTCATAGAGATGACTTGTTATTATAATTCAAATATCGTTTATAAAAAACAAAAAAAAAAAAACAAAAAAGAATATCTATTTTTTAGCTTGAATTACACGCTAGTATGAAAACCTAATCTTAATGAAACTTTAATGACATGTGACATTTGAAAAAGTTTTTAACAACAACTCAGCAATGACGATACTGACGGTAAATACTATGCCGGTGAAAAACTTTTTCCTTCACTTTTTTTCGCCAATTGAAAAATGTTGGACATATTGATCTCTTGCCACTCCCCTTTCCGACTAATTAAAAAAAAAAAAAACACAATATTCTTAGTAAAATTCTCAATCGCGATCCAATCTCATCTCATTCGGAGTTGTTGGTGTTGATGGTGGCGTTGTTGTGTCTTCTCCAGGCTCGGGCTCTATATATGCGATCATCGAAATTTCAATGGAGAGTGCGGTAAACTCTCGCAATGAAAGATCCTTTTTATCAATAATCTATGGATTGTGGCGTCGATATCAATCTAATCTAGTAATCATTGAAAATTTGCCTTCAATTACTTATTTAATAACATACACAAGACTTATTAGCGAAACATTACATAAGATATTGAGTAGGCGAACATGTGCCCGACCGCCCGAATTTAACATATTTAATGTTATGCATGTGGATATGTAGAAAGTATTCTTTTTAATCGTTAATTCATTTCATTTGAATATTTATTCACATTTACTTACTTGTATTTTCTTTTTTCTACGTCTTCTTCTTAGGTTATGAATGATTGCGAAAATTTCTCTGCCAAAAAAATTGAAAATATAATCAGACTGCGTTGATCTATTAACACAACACAGGCTGAATAAGTGCAAAACTGCTTCTCTGCTTCTTTGCTTCTTTTCTTTTCTTTTTTTTTTTTTGCTTTCTTGCTTTTTCTTTCTTCTATCAAACAAAAAATGTAAAACTCTTTCGCTTTTCTTAAGACTTAACGACCGTTTAAAAAAAATTCTAGATAATGATCGTAGAGTTTTTTTCGTTTCTTCCTTTTTTTTTTTGCTTTTGTTTTTGCTTTTTTTCTCTATTTTTTATTCGCTCTGAATGCTCTGTTCGTCTCTTGATTAATGAAAGTTCGATGGTGTTATGTTATGAAAGAGTTCAGTAGTTCAAGGTTGTGTTGTATCCTTGTTAAAGCGTTTTGATTGAATTTCAATAGTAGATAGCTTAGCACTGACATAGGTCCTCGAAAGATGTCCGTTTTGGAAAAGTTTTTTTTCACTGAAGGCGGAATTTTGCTGCTTTTACCGTTGACCGGTGTACAAGGAAAACTTCAATATTTCTTAACACTTTTTCTAATTTTCTCCCGTAGAGAAAAAAAAAAAACGAATTTTCTACAAAGTTCAAATTTTTTTCCAAGTTCGGTGTGTATTTCTTTCTTTCAATTTTTTTATTTTTTTTTTAATTTTTTTTTTTTTTTTTTTTGCTTTTTTTTTTTATTTATATTACTTTTTTTTATAATTTTTTTTTTTTTTTTTTAATTTTTATTATATATAATTATTATTGTATGAACGTTTTCTTTAATAATTATTTTAAAGAGTTTTTATTATATATATATTATAATTATTTTTGTTTTAGTTTAATATTTTTATGCGAAATTAATTAAAACATTGTCTCTAAAGGCGGTTGAAATTTAATGAAATTATTTTTTTTAAGCACACGTTGACACAAAACTCGCTGTTTTAACCAGTAATTAGACATTACAGGTGTGTTGTGGCACCTTCTACTCCGCTTTATATATTTAGATCTACGTATACATATATATATATATATATATTTATATATACATATATATATATATATATTTATTTAATTTTATAGTCAGTATCGAAGTTCTAGTCTTATATATACAATTATTGTTGTATGGTATTGTTGTACTTCTTTAATGAACTTTTTCTCTCTAATTGCTTTTGATGCGGTTGTCGTAATATAAAGCATGCGAAGGCAAAAATTATAATCGATAGCTGTGACAAGTAGGCAAGTGGTACACTTGTGCGTAATAAAAAAAGACTTAGAACTTTTCAAAGTTGTGTTTAACAGTTCGAAACTGAAACTGAACTGATCACTTCTACACTCGGCTTGTCAGTTTATATATACAAGTACTTGCCGTGACCAACGAGCTAGCTACCCAGTTGTTTCATAAAAATATACTCTCATATGAGTTTTGGTTTTGATTTGGATTTTTCTACACTCTCGTATTTATTTTACTTTTTCCGTTTTTTTTTTTTTTTTTTTGCTTTTTTTTTTTTTCTTGATATACGAGCGCACTGCACTGGATGGTTATTTTGTCTCTTTTTTTCTATTGCATGAGATTTTCTTCGGCATTCTCTCTGCCTGTATATGTGCATTCAATATTCCCAATTTACTCTGCACAGCTTGTGAATGCGATGATGATAAGTATTCATTGAATAGTTTCTTTCAGTCATTTCAAGTATATATGTGTGATGAGTAGACATAATTTCAGAAAACAGAGACACACATCCCTTCCGTTAAGGCAGCCAAACCCAATCTATTTACATTGTGAAGCCGTTTGCTTCGATATAAGAAATCATAAAATGTATGAGTTCATTACCGACCATCGAAATACAGTTATGTCATAAATTTGATTTATCATTCCGATAACGATTTTTAGAAACACTTATCTCATAAGGGATCCCATAACGTATATAGATATAAGTTTGTAATTAGCGAAATATATATTTACTATGTCTCTCTTTCTGCTTACCTCCCTACCTTAAATTGCGATATAAACTTGAAATTGAATCTATATATGCTTAAATGTTGACCATGATCTGCCCGAAGATGGATCTAGAATAATCAAAAACATTTTACTGTGCAGTCAATCGGAGAAAAATTCTGCACAAAACGTTATTAAGTCCTTGGGTAGATGCAAAGGACGCAAACTAACCGTAAACTGACTGACTTTTGTGCTTATGTTGCCGTAACTGAAAAACAATTTGAATCTAAAATATTTATAACCCTTCACCGCTTGTTGCTTGATACGTATGCAACACATAGTAGGAGTTGAGATAGGCCCATCTTTAATATGCCGATCGATTCGGAATCATTTTCTGAATAGCTTTCTGAACGAATTCCTGAATCCATTTAAGCGTCCGTCTCGCCGTTTTGTTTCCTTGAGTTCATTCTATAAGGCATAATTTTTGAGATTTTTTGGATGAAATTTGATACACTGATGTGCTCAGACACAAAGATGAAAGCCATTAAAAATTGATCGGATCGAATAGCTTTCTCGATCACTTGCCATACATCGACTTATTTTGAAAAGCCAGTACATGAGTAATTGTAGGTTGGTGTAGAGTATTCAACCGTGGATCGTGACATATCACTTTGTTTACTTTTTTTAATACGAAATATGTATTTTACATATTAACTGTGCCGACCTTTTTAGCGATGACGAAAAACTTGACAATATTTTGTAAAATACATTATTATGCCAAATACACATTCATAATGATAAAATTTGATCAAGAGATCAGGAGAAGGATCATAACTTAATTAAAAGAAAAGCAACTATTCCCAATTTATATGTTAGATGATACTACCCGTTCGCCTCTGTTTGTGCGAAGAACAATTCCCACATGTAAGTATGTTGCGTAACATAAATAATGATGAAAAAGAAAAATTGCCCAAATATATATATATATATATATATATATATATATATACATATATATATATGCATATATATATATATCTACAATATCAATGTAATATCGCTTGCTCTTCCCATGGTGCTATCAAAATTGCATTCTTGCGAAAGATCGAGGGAGATGAGAGTATTGCGCTCTTCACAGGAAAATGATTCTATCTTCTATTCTTCGTTCGCCATCTAACGAGGCATTTTCGCAAGTTTCGTCGAATGCAAGTTATATCCATGCTGGCACTATTCTTCAGTTCGGTGGACAGTCTTTCATTTGAACTAAAATCTGTGAGAACGTTATGGTTCCATGAAACAAAATTTGTCAACGACTGCCTTAAGGTAAACATAAGGTTTGAAATGTTTGTTTATGGTTATTTTCCATAAAAAAAAAAAAAACTTTTTTTTAAAAAATGATGCAATATTACAAATAAATGTTAACAGAAAACTAAAGATTAATAGAATTGATATGATGTTAATTAGATGAATAAGGATTATGAAGAAGAAGGAAAATTTTCTAAAATTAAAATTATAATTTAGTTCAAATGAAAGTACCTAATTTCTTTCTTTTTTTTTTTTTTTTTTTTTTTTTTGCGTACACACATATATAACCGATAATTAGTTCACTTCAATAAGATGATTGGTGAGAATTTGTCATATAAGCTGAAAAATTCTTTTATTCTGTATATTTACACTATGAGCGAATCGCATGTTGTTTTTTAAGCTACAACGCAGGGTTTATTAAATCTCATCGGATAGATAACATCGGAAATCCCATGAAATATATTTATACGTATACATATACATGTATATATATATATATGTGCTTTGACTTAAGCATATCTGCCTGATGGAAGCAATGTTCAATCATCTGGTTGTCGTCCAGAATTGGATCGACCGATTGTCACGCTCGATATTAGCAAAAAAACAAAAACCGGCAATTTCTCTTTTTCTTTAAAGAATAAATTCTTTCTTAATAAAATTCCGCTATCAAAAATTGAAAATAAATTATCTCGGATCAGAGATTTGCTGATGATAAGATGTGTTTATGTGCGTGGGTAAGATCGTTACCTTCAAAAATTACGCATACCATGTCCTCCTCAATTCTCTTAAACGGATGTGTATATACGATTTGATTGAGACATATTTCATAAGATATTTTTAATGCTTCCTTTTAGTTAGACATTCACGAGAATTTACTAAAGGTACTTTTATTTTTTTTTTTTTTTTTTTTTTACTAAAAACATAATGACGCGTTCTTTAAGATCATTTAAAGACATTTATCGTGACATGTCAAGCCATTTATTTAAGGCAAAAAATCGTTTGCTACTCTTTGCAATAATTCTCAGATTTACCTGACTGCAAGTCAGTGAATAATTAATACCTATTCGTTTAATTTTCAATAATTGTTTAATAAAAATAAAAAAATAAAAATTTAATTTGTTTTTTTCCTTTTCAAAAGCAAATAAATATACTTTTCTCTCGCCTTTCATTTTTCTAAAGTATGAAGAAACGAAGTTTAAATTAAATAAGACGGAACATAAAAAATGCACATCCATTAATTTATTTTTCGCATACGTGCTTGCGCCCAATGTCGATGCCAAGCGCAGGCCGCGATGCACGAAACTGTGCGATGTTATAATTAAATAATACAATGTTGCAAATTATAAATGAGTTATCTGTGATATCAACGGTTGGTTATCAACGTTTTAAACAACTGTTCAAAAATGAGCAATGAGCGCCCATCGCAACAATGTTAACGACGTGGTCGTGGTCGGTCGATCAGAGAACGCATACACACACCAAAACACACAAACAGACTCACACACAATAAAATACTCTTCAAACTTATAATGCATACAAGTACGCATTGGAGAGTATCGGAGTCCGTCGTCTTTGAACTTTTTCCAGAAGAACAACTTTGTTCTCAATTTTTCTCTTGCCGCACTCATCACGTTAATCGGTCCATCAATGGGCTCTTATACTATTATTGGAAAAAAATTATTATTTCGCTCTCTTTCTAAATTGTTATCTTCAGATTTTCAAAACTTTTAGTCAAGAGTTTACAATTTTTCTTCAATATTATCGCGGATTTGATCTTAAAAATGATATGCAATCAATGCAAGATACGATATATACGAGACAATATACGATCGGTATATATAGTGAATGAGTAAGTCTTCATTCACTATTTTGCAAGTGATGAGTGTGAACGGATTCACCGATTTTTGTATGGCTTTGTTGATCCGTTGAATCGGCTTTTCAGAAAATTTTATTCACATCAAACATGAAACTTTAATGCTGAAGATACTACAGCCTAAGTTTTCCAAAATCGCGCTATACATGCGCCGTCGTCACACCTTAAAAAGAATCAGCGAGTGTCTTGGCTTAGAAATTGGGTTAGAGTGAATTTTGAGTATTTAGCAGATAAAAATCGTATATGACTAACTACAGATCGAGAGTTATTAATTTAAAAGCAAATAAAAACATTGTAGTTGATCACGTCTCGTCATTAAGTACTCTACATCACTCTACGGTCATTTACATAACGACTGTTCAAAATAAGGTTTTCATAGGCGTTCGTCCGTCCTTAAAATAAAACACGTCAATGTTGAAAACTTCATCAAAATTCTAAAAAATTTGCGACTTGTAGGTTGAAACCAAGAAAACGAGGTGGATAGACGGACAGACGGACAGACAAGCTTAAATTGATTTAGAAAATGATTTTGAATCTATCAGTTTAGTAAAAGTTGGGTGTCTCTCAACCCTCTCTGAGTGGTGCATACATCCGCACAAAGTTAATATACCTTTGTAGCCTTCTCTTGAAATCTTCATTTGTTTTCGAAAATTTATTTCAGTTACTTAGATCCTTTTGTTAACATGTGCTGCATTAAATGTTAAAGCGTAACGTTAGATATTGAAGCAGACTAGAGTAGACGTGTAGTAAAACCTGAGATTATCCAACCTATAAAAATGTCATAAGTGAGCTGAACAAACAGGATCACATGATATATTCTTAGAATTATTTTCGTCTATGTTTTAATTGCCTTTCACAAAAGATCTCCAAAAGCAATATCGCGTTGACGACTTTAGAACCCAAAAGGGTTTGTGGTCAATTAAAGGTAAGAATGAATTTTGCGAGTATATCCGGATTCTGATAGCTTGGAATCAAGGTAAACGCTGCCCTTCACAAGACAGTGTTTTGTCACAATTGCGATCATCGCCTTCCGAGGCAGAGCACCTGACAATTTCCCAGCCAGTTGGCAATCGTACTCCTTTTCTATTAAACCAAAATTCTGATAATGCTTAAATTTATCCTTATTAAGAACAATACGTGAAACATAAAAAACAACTCGTTGCCATTGCAAACATGCATGCGCTCTCTCTCTCTCTCTCTCTCTCTCCTGATATATTGAGAATAACACTAACCTTTATATCGAAGGCTCGATATGACAAAAATCACAGAAACATATACGTTTTTTGAAATCCGCCAAATGTTTCGCATAAAATACATATAAAAAAAGTCAAGTATGCCTGCGTGAATACACGCAAGCAGACTAAAGATAACAATGTAAACGAAAATCTACACTATATGATTATACACATGTAGGTAACAGAAAACTCATATACGTATAATATAATATATATACACACTCTTGCATATAACCATATACTAGCGTGACTGCTTGGACGATGCCAAAATGTCTGGCACGTTTATTTAAAAACGAAACAAAAAGACAGATACAGATGTGAACGTATACATCTGTACTAAAGCTATATAGTGTTAATGATATTTGTCGATCTTTCGTCTATATGCAATCGAATGTGTTTGCTTATGTATATGTATACATGTAGATATATCTATGACAACAACAACAACAACAAGTTGTCGGCGTTTCTTTCCACTATAATTGCAATTATCCCACAATAGCAGTTAATGTGACAGCTCATAAATTATATGTGAGTGGCGGCGGAGTAAGGAATAGACAACATTCTGTTCTCTCTCTCTCTCTCTCTCTCTCTCTCTCTCTACCTTTCTCTACCTTTCTCTTAGACCTTATAGAATATGTGCAAAAATTGTTTAAAATTACATAAGTTACCCCTCCACTCGATTCTCGGTAAACTATTTAACTCAAATAAAGGCGTGATAATCGTTTGTATATTATATATTTGCATATATATATATATACTATAGAATTATATAGTGTGCAATAGAAAAAGTGTATAATAAAACTAAAATCAACCGGCAAATGTGTGCATAGATGTATGCACGTGTGCAAGATCATTATTAACAAAAATTCATACCAGACAAACAGGCATTGATGTACGTTATAAGTGTAAAGATGTTGTATATATATATATATATATTATATACCTATATGCACGTGTATGCATTACCACATATAAAAATAAAAATGCACGTACTCATTACAAACCATGCGTTTGAATGCGGTAAGTTGTGTAACTAATTAATTGAATCAACGGAAAACCTTGTGGTACAATGATCGCAAAACCAAAACGAAAACGAAAAAAAAAAAAAAAAGAACGAACTAATTTCATTTGGCTTTTTCTCATTCCCTGTATGTCTGTCGGTATGGGTGTGTGCGTGTATGTATGTATGTATGTGTGTATGCTAACCAGAGCGTTTTTGCCTCTTCTGATCTTATCTATGTATAGATAGATACTCGTGAGAATGTACACCTATGTTTGCATATACTTATATTTATTACATGCATAACATGCTCCAATGAACATGCATACATAGAAAAGTGCATACGTGCAGTTAGGCATACATTTTCATTGCAATTATACAACTATTGTCAGTATATGCTATAAAAATGATTTTTTTTTTTTTCTTTTTTTTGTTTTTCAATTTCTGAATGAAAAACTTTCCTAACCATATGAAATGACATGAATGCAAGCGACTTTTTCAGTCTTGTCGGTTATGTGTTAAATACTAAAATTTTTTTTTTCTATTTACTTGAAGTGAAACGGAACTAACTAAACTTAACATTATGACTAAATAGTAAAATTCCTAATAGATTTTCAGTAGATTTATAAGAGAATCTGGTCGAGAGTGAGATGTCTCTTCTCATTTTCAACTCGTACAATCAAAAGGTTAACAGCAGCTCTATATGGGCGACTATATTGCAATGCTGTCATCTTAGTTGGACCCGTTCGTTACCAAGGTCTCCTGGGTAAAACATCTATCACAACGCAAGATTTTCTCGTGATTGTGGTGCCACTCATACATTTAAACGTTTTAGAACTTGGAAATTTTCTGCAATACACAATACATTTAAACATGCCTTAGTAGGTTGTCCAAAACCGGTTTATCACGGATATACGTATGACGCCGATAGGAAGCGGCTGTTACACATTTATGTGAGTTCTAGGTTGGTAGCGAATGAGTTAAGGTAATCCAGTCAAAACAATTCATCAACTAATAGGCTTGTCTACGTATGTATGTATGTTTGAATCCATCCAATCGCTTGTGCAGACATCGAAAACGTAACTTTATACATGCCTAGGGATATGTCAACATATAATAACGTGGCCAGAACTTCCGTTACGAAGTTCGGTAGTGAATTTTCAAATTTTTATTCGCCATTCTCTGGCTTTACGAGTGCCGCTTGTGATTAACGACAAGAAATTTCGGAAATTATGACTAAAGAAATAAAAAATCGTCAATATTTAGAGTTTAGGGGTAATGTGGGAATTCCAGGAAGTTCGAATGCGATCATTTAAAAAAAAAAAAAAAAAAAAGAGAAAACCAATACGAAACTTATGAACTTTTTACGATCACAAAAAAGTCCCCATTTCTGATGCGCACTCCTTTTCTATCAAAACAAAAAAAAAAAAAATCCTCCAATCATTTGTATTGATAACACGCATACATATCGACATAGGCGTCGTCATAGCAGGTGTGCAATTAATCCAATCAGATTTCTCTTGTTACGAATTCTCAACAAGTATTCATATTGTCACTCTCTTATCCATTTGAATAGTAAGAAATCCTACAAAGTATATACTATATGTATACTATAAAATTTACGAATGCCTCTTAATAAATTGGATCCATATTTTAAATCCGAAAATTTCACTACATATTCATCAGATTGTTTCCACTTATACTGACTGCTGTTCTGAAAGTGTTTTACCAACGGCCGCATGACGTGATAATTAACGGCAAAAAGTGTATCAAATATTGAATAGTAAGTAATTCACCTTCACCTTCACTCTGTGAATTAATTCATTCTAAAGAGACGATCAATAGCTTTTAGATTGGTTTACGTGATCGCTTATTATTGTTATTATTAATTTCTAGCATCTAAGGCTATCGGCTTTTTTTTTATTAAAAACTTTACCGCACTTGAGATTCGAACCCACGACTATTGAATTACTGGTCGAGATTTCTCGTCTTCGGCCACTCAGGCGGATAGGTGATCGCTTAAAATGGTATGGATCCTTACAATTTAACTTTTGTGTGTGTGTGTGTGTGTGTGAAAGAGGGAGAGAGAGAGAGAGATAGAGAGTGGAGAGAGAGAGATTAATAAAATGTCTTACTTACTTCTGCGTAAGCGCTATTATTTTTCCTATTTTACTGGAAGAAGTAATACAACGCAACTTTTTTTTTGTAAATATTTTCATAAATTGCTAACGTCATTGAAACTACAAGTGAACAACATTTTAATGATTCAAATTGAATGTAATTTTTTTGTTTATAATGAATAATCGATTGAAATTTACATCATCGTCTTCAGCGTTTAAGTATAAATCTATAAAATATCTATTGATTTTTATGAATAAATTTTTTTTATTTTTATTTTTATTTTTTTTATGTTATATTCAATACTGAAGGTTAACTTTAACTTTAAACGGAACCTGTAGATATTAACAAGTTCGTAATCATTGAGAAGTGGGGCACCGTGAACAGAAGGTCAAAACTCAAATTTCTTGCATTATTTTTGTCTCACATATCAAGTACACTGTGAATGCAAAGCTTATACATTTATGACCCGGTTAATAATGAACTTGCCTTAGTCGGATTACTTATCGTAGCAAGTAATATTTCCCAGCAATTCATATATATACAGATAAATAAGAAAGCTAATGCATGTTCGCTTTGCTTGATCGTCTATTTTGTAATGCATAGCAAATATATGAGACTCACAACCACCTACAAATTGCGTGCATATAAGTGCCACATAAACAACAATGAAAATCGATTAGATTTTTTTTTAACCGAGCACCAATGAATAGAACTGTACTAGAGTTGTTTTTTCGTTTAGAATAATCTGTGCGTGTGTACCAGGGGCTTTATAAAGTACATATATAGTTTTTATCAAATCAAGATTCCGGATCAATTTGAAATTGAAATAAAGCCTTGTATACGTACTTCTATAGGTAGCGGCTAAAAATTTAGTTTCCCTTTATAGTATGACCCCTCACACTTAGAAGATATCCCCGTGATAATCTTTATTGGTTTTACCGGTCGACCATTCATTTTAATTCGGCTACACGCCAATTGGGAATTGAACCTGGGTATATCATCTTGATAGTTGCACTGCTTATCTGGTGAGCTATGTGGTGGTGTGGTATGCCCGCTTGTAATTTGCTATTCTTAAAACACACAACCAACAAAAAACCCCAACTATTAGTCTATGTAACTTATTATATCTTAGGGCCATAAAGAAAATAACATATTATTATTATTATTATTGTTAATTTACCCAGAGAAATAAATTCTAAGACTAAAGTAAAGCATCTGAGGCTATCGGCCTTAAAAAAGAAAACAAAAACACACTATCGCACTCGAGGTGGATAAAAATAATATAATCTTTCTCCGAAAGGGGGAATATTATCGATTATATTTTATATATTATTTAAATATAAGGATCAGCCATCAGATCGGTCTAGTTATGCTTTCATTTTAGGTTCAAGTTTTTTTCGAGAATATTTTACGACCGAAATCGTGAATTCAACTGATACAAAAACATGGTTCGATCGATTCGAGATATTTGATACGAGATATTCAACGTTTCACAAAAGTGAAACGGAAAATGTAGTGAGCGGAAAAATAAAGTGTCTATTTATGTGAGGCTAATTGCAAACTTGAATCTCAGAAAAGAGACAAATTTCCGTATGTACTTCGTTGGCAGTGAAACATCCCAGTCACCTATAGCTCGTTTAAGAATTACATTTCTATATAATGTATTAAAAGAAAAACAAAAACAGTCGTCTATCATTTTCCGAAGATGGTTGTACACAGCTTGCATACCATATGTAATTTTTGTAATGTAACTTCGACATTTAACATTGCATTCAGGAAGTTATTACCCCAATAATATAATGAAAAATTCTTCTACAACAAAGAAATAAGGCTTTAGCTTATTCTGATTTTATTCTGGGAACTGCTTTGTTTCATTCAATTGACAACTATTTTTTTTTTTTTTTTTATAACTAACTTCCTGTATAATTATATTCAGTTAAACTATGTAAGGCTTTCGATAGTAAGTTTAATGTTGATGTTAATTCGGACTATTAAAGATTAAATAATTAAAATTGGATCGATATGTGCGTACAGTGGAACTCACCAATAATTGCATAAAATATTTTTTGCTTTGGGAATATATAGTCATAAATCGGATCTTTATTGAATGTGAAGCAATGCAACACAGACATCTTCAAATGACTTGACGGGAGATCCTTACATTTGCATACATAAATTAGTCAATCAGATTTTCAATTTGTATACGCCTATAAGCATTAAAGCCTACTTCAATTTCATACATACAACCAATCGTATGTATACATCTATTTATGCATATCATATGTACAGTAGGAAACGTGGGATCTACACATGCATACGCTCCAAAAAGTGAAACAAAAAAAAAAAAGAAAAAAAAAAGGAGTTAATAATGCATAGATGGGGTATATATGATATTTTATTTTTTTTTTATATTTTATTTTTTTTTGATTTTTTCCATTTAATTAACAATAGGTATGTACAAGTGTGCACCTATACCTATGTTTTTTTTGTCCGTTAACACTCTACCTAAGCAACATATATATACATCGTATTTATATATAATTTATTTTTTACTCGGTATGTTTTAAATCCCAATGTGAGTGGATTCTTATTCTCTGCCTCTCACTGTAGCCGACACGCATCCGTTTGCGTGTATTAGTTATATGTTGAATGTTTTGATTGTAATATAAAATCTCGTGTTGCCATGGGACACAATGTCTGTATGATCAAATTGCAATCTGAATATAAATCTCATAAGGCATACAAATACGCTTTGTATGTATGCATAACTGAGCAACATAACTGGACGAATGACTGACTGAGCAAGTTGACTGTTGCTAAGTGAATTAATGATCAATATTTTATCGTATAAACGTATACATATATATTTGATGGGTGTGTTTATACAGATAAACACACACATATACATATGCATTCACTATGAACCGCAATAAATTGTCTTCACAACGTATTATCTAAAGTAAAGTGTAGTGCTATGAATCACGCACAGTATTGCATGAATGCATATTCTGTGTCAGAGCTGTAAATATATTTAAAAATGCAAGCACACAAACATAAATACAAGCATGCATATATGCATGCATATGCATACATACTTGCATACATATTGCATGGAATATAATACCATATACATAATATATATACTAAATAATATACATATATATATATACATATATATATATATATATATATATCTGTTGTAAAATGCTTTACATTGCAACAGGTTTGTTGCACGTGCTTCAATACTCAAACTAATGTACACTGCGCGCTAGCGTCATTTGGTAAATGAAATCTTACTTGCAAAGAGAAACTGCGGTAATTTATTACACGAAAATCATTTATGTATATAGATCGATCATCCATTACATTGTAGAGAGAGAGAGAGAGAGAGAGAGAGAGAGAGAGAGAGAGAGAGAGAAAGAAAGAAAGAGAGAGAAATAAAGAATTTAAGAGAAAATGTAAGATATAAAGAGAGAGAAAGAGAGAGCGGAAGAGAGAGTAAGTGGCTTGCGTTAGTTAGTTTAGCATTTTAGTGCCCACTGAATGAATGAATTGTGACCTTTCGAGAGTTAAACACTTTTTAACCTATGTTAATCTACGGACATCTAATCTGCATAAACATATGTAATTTTCAAATTAAATTCAATTCAGCTAAGAGTCAATCATATAAGAGAATTCTAAATAAAATCAATTGTAAGTGGCTCCAATAAGCACCTTTTCCGAATTTTATTTCAATATTTTTTATCATATGCAAGTCTCTTTAAGAGTACGAACTACTTTCTCGATTTGTGGAAGAAGCTAACTTCTAAAATTGATCTATATTTTCTTTCAGTTTGTTTTCTAGGCTTTACGAACTTCAAAAAGAGTGGCGACAGGTGAACAAAAAGGATAGAAGAATCTTATGTTGATCCTGATCATATTGATAATGAAAACATGTTCATTCTTCATAACTACTTCTATTATCCGTTTACTTGCAGTTTCCGGAAGAAGAGAAATTAACTAACTTTAGCTAACTTAAGTAGACAAGGCAGGCGTTAATAGATCCATCCAAGTGGCAATCGAGCATTTCTCGTGCGAGAAAGCATTCACCTAGAGGCGCTTTTCCGTAATAGATTGCTCAATGAATCTATGAAAAAACGCTTCATAATAGATAATGTTTTTCTCAAAGACTGCCAGCACAGAGCAATCGTAGTCAATGTCGACTCACTTCTATATGGCTCAGCAATTATTTGCGTTTGACGTCATTTTAGAGGATTTTTCGTTTTTTTACATCGTCCATTATCAGCGATTAAAAATAATCGGTTTTGCTATTTTTTCAATAACTAATTAAAAATCTTTGATAGGAAAAGTGCACTTATTGGAATTTGTAGTAAACGTTATTAGCGCCATCGAAAAAAAATTATTATTGTTACTTATTTTTCACGGTTTACCCTACCCTGCCCCATTTTTTTAAAGATAATCCTCCCTTTCCTTTTCATATCTGTAATGCAAGTTTAATCGTATTCACACAACTCACATACCCTCGCGATTAAGAAGAAATTGAAAGCTGAGAAAGAACGAATAGATCCGAGAAAAGTGATGTGGGTGCAAGCACTCTACACTATCAAATTTAAACTACAAATCGCTTTCCTCTTTTATTTTTATCTACCACACCCCTAAATGGAATATACCTATACACACATAAGAATGTTGAAATCCAATAAACCCAACTACCACGAACAATTGTTTAAACGGAACTTCGATCTTAAATGTAGACATATCGTGTCATGTAAATGTGTACAGGTTCACGATGCGGTAGAAAGCATGAGTAAAATTCTTTTCCGTTAAACGTTTTTTTTTTTTTATAAGCTACATCACTTGGGGTACATGGTATATTAAGTTTCCATTTATATATGCAATCCATAGAGGGACTTGGGATACGCCCCTCTTTTATTACACTGATTTTGCGTCCTTGTGTTCAGCACACAGGTCGCAATTTTAGAAATATTTTGAAAATATTTGGTACGCTTGCGTATTTCGGTCCAAGGACGAATGATATTGAAGACGCTTCTGATCGGACGACTTGTTCAAGCACTTGTCCCATAACACCTTAGATAAACAACGGTAGGATGATATAGAGCATTTAAAGGCGAGCGGTGCCCTACTTTAGCGTGTTCGTTATTCTTATATGAACATGTACTATTATTAGAAAATGAATTCAATAGAATTATCTATGAAAGCCATATACGTTTGAGTCACCCATATCTTTGTAAAGTGTGGACTTTTCATTGAACAGCGTAGTTGTTCTGCAATATCAAACGCGACTACATAGCAGCTATACTACAGTTATCATTGTGCAAGTTCATTGATATCTAAAAGAATTACATTTACACTCATTCACATACACAACACACTTAAACAAACGAAATCGTGACAACAGTAAATATATTATACACCATTAACTATAAAATGCTAGCGTGAAATTATTTATATCTTTACACACAATCGATCTAAGACAACGTACAAAATGAATGATTAACTAATGTTTGCAAAAATACTTGGAAATCATAATTTTTGGGTTTTATTTTTTCATTTCTATTCCTTTAGGGCAGGCATCTATCTGGTGAAGAATTAACATTTTTCTTAGAAATTCGTGATTAATTCATTGTTAATTTAAAGAATTAGATAACGAATCTAATTAGTTCGGAGAAAAAGTTTAATTACGTTAAACGCCTACGTCATCTTTTTTACGAAATCAGATAATAAAATGAAAAAAATTAAAATACTATACATCATCCTACACTCTACAATTATGCATATGTCGTGTTTTCACGGCATTGGGCATTATGCAAGAAGTGATCGAAGAACTGATCCAGTTCAAGCCATTCCCAATACCGTATATCCTTGATGCAAAACCTGTTAGTGTAACAAAATTTCATTAGAAATCTCAAAAATTGCTTCCTTTAGTTTGGATTCAAGGAAACAAGACAGACGGACGGACAGAAAAGCTCAGATCGATTCGAAAAATGACTTTGATTAGAGCGAAATCATAAAAATTGGGCCAATGTTAAGTTCTTCTAAGTATTAAAAATAGATTCGAATAAACGTAAGATACCTTATACCATGCAAATTATATGTGTAGGGTATTAAAACATTTTAAAAACAATAAGGCTTACGCTATTACGCAACAAAATCGCATGATTTATTTAATTTCTCTCAGGAAATGCAACTATTTACCGCTAGGCCTTGTAACATTTTGCCGATACTTTATGTCAATTCTGTGTTCTAAGGAAGTGCTGTCGAAAAAATAAACTCTCATTTATAGATAGATATCTTACGCAATCTTCACGTCACCACTTTCTAATAATGCGAATGCATTATCAATATAAAAATTTATTTTAATTTTTTTTTTTTTTCGTTATTTTAACTCTTGTCAGATTACAAGCCAGCTAAAGTGATCGATCCGTTATCAAAATTTTCGATTTTTTAAGTGAAAGATCTAAGTTTGGTCTTATATTTTTTCTTAACAAAATTTCTGCAGTCAGTTCATAGGCAATTTAAGTTTCAAATCCCGGCCGCAAGTATCAAAATTTCTGGGCTTTTAGTTTGTCACTTGAAATTGTATGTATGTATGTATGTTTGTATGTATGTATGTATGTATGTTTGTATGTATGTATGTATATATGTTTGTATGTATGTATTTTATTTATGTATGTATGTATTTATGTGTGTGCGGGTATGTTTTTCTTCTTTTTTTTTCTTTTTTGCTCTGCGAGCTAGAGGTAGAAAATCTTCAAAACATAGTGCTGGTTCTTAACAGCAGCATGCACCATGGCGCATACGTACTAAAATCCGGTCCACCCAAACACACTTCTTCTACCACTCTCCCCGCGACACCAACATCAGGTATTACTTCGCGGGAGCTGGTTGTCGTTAGCAGGCTTCCGATGATGGGACCTTAGTGGAATGCACTATTGGCTTCCACTTCCTCTGCTCTCCTGTCCATTAAGGTTTTGCTAGCGAACGTGTCTAGGACGGATGTGTGTGAGTCTCAAATTTTGTCTTTAACTAAACGATTCTATTAAGTTCGTAAAAGAACGACTTCGATCATAATAACGAGCAATTTATGTATTTACATATACAGTTTTTATACAATTGTCCCCAAAAGTGCGGGCCAATCTTAAAAAAAAACTGACTTTAAAATGTATACAGTATACGATATAAAAACAAAAAGAAATTGAATGAACATATCTTCAACTTATCTTATAATCAAATACCGTAGACGAACTATTCATGAATAGTCGCCGCTAAGTGTGACGTTTTTTTTTTTTTCGTTTTCTCCTTTTTCTCTATTTATTACTTCATAATGCCCATATTGAGGGATATCGCCGGAACCTAAGCTTCTAGAAATTGAATTTCCATGTGAACAGTTCAAACAAAATGAAGATGCGCAACAAATAACAAACACTCTACGATTTATACCTTGGTTATCTTGATTGCTGGGGAGAATTTATTGATATTGCGGATAAAATGCTAAAATTTGATTACCGCCATCTTCCGGCGCCGAATATTAAATATTATAATTATATGTTTTATTATATTCTATGAGCGCGCATATCAAAAATGCTTCGACGATTGCAAAAAGCGCTGGCACACGTATTTTAAATCTAAGGTGCATTACTTTAAAGGGGAGCAAAAAGATATTGTTACGCAAATCCCAAAGTCGGTTTATTCCAGCTAATTGATTTTCCCGGAAAATAAGTTCCCGCGAGAGGGAAAAACGAAGTACAAATTCGTGGCGAGTCATGTAGTTGCCGGCTGGCGAGGAAAAAGATTACCGGGAAAGCGGATATTTGTGAAAGTCAGAGCCAGTCGGACAAGGATATTTAACTCGAAAAAAAAATAGTAGACTTAAGAAGTCGAGAGTATTGCCAAATTAAAATGTAAATAATCCTACCTTTAAAGAAATTAATTGTAAATAAAGAATCTTGAAGGGAAAACGTGCCGGTATATTTCTCTTGAAAACAATATCTACGATCTAGTGGTACGAACTCGTATCCCGAAAAGAATTTCATAACAATATTGATGAATTCATATTGTTCGAGAACAATGAAAAGCGCACCTTATGTTTCTAACGCTCCTCATATATTTTTTTTTTCTATGCTATTAATGAGATGCTGGTAACTGTGTGTGGGTAGGGTACCAAAGTACACTAATTCTCTGCTCTATTTGTAAGCTTAGACAATGCTAATCGCAATTGCAAAAATTAGATGCAAACGTTTTCATAAAATTCTGTCTAGCCAGCCAGTCCCCAAGTTGAGGCATTCTTCTTATGCTATGCGTCCAAATTTATCTCATAAAGGTCCAATTGAAAAAAAAAAAAATTGTTTTTCGTAATGTTAGGTTAGGGAGAAGGAAATCCGTTATTTTTTCAGCAGATCACTGTAGTAATCGATATCTCGTAAACACACACAAGATCATACAATTTCAGACTTAAGCTCTTTGGAAAGATGACATTTCGCACTAAAAAAAATTCTTTTCCTACTTTTTGTTTGATTCGCTCAGTAACGGCTTACAGGGTGTTAGAAATGGAAGTCAACAATGAGAAAATTCGATGCTTTTTTTAGTTTTTCTTTGATAAACGCGAAAATGCAAGCCACGCGGTTAAAATTGTAAATGATGTTTATAGTTACGATACTGTAACAGTCAATTACGCTCAATTTTCAGTTCGTTGATTTCGTTAGGCTTGTCGTTAAAAATATCAATAAAACCATAGAAATGTTCGAAGTTGACCGGCATGTTAATGGGCATGATGACGTAGCATCGCCCAGAAACTGAAGATCGATCGTAGAACTGTTTTAAACTATCTGCGCAAAATCAGATTCAACAATGCGACTGATGTTTGGGCCAGAAATCGATTCATATCTTAAACGGATGTTGACTGGGGGTACACACACACATATTGTACGACAGAGATGGCCATCAAAACGCGGTGAAACAGCTCAAACGTTGGTCAAACGGCAAATAACAGGCAAGAAAGTTCTGCTGTGCATTTGGTGGAACTCGAATGGATTCATTTATTATGAGTTTCTGCAGATCTCCACTGTACCAACAAACGGACAATTTGAAGCTAGCGATTGACAGGAAACGACCGAAATTGGCTAACGAGGTAGGCGCTCCAGGCTCCAAGAGGCCATTTACATCTATTACGATTCGCCAGAAATCTGCAAGCTGCGTTGGAGAGTATTGATGCATGCACCTTATAGTCCGTACCTGGCACCAAGCGATTACCATCTTTTTCTTGCATTCTAAAACTCCCTTAGTGATAAGGAATTGTCATCAAGCGAAGATTGTCAAAATCGATTATTTTGAGTTTTTCGCCACTAGGTTCCAAGATTTCTATGGCAGAAGCATTAGGATGCTACCGTTAAAATGAAAAAAAATTGTTAACACGAAACGCGTTAAATAAAGTCTCCAAGTTTACGTAAAAATATTGGATTTCTTTTTCCCTCACCTGATATCATGGAAATAATGCAAATTTTTGACGCTTATCATGGCAAGGGGGGAATATATTCGTAATTTTTTAATTCGATTATTTTCGCGGAAGCAAGCATATATGCTTCAGATCACAAGTCCTTTCCATTGTATTGGAATTAGTTCAAAACGATCCGCCTTAATGGCCGAAGGCGAGGAATCTCGATTAGCAAGTCAATGGTCGTGGGTTCGAATCTCAAGTGCGGTAGAGTTTTTAATAAAAGGCGATGGCCTTAGATGCTAGTGCTTTAACAGTTTAGTCTTAGAATTTACTTTACTTCTCTGGCGTAATTAATAATAACAATAATAATAGTAATAAGTTGAAACGAGAGATCATATTTTGCAAGTGCGTCGTGTCTGTGTATTTTCACAATCATATTGAAAAATAGCGATACAAAAAAACACTAAAACAATCTAAGAAGAAGACTAATGAAAATCTCACTACATTTTTGGTTGATTATCAACGGCTCATTAGAAAGCATCTATCTGTCTGTCCATGCTATAAGTCTATTGTATTCAGTTAAACAATTTGAAAGGACAAATTCGAATATTGAGAGTTTTTTTCCATTCCGCTTAAACTCCTATATATAATACATAGTTATGTATATCTCTGACTCGTTATGTCATTAAAATTATTACGATTTCATTATCGAATGTGCTTATTACAAGATTACTCACTCACTCTCTCTCTCTCTCTATTCGCACAAATATTTATTTATATGCAATTTGCGAAAAAACGGCATAGATCTAAATGGATTGACTTTTGTTTAACTTTTTCATATCAAGTTCAGAAAAGAAATCGTATTATCTTGTGACGAAATGAAACCCGTAAGAAAGTAATCATGACTAAAATAGCGCTGGTTAGATACGCACATACACTTGCATATGCAATTCACTTGTTACCAACGATAATTCGTTGGACGGTTATGAACACGTGACTTGCATTTTAGTTAAAATAGTAAAAAAAAAATAAAAAAACAAAGGAAGAAAAAGAGAAAAAATGAAAATAACAAGTAGTGTACATTTCAACTAATGGCAAAGACTGTAGTGTGTTTTAAATAAAATGCTTAGTCACGCATCTGTACTTTTATTATGTCAAACTTAGTGTTCACAATAGTTCGGGCTAACCATACATTATGTACTCGTAGCGATCTGTACAGAGATAGTTTACTTCTTCTTTTTTTTTTTTCTTTCTTTATCGCGATTGCATATCTGTGTTACCTTTCTCTCTCAACATTTTCTTACATTCTCTCTAATTTTCGTCTTATGCCTAAATTGCTTTTAATAACCTTTCTATTTGTTTGTTTGTTTTCGCTACATATAACCAGGCATGCACGCACGATCCATTGCATAGAGAAAGTTTTCTACAGCCTTATTAATCTCTGTCATTAGGTTAAGCGAAAATATTCATCTTATTTGCCATATCGTGAAACCGTTGTGACTGTTCCAGCCAGAGAAGCCATAAAACAAAACTCTTGCATTCAATTTAAGCATGTGTGTAGTGTACCTACGATACGTCTCAAACAGGTAGCTATTAATTACCTATTTATTTTACTTCTATCTTTTTTCAGAATGCCTGCTCAAGAGCATTTTCCTTTTTCCGCATAACCATCATTAATTTTTTCATATAATTGCATCGGCCAATAATTACACATATATATATATATATCAAAGTCCTATTTGAACGGGACTAAATGCTATTTTAACCAAAAATTAATATGACATCTCTACCAGGGACTTAAATTGAGCAAATCGCTTTTAGGAGAAAAAAATATATTGCGTAGCGTAACTGTACATTTTATCATACAAACTTAAGCGAAATGATCCAAACTTTAGATGGTGTGGAACTTGGAAAAAAACGAGTAATCTTGCAAGTCCAACACTATGCTTTTCGGATTCTATTCTCCAAGTTCTTTTATTTAACACCCATATCGCTGATATTATTAAGGAAAAATTAATCCACCAGATCAGGGTGCCGAGCATATTCATTGTAAAGTTAACCCATTCTCAGGCAGATAATTTATCTTCATTTGAGGAATGCAAAAAATAGTTTTAAACATTCGGTCTTGTTGTTAAGATAAATGAGCATAAATCGTCAAAAATTGAAAAGAAGAAAAATTTTAACCACTTGTAACTTTACGTGGGCGTGGCGGATATTTTCCATTTTTACGCATAAGGAGTAGAGTACTTCGTGAAGGAAATAAGGAAAATTTCAGCCTTCTATCTTTTATAATTTCCGATTAACGACTAAAAACCGGAGTTGCGTTCGGCGAACGCTCCACTGCGAGCTTCTGCTCTCACTAATCTCGCCCATTTTCAATATCAACCTGCGTGCATAAACTTTCAATGCTTCAATGCATATTGAGACTTTTGTTTTTTGTTTGCATGAACATTTAACGAGAAGAAGGAAGTGGAAGCATAGGAGGAGGAGGAGGACTCGAACAGAAAGATAAGAAAAATAAAAAAAATAAAAAAAAAATTTTTCTTTTAGACAAAGCGCTGAGGTTGCAATATTGGCAGCCTAGCAATTGTAAATCTAATCGATCCTGCCATTTTGCTCATCGGGAATGCATACACTTTACGAGATGTCTGCGTTTGTATGTCCTATCGAAATCATGTACATATTGAAAGCGAGACTTTCTTTGGTCACAAGCGTAATGTGTTACCTAGAGCAGTACATTAAGTCATTTTACATCCCGCCATTTCAGATATTCTTACCATGTACGTAAGCGTATAGTAAATCACAGGTAATTTAGGCAAAGACGAGCTATGGAGGGTAGGGGTACATATGAAAATTAATTCACTTTTCGATTTTGTATTCAGCCGCTTTGGCGAAAGTTAACTTTCAGCTAAGTGATAACCTCATGCAAGAAAGAGTATTCGACCATTTTATCTTACTTTCAGATAATTGACAAATAATTGGGTGTTGCAAGAGTATTTGTAGTCGGATTGTAGCCGACATACGATTGAATAAGAAACATATGCACTAACTTCACACAACGATTTTGGTAATTGAAAAATCGTAAAAACAGGCGAATAGATTGATGGACGGACGTATACACACTATTCTAAGACAGACAAGATAGACAAACTTATACACACTCATCCATATTTACGACACAAGGGAGCTTTCGAAGAATTTATCTAAATCTTATGGATAATAATAAAATCAGGACACTACCGTCCTCCAAAATTGAATATAATAAGAAATTTTACGTCTACTAAGTGCACACATTAAAGTCAAATGTTTGCAATGAATCATCGCTGTTCGTAGCAGCACGTATGATTTTACGTACAGACATGATTTCATTTAACCAAAGTTATTTACATATGTTATGAACATATTCGTATACGCTATGGGCCTACGTGCATTTGAAAACGTTTCATATGCTGAATGATCCCTAAAAACATAAAAAAAAAAATACAAAATACAATTCTCTACGTGTATGTACGCGCATATACATTTGTTTATATGGATTTAAAAAAAAAAAAAAAAAAAATGCATGCATACATGCAAGAACGCAAGTACACATGTATATGAAAAAGAAAAAACTTAGATATCAATAATAACTAAAACTAAAAAAAAAAACATGCCGACTTATATCCGCATCTTAGAGAACTTCAGGACGACTTGGAGAAATATTTCATTTGTAAGTATTTGGGGCACTTTAACAAAGTAGTTTTGAAGTAAAATAAACAAGGCCCCATTTCGAAAGACAAGGAGACATAACAAGCGCTGTAGCGTCTACATGTGAGAAGAGAAATTGAAAGAAATGAAAGATTTCAGTACTAGGTTGTACGGAAATATTAATAAATGGTCGCATATTATCGTTTATTGGATTCATTCGTTTTTAGTTGATCCTCATTCGATGATGTGTGTTCGTATCCAAGAAGGAAAGGACCCTGATTGGTACCTTAAAATCAAAAAAAAACGAGAGGAAAAAGTCTTTCAGGTTTTTCAAAATTCTACTCGCGCTTTATGATCTGATCAGATATAGACACAGAAGAAGAAAAGAAGAAAAATGAGAATAAATTACTGACTCATAACGATGCCTACGGTGTATAATTAGGAATATTGGATATGCTGTCAGACAATATTCCAAATAATTCGACACAAAACGATTGTCAAGGAATCGAGTCAAACAAAGGGCGATAGAACATAGAACAATACAATGTTGTATTTATCCGAATCTTTTTAAAATTAAGTTAAATTATTTGCAGGATGTTTGCTCTTACTTGCCTTGTTCCTGCGAAAATTACGATCCGAACTCTCTTGATTCGCGTGTCTTTGCCTTCCGCAAATACTCTGCACATATAATCTTTTGCAGTCATGCAACCAAATTTCATTCCCAAATTTTGTTACGACATTCCCATGCTCACACCTATGAAATGTCCGCAAAATGCCAGCTTTGTCAGTAGGTAAACCATCACGAATTTATATTTAATTTGATTACTTTTTCGAATTTGCTTTCTTCGAAAGTCGGTTCGTTTTCATGCAAACGCACATTGTCCTAGCATGGGATTTTCGTAACAATGCACGGCTATAGAAGGAAAAGAAATGGGGTTTCAAACCTTTCAATTGCGATCTCCTTAATTCCTCTGTGTCTTAAAAGACACAGTGCTATAACTATATGAAAGTTTAAGTAAAAAAAACACATAAACTATTCTTTCGGTTCACTTCAATATTATTGTTGTTGTTATTATAGCTAAACATCGACAAACGAAAAGTACGCATCATGTAAATGCACTAAGGCTAAGACTAAGACTAAGACTAAGAATATCTGCGGCTCAAAAAAAGCTTGTTACAAAAAATAATTTAGAAAAGCACGACCGGTATCTAATTTTGGCTATTATGATAGGGTGACATGACAACAATACCGTTCATATGATTTCTTCATAATTCGGAGTGGAATCTAAGAATAATGTGTAAAAGTAGTGGGGTAGTAGATGAGATAAAATATATGTAGCTATGACAAGAGTTTTTGTTGTAAAAAATTTTAATAAATTCATGCACGGCATAGATATATCTGATCGTATGATCTACTATCTTCACTCTTTCAAGAAGCCAAAATTATACCATAGAAAGACCTCTCTTCCAGAACTTACAACGTCATCATCACCACACACAATGATGGAACAAGACAAAGATAATGGAGACTGGTTTCATGTTCTGTATGTGGACGCACAACAATTTAAATAATATAAAAACTGCACTAAAATTGTTCCTGAAATTCGGGTTTAAGGGGATCGATCGTAGCTTAATTATGTTACTCGACTGCAATTTTACGATAGTAAGAAATATGCATATTTTATCTGCTCGTTGCAGCAGGTTCATAATCCCCATCTATTGTGGTAGCCTGATATTGAGAATCAAAAACCAACTCCGAAGTAGACGATGCATCCTAAATCCATTAAGATGTCACGACAAAAAAATTATGCCGTACGAACTCGCTAAGTTAGCGAGAAATGTGAAGAATGGATATGCTTCCGAAAGATATGAAATCACTTCACCTATAAATTACCGTTAGAGCTAATCATCTACAAATGTCGTAGGTATCCACGTTGTCCCCATTTTTTTTTTTTTTCCTTTGAAAATCCCATTCGTAATATAATAAAATATTAAGTCATAACTTAACGCTCGTGAAGATATTAAGTACAAATTAATATAAAAATAATAATAATAAAAAAGAAGAAGAAGAAGAAGATAATGTGTTTATATCGTGAACATTGTGGAAAGCACTTGAAATTTATTTAAAAATATTTATCAAATTTTAATGAAATAGCTTCGCTATCCATCCAACGTGTGATGGACTGTGAAGATTTTCTTATCACTGATAAGCAAAAGACGGAACAAGATTACGTAGAACGTAGGCTGCTATATCTGCAGACAATCGCCAGTTTTTCATTGCGTTCTTTTAGGACGGCATTGCAATGTTTTTTGTTTTGCAACATATTATGTACGCGTAAGGTAACCTATTACACAACTGTAACATAAAGTAATAAAGTATAGGACGACACTTGTTTTTCTTTTCTATATAAGAATTCTTTCTGGCTATGCAAGTTCTTACACAACATACCCCGAAAATAATCGAAAATTATTACATTTAACTTTATATAGTGCATATTGATAATCTTTGCTTGCACCCGGGGAGAATTTCAATATTGTTGTTGGGAAAAGGTGCGCTAAAAAGTAGAGCTATCTGGTAATCGATTATACGGTGTCTTCGAATTATTATTATTATTGTTATTATTATAAATTTAACCAGAGAATAAATTCTAAGACTAAAGTCTTAAAGCACTAGCATTTAAGGCTTTCGGCTTTATTAAAAACTCTAATGCCCTTGAGATTTGAACCCACGACCATTGAGTTGCTAAGCGTGTCTTCGAATTAAACCACACCTAAAATACTTCGAGTTAAGTCATAACGTGATCTCCGTCCGCTAATTCATCTGAGAAAGGAAGATTTGCTGGATTTCAAACTTTTACCAAACAAACTTAAGAAAACTTAAATAACGTGTTAACTCCTTAAGAGTTCCTGTTCTTTGTCATTTTTTAAAACTGACTTACACACGTTTCGCATGAAAGAAAAGCTCAAAAAGAACAACAAGAACCGAATAAATTACTAGAGGTAAAAAAAGAACATGTTCATGGCAGACGTCATAAAATGCCAATAGACCTGAGCAGCGAAATCGGTTCAGAAGATATGTCTTTTCCAGCTATGACATTAACATTTTATCTAGAAAAGCAAATTATGCCTTGATTTAAATTCTCATTGCTCTCGTCAGATAAATTTCAAAAATCAACAACACTAGGTTCCCGATTTCGTCAACAAGTAGAAAAAAGGAGCTGGTAATTTTCTCCTTGTCCTACCTGAGCCCTAGGCGTGAGCCTAAGCGAAAGATTGCAGAAATTTTAGTTGAGTGCTTGAAGCATCAAAATTTGAAAAAGTCTTCGCTTAAGATTCTCAATAAATTGTGTATATATACATATACATACACACAAATATACAGGAGCATAAAGGATTTTTTTTTTATAATTTTACCAATAATCAATGCCATTATGGTGGCCGAGTATCGCGAATCTAATCCTACGGACGTCGGCGGACATTTTGAAAATGTAATAAGATCGGCCTCCCATGATAGCAGCGCTCTCGGGCTGGCGAGTCAGCGAGTCGAAACCGTAGGCATTAGCCGTCCTGGGTAGTGCAACTAAATTCTTGCAGTTCTTGTTCGGAGATGGCATCTTTGCTTATCTGGAGCTAAACCATTTTAGGAGAAAAGAAACGCAACCTCACACCACCAACGTGCTTTACACCACATGCTCTGATAAGGGTGTGTACTTTCTTGCTCGCCTAAGACTGCTGAGGATAAGACCTATATTATTCATTTGATTGATGAAGCTAAAGGTCCACTTTAGTCATGGAAATGTAATGTATTTAAAAGAATTAAATGCAAATAAAAATTGAAATCATTTGCAAAAATTGTCGAAAAAGTTAAAAAAAAATTATCGCTTCATTGTCGTGGCGGTAGAGGGTTGGCTTCTAGTTGTTACATTTGTCTGTAAGAGATGTTGGTAACTATTAAAAAAATGGTACATAAGATATATATAGGTACGATGCGTATGAAGCGTACAGATTTTCACTGCACCGTGAAGTCAGTTATCATAAACACAACAGTGGTGGATCTTAAAAATTTCGATCTGAGATGAGTATAACTTTTTCCCTTTTTGTTTTGTTTCCTTTTCTTTTCTTTTCGTTTTTTTTTTCTTTTCTTTTCATTGCTTTTCATTGCTTTTCATTGCTTTTCTTTACTTTTCCTTTCTTTTCTTTTCTTTTCTATTTTCCACCCAAACTTTAACTCATACACTCATCGGGGTGTAATTATAGTTCATACAGTTCACATAGACGTGAACACAATTCTCGATGAAATTTTTCCACTCCGTTCGCAAATTTGTAAGTATTAACAAAAGATGCAGACTGACGCGGTCTACGTACGCATTAACAAACTTGATATACTTTCGGAGGATCGGTATTGAATGTAAAATATTGGTCATCAGTTATTACGGTGTCATAAAATCAGTTCAAGGCAAATAAATTCAATGCTTTCGGCTTTAATTTTTTTATTTTCTTTCTATTCTATAACTTAATAAAATAAACATATTTATATTACGTTGTTGATTTTAGTCACACACAAACAACAACATGTTATGAGAAAAGAAATACTAGCCTTATAAAAGCAACTAATACTCATAGACATTGGAAGACAAAAAAAAAAAAAAAAAGGGGCATGTATCTGCTGTTTGTTAAAAAATTTTCCATAAACACAACTGAAAACTACGTCAACATACAATTAGCGCACGAATCTCACAGATACGCTAAGACGATTGCTGCTCTCTTAATTGAAAGCAAAAAAAAAAAAAAAAAAAAAAAAAAAAATGAGACGAGCCCCCAAAAAAAACAAAAAAAAATTGACTTACTCACTATATGTATAAATATATCACATATAATATGGTATATGTGCAGTACGACGACGACATATGTTTGCATGCATATACGCATATGTATATGTATATAGCATATACAAACATATATTCGTCCGTTTATTTGTCATAAAAAAATTATTGAATGTGATCGTAATATATGACGATAAAAGCCGTCGAACAACAACGTCTCAATAAAGGAGAAGTTTTTTATATATTTTATTTTCTCATAAATTGTTAACCAACGTACGTAAACACCATCATGCATATGAGTACCTAAACAGACGTACAAAAAAGTATTCAAACAATAGGAAACAATAAGATGTGAAATTGTTTTGCAAAATTCTTATAACAAAAAGTACTCTTCTTGGGCAATCGTAGAGAAAATTTCGCTTTCATGAAATATCTTTAGATGGTCGCGACCTTCATTCACGGCACCGATCAGTTATCGTCCAGATGATCAGAAACGAAGAATATTTCTTTGTAAGGGCCGATCTCTCAGGGTACGAGTGCTATCTGCTGACAACCAGTAAGATGTGTAGGAGCAGAGAGAGAGAGAGACAGAGAGAGAGAGAGAGAGAGAGCGAGAGAGGGACAGAGAGAGAGAGAGAGAGAGGGATAGGGATTGGCCGCAAGCCTAATATGTGTGCTACACATTTAACACACTCATCACTACAGCTGCGGCCGTACACTGGCTTCTTAGTCAAAATGCTTATTTACTCTGCTGCTCATGGGGATAAAAACGGGGTGAATACGGAAATTTTACCACTTTATCTCATTCTCTTTCTTCTTTACAGACCGAGGCCATGACTTTGACGAGAACAAACAAGCATACTATTGGTCTTGATTCTTCCTTTATTTTCCCGAATACAAATTAATTTCCATATCAAAGCAAAGATTTGAATAAAAATAAAAGTACCTTTGTTCTCCAAGTGGATACCTTCAACCATTTTACAATAACGTTTACATATTTTTAAGCATAAGATGCTTTCGAGTTGACGTCACAATTTGTATCATTGGTTGTCTTGTTTTCTGCTTTTCAAACGCAAAAATAGACTTACTAACAACTAAACTAACAAAATAAAAAAATTTAATCGAAATTCACAAAACCTGATCCTTACATCTCCCCAATCAATCAAATTTGCGGCTACGGTGTCGGTAGAACCAAAAGTAAAAAAGTTTGGAGCATTTCAGAAAATCTTTGATATTGGGTAGGTCCTTAATCCTCTTAACGCTATAATCGGAAAAAAGAACTTCGAACATCTCGAACTCTGCCCAATGACAGTTGATATATAAAAATTTGGAATATATTTTTTTAAATGTGCTACGAATCGAAGCGAAGGAAAGATAACACATTTTATCACATGGTTACGTCAAACTTTGTAGATAAAAGTTTTTTAAGCAGACAGCAAATACGCTCATGATATCACCAGAGATTGTCTTGCGACTTCACCTTTACTTTTAGAGAGAAACGCAATTTGGCAGCATTTTTAGTGATTTTTAGATTAAAGATTTGAACATATTTTTATGTTGTTTATGTTGTTATTGGAAAATATGATTTTGAAAACTTTTTCTTTTAACTTTCAGAACAATTTTTTAGAACTTATTTAACTCTTAAGTATTGTTATAAAGAAAAGCTTTTTAAAAATGCTTCAAAATTGTTTCGACTGTTTTTTTGTTAAGAAATCAAAATATGTGCACTGCATATAGTCAACTGCTCCCATTAAAACAACGTCGACTTTGGTTCCGGCGCAAGAAAGTGTGGGTATATGAAGTTTATGATTGCATGAAATTTTTATCAGCGAAAGATCAAGCGAGAGAAAACTTATCCAGGTTCTGCCCACTACATCAATTGTCAATGATCGCAATATATACTCGTTGCTGTTAACTGGTTAAGTCTGGAAATGGGTGCGATGGGGTCTAGAACAGAAAGTAGCTGAATAGTTGAAACCAAGTCCCAAAAAAAAAACTTTTTTTAAAATCTTCTTTTTCACCATAGACACAGGTGTTCTTTTCATGCGAAAAGGGCAAACTCGAAATTCTAACAGCCATCTAAGTTATTTCTTAAAGTCGACTAATGTCGGCTGAAATTGCAATTTGGAAAATCCCTTCATATACAGGCTCTTTTAATAAAATGTACTCTAAAACTGCGTACGCGGATCGATAGTCGGAGTAAATAAAAATCGCGACCACCAAGTCGGGGTCGTTCTTGGCTTCAAATCTCAGGGCAGTTTGATGACCATACTTGGACGTAGCTTTAGCGAGTGATTGATCGCTTACTCGATCGTTCACTCCCTATCTCTGTCTGCTTTCTTATTTGTTCCTAATCATCACCGTGTTCCATGTACAGGAAACATCCCCTGATTTACACTTGGAAAAGAAAAGTATGACTAAGAATTATAATTTTATACCGATTGTCAAGGTCCTAAACTGGAATTTCCGTTAGCAATATCCGGAAATGCCAAAATCAGAAACCTCATAAGGTATGCAATAATATTCATTGATTTAGCTATCCATGAATTTGTTCATTTGTTCGTCCACCGATCTATATGTCTGATCTTTGTTGATGGAATGTGTTTACTACATGTACTGCTAGTCAAGTTAAGAAATTGATTTAATTCGTTTGAAACCGTGCCCACAATAAACAGAAAACTTGCTAATTTATAATTCCTAGGATGTATTATCGTAAATCTATTTGCAAGAACGGTACTAATCAGTCAAAAAAAATGTTTAATTTTTGCTTTAATTCAATTCATTGTTGTAAAAAATATAAATAAATTAACTACATTCACGTGAGTAGCTAAGCAAAGTTAAAGCATTGCGACTAACAATTCCAATGAACGCGGGTTCAAATCTCAAATGCGGTAGAGTTTTCAATATATGCGAGCATATGATCTAATTTATCCGACAACCTTTAAATCCATACTTTGTAAATTTATATATAGACAATAAATAAAAAAACTAAAAAAAAAGAAGCTAACTACGAAATAATAAAGGATACTTAACTTAGAATCTCCTAAAATCCGTTTCGAACACAGATTCTCCATATATTTCAAAAATTTCACTATCGTTTGCTACACTTGATATAAGTAAAAATAAGATATATTTAGATAAAAAAAATATATTCCTACAACCTATTAAATGACAAATACGTCCAGGAAGGATAAAAGACGAACAAAATGCTAAAAATAGTTTACTAAAATGTCAGTCTTAATAATTTCCCTTGCATACCAAAGTCGTAGTAGAGAGCAATAGATCGCACTTTATTTTGTGTAATATATGTGAAATTGTTATTTTATTGTCGATTAGAACTTGCCAATCTGCTTAGAAGATGTTCTTCCCAAACGCTGTTTTCAATTTTTCGAAATCGGATTTCTAGCCTAGCGTGCGTATTTAATTTTTTAAGCGCACGTAATGTTTTTATGAGAAACGTATATTTGGAATTTTCTTGTTGGCATTTTTTCTATGCGCATAAAATCATTGCCGACTTTAAGGCTTCATCTAGAAATATTTGTTTCTTGTTGCTTTAAACAAAAGTGAAATATAAATAATAATAATTTTATATATTTCTTTTTTTTTTTTTTTTTTTTTTTTTTTGTTATTATATATTATACATCATACCTGATGACTTTGAACTGCTGCAAACATTGAATCCTTTTTACTTCTATTTTTAAACCAGTTTTAGAATCTACTTTTCAAACATGAATTATGCTTTTGAACAAGACTCTTCACTCTTTTCTGCTTCTTTTTATTTTTTTATTTTTATTTTTTATTTTTATTAATACTCAAGTGATTTAGTTATTATTGTTGTCTTTTTTTTTTTTTTATTTCTTTTCGTCTTTTACAAGAATATATTTGTCACTTGTTTCTTTTAAATTAATAAAGAATATCCGTTCATACGCGTTCTATGCGGATGCTTGCTCAGCTCCTGTTAAAATGCGTTCATGAAGTGTTGATGTTACATTAACATTCGCGCTTTTTATAGCGATATCAACAAGTTGTCTATACACCAGCAGAAATGAGTCGGTAATTATCAACAATTGATTGCACCACAGTATAGAGTTTCAATAATAAACTAACTCAGCTAAGCAACTAATCCGTAATTTCTTATTGTTAGTAGATTGATTAATTACCCCGCAGGATATTTATGTACTATAGGGTAGTGGTCATATTGCAATAAACCAGGTAAGGTGTCTGCCAAGATGTTCTGACCTTTTATGTATGTATTTTATATTACATATTTATTCATATATATACGTATGATAGAATTTTTGTCTTATAAAAAAGTAAAGATATAAAGACAACGCTTGACGCCGGCAAAATTTCGCCGTCCTGGATTTTCGATGTACAGACGAATTTAAAAATATCAATTCATCTTGTGACACCTCCTATATAAGAATTCATCAATTATTAACAAACGAATTTATCGTTTGCTTCAAAAACTTTTTATTTTATTCAATTTTTTACATTTTCACAGTGTATAACTGAAATAAATAAAATGAAAACTCACTCTTCGATACATTTTAATAGCATTTACGTATACTAGTACGCATTTTATATACTTTGTGTGTATTTGTTTTCCCTTTTGCCAATAACTTGAATTTGCATACGCGCCATACTTTAATTGTTACTTTAGAAAATATCCTTAAAAAGCTAACATAAACAAAACAAAAATTATTTCAATATGAAGTTTCATAACTAAGTAGAGATTTAAGTTCCTTTCTTCATGATTGTTTTCTTTTTTATTGCACGCATATTAAGTTTATAAGAAAAAAAAAATAAAAAATAAAAACGTAATGGCAAACTTTGTATGTCCTTTGAATTTGTTATTTTTGAAATAATTCAATAATCGCTTGTAAATAGTCACGTAGCTATTTCCCTTAAATACTTTAGCTTAAATCAATTATAGATATAAATGAACGGGGTTCGTAAAACATATTCTTAATAACGTCAATAACGCAATTGATTTAACGCCGGTTGTCCGTATATCCATCAGTCCTTTCACTCAATACACGCCTACTGCCTCAACAGTATCCCGAAGAAGAAACTTCATCTCTCTAATTTCGTCTTAGCACTCTCTTCAAGTTCAGTTGAAAAGTGAGCAGAATTGTTTAGTGAGTTGTTTACATACCCAAAAACTAATAATAACCGAAATGGCAAGCGTTTGTCAAAAGAAGACTGAAAACAAAACTTATTTACTTCAAATTCATGTCTTATTGAATTAATTCAAAATGAAACAGAACTCGGGGACCACTTGATAGTTCTGGATACCAAGTAAGCTCGATCGTAATTTCGATATGTTACTCGACACCAATTTTATGAAAAATGATTACTTTATCGACTGGCCATATGCGACAATTATGGCGAATAGTAAACCGGCCCTCAGAACAAATCAATTTATTTATATTACTAATCATTGGAGCGAGATGATGCTTTGATCTTGCTACTAAATCTTAGGGTTAAACTAAACTGCAACCAATCAAATCTTCGATGTATGTGGTTTAAAGTTCTAACCCTGAAAAAACTTAAACATAATGTCGTTATTTCCATATTCTAATCGGATCGAGTGAGGCGATAAAATTGCAATTGTTTGTAAGCTCTGAATATTGGATCGCGGAATATATCAAAGTCGATCAATATTCCGTTACAAAAATTAATTGTGAATTAATTACCAATATTTTGAACATTCCATTTCATTATCACGCCTTATACGTATGTATGCATGGAAAAACATTAATTTGTGTTTATATATTTTATATATTTATATATTTGAGAATTCAATTAAGAGCGTATGCACAAATTGTTATTTGGCGAACTATGCATAGAGGCATTTAACAAGCAAATGTCGATTCAATTCTATTATCACAAATTTGAAGACCTCAAGGGAAAGTTCCAAAAGCGTAAAATATTGCATACGAACAATAGAACAAAAAATGCACAAAATTGAGTTAGATTAGGATTAGAATCGTTGTTCCTTGTCTGTATTCTCTAACATATTTCGCTCTATAAAAGTCAAGTAAATTTAATATAAGTTTACATCATATGCGTTGAAATTTTGTATTTGACTGCACTTTCGCTTACATTTCCATGTCAAAGTTGACCATGACGAATCCAATGAAAATGCTGTGGCCCAGGTAAATACTTTAAGCCCAATACTCTATACAATTTTCCCCTCAGATGTACCGATCACTGACAATATCTTAACTGCCACATATTTCAAATGATACAGTAATTCAATATTCGTCTATTGATCTCATCGATGTTTCCTACGAACTGCAAACTCATTTCAATCAAATTTCGTTTGGGATGAATAAGCGAAATATTGAAATAAACTCTGAAAAATTTACGCCTACTTCCATGCTAAGTGCAGCCGCTTGTCCTTTACTATATTTAAATGTAATAACAACAGTATCCCCATCAACCATCAAACAATCAAGTGGAAATATCATATAAGAGCTAAATGCCAGCAACTTGACTTAAAGATCAAAGACTCTATTGCATAATTCGTCCCGAACCTCATCTTAAGCTAAAAAAGTCAGTACATTTTATACAAGATTATCCTCCAGCCTATTTTGATCTATGACATACAGCTATGGAGAGCATTCAGTAACTTTAATATTGCAAGACAATTAAAAACGTCAATCAAAGATTATTTTCATTTTAAGGTTAAGTGACTCTTCGTGACTCGTTAGCAACAAAACTATGCATGACGGAGCGAATTTTTGCAATGTTAAATGTCGAATTTAACGCCTTTCTGCATGTAATGTGCTGCTAAGCTCAATGGTCATATAAATCCTTTCGCAATATCTTTTCTGCAATCAAATGAAGGCAATGATCCTACACTGGATCCTCCTTCAAGACATTCATTTATTTTTGTTTCTTAAATTATTTTATTAAATTTTCTAAATTTCCCGTTGTTCTCTTACATAGTATGTTTAATTTGGGTTACAATAACATCTATTAGGTGCTTGCATGTATTCTGATCGTTTTTTTCACTTGAAAAAGGCATTTCTTGAGAAAAATTGTTACAATTTATGATAAGCAAAAATATTTTCCACAGTATTTTCTACAACTTTTTCCCATGTTTCTGGTAATATGAGGATACCGTGTCGAAAAAAAGATATTGGTTTAGCAGCGATCCAATGATTGACCCGTTTACGCACTTCTTCAGCAATTCGAAACTGCGTGCCAGCCAAGCCATTCTGCATAGATCGGAACAAATGGTAATCAAACGGCGCTATGTCTGATGAGTGCGCTGGATGCGAGAGAGCTTCCAATTCGAACGGCAACGCAGAGTATTCGCGATAAATCTTGCAACATGTGGCCGAGCGTTGACATGCATAATGATGCCTTTGCTATTGCTAGTCTTTCTTGCGACAATACGTCGTTTAATTTGCTCAATTGACGTCGGTAGACATCTGCTGTGAGAGTTTAATTCGATTTCAGCACTTCGTAAGATTATTGGTAGTATTATTGGTGAGGAAAACTCCACCACGCTATAAATTTTGCTTACTATCTTTCCAAGCGGATTGAAAATTAAAGAAAACAAGTAAAAACGCTGTAGCGAGTAATGGCCGACCATTAAATACCCTGCACCACCGTGCAAATATTTATAAAACGAGATTTCAAAATGAGGCGTTATATGGGAATCGACCGAAAAGGAACGCTGATCTGAAATATTTTCAATAGCGTTCGTCCTAAGACAAAAACACGTTAATGTACTAAATTTCATAAGCATATCCTAAAAAATTGCGGCTTGTATGTTCAACGCAAGGAAACAAGACGGACAGACATGCTTAAGTATCGGTTTAATAAAAGGCAGCCGTATTGCAAGTCTTTTTGTATGCGGCGGTTTAGAATATAAAAATTGAAGAAATTATAAAACATTAAGCAAAGTATATATAATAAACCCGACTTATTTTGAAACTTTTCAAATCAGTTTTAATCCGTTTTCTCCTTTCATTTATATTCTATCTCTAATTTAAATAATTGTTTTTGTAAAATTTATTTTATACTAAATTTAGGCTCAATTATCATTGCCACACATAACTCTTCGGTTACGTTTCGTCGTCTTTTGTTGTGCCACCCTTTCTCTTAGGCTTGCGTAGTAGTTTTCTTCTTTCTATTTGGTCTATTTGGTCTAAATTTACTCGAAGAGAAACGATGCTTAATTAACGATTTGCAAGCTATCAGTGTAAATGATTATTAAATTAGGGAATAAACGATACCCGGATAGTTAGTGCTAACGATAAATTTCTTTGCATCCTGTTAGATGATGTAGTTATGCCATCGTCACGCAAAAAATAGTAATTATTGAAAGATCATTTAAAAATTGATCGTTTATTGTCTTCTCATCATCATCATCATCACCATCACCATCAGCTCCGTCATATATTGCTTACATATAGCCGGCAAGCGAAATTTGCAATATTTCTTCGTCAATACTCACTACAAAGATTTTTGACGTCCCACCGGCTGGTGTCACAAACTTCTATTTTTCTTCTCGCAAAAAACAGATAATTTTTGTATTGCTTTGTACCCGAAATTATTCGGTTTTTGCGTATGAAGCATTTATTTGAGCTCAGTCCACAAAGCCTCTATTTTTTCGGCATTTATTCTGCTCGTTTTTTTTTCACCTCGCGATTTTCATTATAACCTCACTTCTTTTCTTACAAAATTCTTGAATCTTTTAATGCATACTTGGATTGTTCTCCTCTATGTAAAAAATTTAATTCAATTTAATTTTTTCGTTTTTTTCGAGGAACACTTTTATACCCTACACCATGTAATTGGTATAAGAATACATTAAGTTTGTGCAGACGTGCACAACGCCTAGAACGACTTGAGATAGACGCATTTCTTATAACATTTCTCGTTTCAAAATCACTTTGCGAATCGATTTAAACTTGTCTGTCCACCTGCCCATATATCCGTCTGTCCGTCTTGTTGTCTTTCTTTCAATCTACAGGTCGGAAATATTCTGGCGAACATTAGTGAAATTAGCTCAGATCGGAACGTCTCATTTCGAAGTCATTATGTAAATAACTGTAAATTGTTATAGGGCACTTAATAACGGGCCGTGACCCAACACTATAGTGTTTTCATTTGTTTAAAGTAGTAGTAAATTCGAAATGTAATTTCCGGAATTATTATTTTAAAATTGCTTATCGCTGAAAACTTCATTGTGCGATTGAACGATAGCAGAAGAGACAAAAATTATAGCATTGTATTACTACCAATTGTCTTGTACTTAAATCGACTTTTAATAGTTTTAATTTTCAAATGATCGAAAAAACGTTAAAAATTAACCGAGATTAACCAACGAATCGCCCCGTGTCTATAGCCGTTATTCTCGCCCAAGAGATTGATTCATAAAAATGACTTTTTAAATAATTTCCTTATATTATATATTTGTTAGAGATAGCAATTTTGGAAATGCCTTCCTCAAGCAATATATGGACTTCAATATAAAATTCCATGATCGAGCATATAACCTACAAAGGTTGATTTGCTCAAGCACCTCTAAAATTTTATTTGCTGTAAAGATGCTATCCGCACATACAATTTCACGAATTGTCATTGTCTTTAAAGTTGAAATCATGGTTCGTTGTATGCAATAGTCCAATTTCGAGTGTACAACTCGAAGTAACGAAATACTGAAAATTTTAGTTTATAGCATAATCAATAATTTACTACCCCATGACAGCGAAAGAAAGCTGTCTTTGTTAGTTCATCTCAATCTACTTCTATGCCCCCTGCGATGCTTCCTTGAATGGTTATTAAAAACTTTCCTCTTCGCATTTTGTCGAAATGGTACTACTAATCAGTAAAATCTTATAATCACTGCAAACAATAGGGATTAGGGCTTTGAGAAGCTTCCGCTTCAAAGTCAAACAGGCAAAGAGCATATGCATGAACAACTATTATAGTTAGCTATAAACATCTCTTAATCTCCCGTATGTGAATTCAAGTGACAAATTATTGGAGCAAGCTTATAGACTCGACAGACATTTAATAAAATACATAAATACATAAATGAATTGTTATGAAGAAAATATTAATATATAGACGAGTATCAACTAAGTAGGAGATCCATTCTCCCAAAGTGAGAAGGAGTATACAAATACAAAAGTGTGAGAAAAGTAAAAAAGCAATAAGCGAAGTAAGCAGCCAGTGTTCGCGGTTAATGAGTGCTTCGTTATCGATCGGAGCGATATCCCCATCTAGGCTTTCCTTCGTCGTTATTTTACACGAATAGGAGGTATGCCGCGAGTAACTAATGATATTTGATAGAAAAAAACAAACTGATTACTAAAAGGTAAGCATTAGTGTTATAAAAATAAATATCGTAAATAAGATGTGTCAAGCGGAATTATGCTATTTGGAAATTAGAAATGCGAATATTGAAAATGTTAAGTGAAATTGCATTGCATTGTATACCGAGCTCAATTTTCGTATAATAATAATTTTAAAAAAATAAAAATGCAATTAATTCGAAACATTAATGAAAAGTGGGCAAAGTCTTAAGAACTTAAAAATCAATTATAACTTTGAGTGGAATTAAAAAGGAAATATTTTCGACGTCGCAGTCCCAGCATATGTTAAAAATGGCACGTATATTATATCCAAAGATGACAAGCAGCAAGAATAGCTTAGTAACTGGACACACGACCTCGTATTTTCAATTTCAATTAGTTTGCTACAAATAAATGTACGTGTGTATGCGTGCGAATGTATATAACGCATAGCGAAATGCAACTTTTTCTTCGCTACAGCTAACAAAAGTAAAAGAAATTTCATTCTCCTCCTTTTTTTTCATTTTTTTTTTTTTTTCTTATCATTCATTGTTCATCATCGATTTTGCATATCATCAGCATGTAAAGGTTTGATGATTTCAAAATGCTCGGCTACAATGCGTGTGCTAAATGAGTTCTGCGTAGTAATTGAGATTGAATGAAATATGCCGACTGAAATGTTTGCGATATGACGTTAAAACTATAACTATAAAAAAAAAAAAAAAAGGAAAACATTTGATATAATCAATAGCGATAATGATGCGCAAAAATGGATTAAAAAAAAAAAAAACTTTGAATAAAGGCAACTACTATCAATTAAAGTCAATCATACGAAATTTATTTTGACCCCATTCATGTTATTATTATTATTATGATATACATATATATATATATATATATATAAATAGATTATGAACTTATGGATATTTCGTCCATTAATTGGATAAATTCACAATATTTCGATATTCAATTTAGAAATACTCGTAATTAAAACATGGCTTCATTCATTCAACAGCATGCCGTCAATAAAGCAATTAAGTCGTCAATGGACGAAATCAAATATTATTTCATATTATGTTACTTACCATTCACTCTGAATAATACAAAGGGATTCTTTTCTAATTAAATTCTTTTTCTTATTTCTTAGCGTTTTTTTTTTTTTGTTTTTTTTTTTTTGCTCATTTACGCCCACATCTAAAATCTCCCGCCGAAAGCAAACTAAACGTTAATGTTTCTCTAATAAAGGGACTCCTAAATTTAAATGACATTTCTTTTTTTTTTTTTTTTTTTTTTTTTTTTTAAATTTTATTCGTATCTATTACCCAAGCTGAGTTGGATACGAAAAATATATCTTTTTCCATGTGTAACATGCAAAAATACGCCTTAGATTGCAAATTAATTTTACACTGTACGGTCCTGTCGCTTATATAATATATCAATTAGCGAGCAATCTCTCCACGCCCACAATAAGGAAAAACTTGAACTGTAACTTATAATGCATAGAAGATATTCATCTTAAATTGCTCACTAATATTGCCGTGAATTGGTCACATTACAAATATAGCAACAAGTGTAGCACAGACACACACACACACACACACAGCCTATAAGAGATATTCATCGAAAATAATGATACAACCAGCTGTGACAGGACCTGCTGCATGATGGGTATGACTTTAAGCCCGATCGGCTAACCGACACGGGTACTAATAAACCGATCGAGTATTTGAGTAGCAATTCCTCGGAAATATATTCACGGAATGGAAAGTGGTAGATGAAAATATGAAAAAAATGTCGATAGGTAGTTGTCCGAGATGGTGTTTTTTATTCTTCTACATTACTGACTTGTCTTGTGAACAGATCACACTAACTCTTAAATTTTGTATTCGTAATCGATCAAGGAATGTTTGTGCCAAATTTCAACTCCCTATCTTCGTTTTTACGACTGCGACGATTCACTAAATTTTACGCTTAAAGCAAACATGACGGCATAAATGATGGAATATCTGGTCCCAACTATTTATATTGTTTCTAAATATGTTTGTTAGCTTTAAGAGAACTCGGGAGAAGGCGTCCTAACACATCGTGACAGTTACTTTACATCACTTACAGAGGGAGCAATGCTAGCAAGTGCATGATGATGTCTTTAGCATTCATGTGAGTAACTTTTTATTAATAAACTTTTATGAAATCATCTCTCGATATTTATCATTCATCAATTTCGAAATCAGATAATAGCATATTTCCTATTCTGCCATCCATATAGCATCTGTAATATTCCGGGAAATGTTTTGAGCTAAGTGCATGATCCAATTAAGTTATTTGGACAATCTTAAGAGCAATTAACATAGAAAAGCTAGACTTGCTTTATAAATTTTGTGGACTGAATTGCATAAATGACAAATCTAAGAACGGATAATAAATCGTCAATATATTGAAATAAAATTTTGAAATTTTTGAATTTCAATAGCCAAGAGAGATGTTGTTTAGAAATTTGTTACAAAAGAAAATATTAGGTTGGAGGGAAAGTTATGTCGTATTTTAAAGAATATATTTGAATTCATTTATAAAAATACGTGTTTAATATTAACCGTTATTTCTTACAATCTGATGCCATCTTTCAGGTAACCTGTGAGTTGCTGTTTTGTAGAAGTCCTCGTCCTTGAAGTTAAAAGTAGTCAGCGACTGCCTTTGAAACACTTTCAAAAAACTTGATTTTTTTTGCCCATTAGATAATTTTGCAGAGATCTGGACAGGTAATAATAAGGTGGTGCACTGAAGGGTGAATACGGTCGGTGACTAAGGACTTCCCATTCTAACGCATTCAGTTTTTATTGGGTCGCGATTGCAGTAAGCGGTTCGAACATTATCGTGGTGAAACACTGTTCCTTTTCTACAGGCTAATGCAGGCCTTTTTTCTTTGATAGCTGCATTGCAGCTGATTGCAGTACAGATCCGCGTTAATAGTTTTTCCCTGTTTCAGCAACTCGTAATACACTGGACCTTTCCTGACCTTTCCACCACAAACGAAGCGGTACTTTTCATTAAAGGATACTGTGATGATGTGCCTGATTTGCAATAAGATTTTTTGCTCTTAAAGAATCTACTTTTCATCTCCAGTAACCAGCTTGTCCAAAAACGGCTTCACATTGTGTCTAATCAGATGTGATGAACACATTCTTATACGATCAGGCAAATTCTTTTCCGTTAATTCATGTGGAACCCAAACACTTTGCTCTAACACAGACGCAGAGAGAGATTTAATGTGATCTCTAACAGTTGTATGATGAATGGCAAAAGTACGTTATCGACCCTGGATGATCGTCCAGATCGATCACTTTGTTGTAGGCTCAGATCCCCGGAACCAAATTTGCTAAACCATCTTTGACGAGTACGAACATTTACAATACCTTTGCAAATACCGCATATAAATTTTGTACATGCAACCGATGCATCGCTTCTTTTTTGAAATTCATATAAAATGCAGTGTCGTAAATGCATTTTATGTACTGACATATTTTTCACTTTAAATATCGCAACTAAATGATGAACGGTAAAAAAAAGGATTCCTTTTATATTCTACAACAGGTAAAAAAAAAAAAAAAAAAGAAAAAAGGAAATCCGAATGACTCACTAGCCATATGTTTGTTTTTTTTATTCATAAGAAAAATTACATGCCTATTTAAAATACGACAGAGCATTCCCTCCAACCTATTAATATTTTGATCGCTTCTTTGCGATATCTATCTAAGATTGTGCATACCTAACATACGCCTCGAAGCGTGCATAACTTTCTTACCCATTTATCTAATGAAAGCGTTTGCCTATAGATATGTCAACTTGCTTCCGTTATCTATTCATAGCATTTATACGCTATGCGCACTAATCCAATAATAAAATGTATTCAACCTTTCTTTCTTTTTTTTCATTCTCTTCTAAATTTTGATTTCTATTCACCTTTCTTGCTGCTCATGTCAAATTTTTAAACGCTTGAATGAAAATTCGCTGTGAAAAGAACGCAAAGTGCTACACCGTTAGTCGTTGGGTATAAATTCTGCACATTTTATTAATTGACCGCGCAATGTGAAACGCTTTAGAAGTGAACATGTGAAGTTTGCGGTCAAAATATTTGACGAATTTTTCAACTACTAATCGAATAAGAATACATACAAAAGTAGTTTATAATTGTGTAAGAAAACATGAAGGGGACCGAGGAACCCATAAAAAATCGATCCTTTACATGTTTTTTAAACCTATAAGATATAACAACAACAAAACATCGATTAAACATTACATACAATCTTATCAAAAAGATCTTGAATTTTATTTCATTTGAGTAAAGGTTCGCAAATGGAAATTTGAGCCAAAAGATCTTTTAAATTTTGATTCTTGCGGACATCAAATTCTTTTTTCATAACCAGCCTTACAGAAGTGGTTCAAAGAGTTTTCTTTTCAGTCAAAATTTAATTATCAAGAATTTCCCTAAAGTTACTCGAAATTTCCAGAAGGTACTGCTCATTGTAATAAGCACCAACGATATTTTTCATAAACGAGCGCCTCTGTAAAATACAGCGAATTGTTTTTAAATACTGGCTGGTTTCCAAAACGCAATTACTCTCTGAATTCTTATTTAATTTCTCCAAAGTACGGTTAGTTGCCTTTATGTTGCTCTGCACACGAAATTTTAATTTTTGTTTGAATTTCTTTTTCAAAAATAACAAAAGTAACGTCACTAGAACAACTATAACTACTTGTTACTTGTTACCTAATTGCAGTAATGGCATAGAGTTTTGAGATATTACCTCAAAATCTCATGAATTTGACAGTAGTGGCGACATCTATATGTCATCCTACAATGATTGAATGATGTGTTACATGTGAGAGACACGCACCCAATACAAATACAACTTACTCTCGTCACAATTCCATTTATTCAATGGAATGCAATAGCGTTTATAGCAAATCGGATAATCCTCGGACAATTTTATCGTAAATGCCTTTTGAGATCTTTATTGCACTAAATAGAAATATAAAAATATTTTCCATCTTCAAACCATTTGAAAATTTGTCGAAGCTATTTATAAAGAGAAAAGAAGCTATATAAGGATTTTCTTTAAAAAGTACTCCTTTTCAATATTTTTCGCTGAATGATTATAGCTATTGTCAGAGAAGTATGACTCGTTGAAAGTATATGAGGCTGGTCGCGTTCTTGCGTTTGTTATACGTATGATGCGAAAAATCAATTGAGACGCAGTCGTATTGGTATCCGGCAAAGTTATTTTAAATTTAAACTTCAATATCTCTGCTCAGCGCACGCACTACCATGTATCATATTCCAACATATATCCTTGGAAAATATATTGTAACACCATATATAAAAAATGACTTTAGCTTTAAGCGATTACAGCCTTGGTTTTATTTATCTTTTGTGTTAAGAGGGCACGTGGGTGTCGCACGGTGAAATTTTCTAAAACAATATGTTATGAGTGATTACCTGAGAACGCTTACAAAAAACGCTACTTCACGGGTGTAAGGATAGCTCGTGATGGCCTTAGCTGAATTCAACAACTCAAATAATTTCAGCCAATAGATGCGTGGGGCTTACAATTAAAAGGGACGGATTAAAGGAACTCGAAATTTGAATTTTTCTACGGGTAGGTGAACTTTTACCGTGTACTCTTTCGTTAAGATATGCAATAGAGGTGTGTAATTGTCCAAAAAGATTGAATCGTACCAACCGTCTTTAAGATTTGATATACGCAGGAATTGAACAGATAAGAGCATTCTTTCTTGAAATGCCATGCCATGACATGCCTCCTACGATTTTTTTCAGATTTCCACCAAAGTTGAAATTCTCACGTTCAGCATTGCTTTTCAAATCACTATGGGAGGATACACAATCAATTTTAAAATTTATTACCAAAATGATGAATCTATTCAGGCTACATTAAGTGTATGCGGGATGAACGTCACATTTGATTAAATGGCTTCGGTCTATAGCGAAAAACTACCGTTTGGAAATCAAAAAAAAATCTCTTCTGCTACTTCTAAAAGACCTTTGCTTGCACAAAACTTACCTTTCACATAGGGTTTGCGGGCTAAGAATGGCAATTGAGTTATTGGCTAAGTTGTCGTCAAGGCAGAGCGCTATAAAAACATGATTACGGTTTTTTTTGTGACACAAAGTAGGCGTTTTTTACTTCAATGGTATGTGGTTTTAGCACAATGTTCCAACATCGCATAAATCTCATGGCATCAATCACTTTATTACAAGGAAACTTCAACAACCATTTAATCTCAAAAAATGTCTATGTGAGTCTACCATAGAGATCATGTGATATAACACTATTGGACTTTTTATTTTTGGGATTATACTGAAGCATTGGCTTATCGTAGTAAATCACGAACTCTCGTCACGACCTTATTTATCGCGATTACTCGTATTTTTGATGAAATAAGCGTAGATCTATGTGAAAGAGTCAAAGGCGATCATTTACGTGAAATCATTTTGAAATAAAAAATTCAGCTTAATTTTTATTACAAATTAAATAGAAATAAAAGCATTTATTTGATATATATATATATATACATTATAAATGCATCTATATTTCATATAGCTGGGTATCACTTAGGCAAAAGAAAATATCAACAATTGTAAAACGCCATCTTTTAATTACGTGCATTTGCTAGAGCGACAAGTAATCGGTACTTAATAGCAAGTAATCGCTAAAATCACCTCAAAGTGTTGTTATTTACTTTTTATCACAATATGCATGAGTTCATGCGATGAAAACTAAGTCAATTTATTTGTATTGTTGCGATTAAACCAGCAGCGGTGGTCGCGGTGCTCGGTCATAAACGTTAGTTATCTAATAAATTGTTGTGGACAATAAATCAATAAAAATGAGTGTTTTACAAATGACTTCTCTGAATTTAACGCGAATGTCGAGGAACTGTGCAACAGGTAGCAACAATACGATTATTAGCTTGTATGCGGCAATAAGAAATTTCTCGGCCACTCCCGTCTTAGCCGATAAACATGAGTAAGTCTTGTATGAATATATGAGGATTTTAATCTCGACCTAATTCAACATTTAACTAAAAAAATAAATAAAAATAAAACAAATAAAAATATTATGGTGCGACATGGCTCACCGATAATACTCTACACTATTTCGCTTAATGCCGTTGTTCATGTAACGATTTTTCAAAATAAGGTGTTATGTGGAGAGTGACCGAATAAATGATCCGAACCAAAATTTTTTGTTTTTTACAAAAGCGTTCGTTCCTGGTCCAAAATATATCGGTGCACGAAATTCTATCGAAATATATCTAAAATTTAGAGCAGTAGGTTGAACACAACGATTCTAGAAGGATAGACAAGTTTAAATCCATTCAGCAAGTGATTCTAATCGATTTCAAGCCCATCAAGTCTTGTTCAGAAAAGAAAGAAAATTCGTCTCAAATCGAACGTTTTTATTATTGTCAGACAAAGTTGGAAAATTCATTTCATCTGTTAGTCTGTTGGACTAAGAAACTTATATACGCTTTAGAGCGAATCGCAAAATCCTCTCCTCTAGAAACAACAATATGTATTTAAAATGTCACCTATCAAATGTCAACATCGTGGCTTGATTTTTTCTACTACACTTTTTCGTACCAATTGTGTACCATATAGACAGTCACTATACCTAAATGCTAGATGAAGTTGTCGTTTTCCTCTCAAGGATTTTTCTTGACGCCTTATATAATAATAATAAATAAGTTGAGAAGTTTTATCCCACCGACAACGAGTCCACTTTACAAGCGATATCGCTACTCTGTCCTCTTAAAATATTGCAGATACGCGTTTAAGCAAATAATGTTAGCGTTAACTTAATAATGTATTTCGTTAAACAAGTTGCTAATATTATATATATCTTATCTTCACTTGAACGCATTAATAATTCCATTATCTGCTACGCGTAATCCATCATGCAGTGCTCTTTTACGAATGACTTGCTGTCTGCGAACAATAGCAAAAAACCTTGGATTATTTTTATTCCTTTATTCATTTTTGGTTTCTTTTTTTTTAACCATGGGATGATGATCACGGCAAAAGAAGCGGAGAAAGCCGAATAGTATATAATTGGCCGTAGTCTAGGAAGCGTATGCCCAATCGTTAAGTGTTACGTCTTTACCGTCATAAGTAATAATATGATTCACCGCGCTGAGAATGGAACCCGAGTACATCACATTTCTTATCTGCTAGGCTAAGGCTAGGCTAACTACAACAACGCAATCATTTATTTACATTTACTATATATATATATATATGAACACTTTGCAGATGCCAGGTGCTTGTAGTTGGAGGTGGTGCTGGTGGTTGTGCCGTGGCTGCCAAGCTATCAAGAAAATTGGGCCCAGACAAAGTTATCATAGTAGAACCGGCTGACGTAAGACGCGATAATTAAAGCTAAAAGTCCTTAACATTAATTTAATCCGTTTTTCTTGCAGAAGCACTACTACCAGCCTATGTTCACTTTGATAGGCGGAGGTATGAAACGTTTGGAACAATCATTTAAACCAATGGCCAGTGTTTTGCCAAAAGATGTGAAATGGTTGCAAGAGAAAGCTGAGCAATTCGATCCAAAGAATAACACGGTAATTACTTCGGGTAATAATAATATTAAATACGATTTACTGCTGATAGCAATAGGCTTGCAACTCAACTATGATAAGGTAAATTTTTCATTACATTTTTTAAAAATATTCATTAAATTATAATTTGCTTAAGATTCCTGGTTTGGTGGAAGCTCTTGCGATACCTAATGGCAAAGTTTGTTCCATCTATTCGCCCAAATATGTGGAAAATACTTTGGAATGTTTACGTCGAACAGAGAACGGCAATGCTGTATTTACCTTTCCCGCTAGCCCTGTTAAATGTCCAGGCGCACCGCAAAAAATTATGTATATATCCGAACATTACTTTCGTAAAGTAAGTTGATAACTTATTTACCTTTAGACTGCTATACGCTTAAACGTTCTTCTTCCCCACATTGAAATACAAAAAAAAAAAAAGAAAATAAAAGAGAAACAAGAAAGAATTAAATTTAATATACCCCACCTGCTCATATAAAAGATTCGATTTCAAGATTCCGTACACTCTGTACATACCTGTCGTACATCATGTCGACCACAATATTATAGCGGTGTCTTTGACTTTGTGCGCTCTATACAGAGCTTCCAGTGCTGTAATCACTTCTACATAGAATTGTTGCAATTAGTTCGTTATTGTATAGAATATGAAGAATTTGAGAATGAAGCAAAGTTTATGCTTTATGTGTAAATGCAATAATAATAATAATAATAAATAAAAGCAAGTAAAAACACTGTAGTGGAGCTGGGCCCACCATTGAATATTCTAGGATGGCCGCTACGGTTGGCGGGTATGGCGACTTTTCAAAATAAAGCGTTATACGGGAAGTAGTCAAAAAACTGGTTCGATCGGAACCACTTCTCGTAGTGTTCGTCCTTGGGCCAAAATGGTTGAACCTAAGAAAACAAATCAGACAGATGGCTAGACGAGCCTAGAAATAGGGGATATGAATCTGAATCGATCGGTATAATAAAATGTGGGTCTATTTCGAGTCCTTCTCTCCTTCTAGTCGTATATCCGCACAAACTTAATATAACCTCGTACTACAAGACGAGTAGACTACTACTCAAGTAGTCTAGTAATAAAAAATGTTTATATAAATGGAGCGTTCACCTATGATCCGTATATTATTTGTTCTTAAAATCTTTTAACTCTCAACTACTAATCGAAACAATGGCTTGAAAACTCAAAAATATTTCTTCAATACTCCGCAATAGACCCTTTGGACAGATTATATTAACGAGAGTTTAAAAACAACAAAAAAAAAACAAAGAAAATTATAATGAATTTACGTATTTTCGCCATTCGCAACTGTTGTTATCTAAACTTGGGTTATTTTCATATATTTTTAAATCTTTCAGTTAAATAAACGCGGTAATATTAACGTGATATACAATACCGCACTACCTGTATTGTTTGGAGTAAAGCATTACGCAGATGCGTTATGGCCGATTGTCAAAAAGCGCAACGTGACTGTCAATACACGTACGAATTTAGTAGAAGTTAAACCTGCAATGGATATGGCGATCTTCGAGAACTTGGATAAACCTAATGAAAAGTTTGAACAACAGGTAAGAGAGTGATTTACATAAATACATGAATTTCACTTACCGGGCTCACTTTCACTTATCCTTCAAGTATTCCATGTTACACGTTGTGCCGCCAATGAGTGCGCCTGATCAGTTAGCTCAATGCAAGGATTTGGTAAACGAGGCCGGTTTTGTAGATGTGAATAAGTCGACTATGCAACATGTTAAATATAAAAATGTGTTTGCTATTGGTGATTGCTCTGGATCACCCAATTCAAAAACCGCCGCTTCAGCAGGTATGATATTATAGTTAATTTAAGTGCATATATAAAAAATGTCCCCAATTCTTAATTCTTTGATAAATTTATTACATAGCGGCCCAATCCCCAGTGGTCTATCGTAATATGATAGCCGCCTTAGAAGGAGAAGAGCTTAAGGCCACATACGATGGTTATGCTTCCTGTCCTTTGGTGACCGGTTATCGTAGTTGTATTTTAGCGGAATTCGATTATGATTTAAACCCGTTGGAAACATTCCCCGTAGCACAAAACAAAGAACGTTACTCTATGTTTGTATTAAAGAAAAGCTTAATGCCTGCTTTATACTGGAATATGATGTTGAAAGGTTATTGGAATGGACCAGCCATGATGCGTAAAATAATGTCGATGTTTAAATTCGGCAAAAATTAAAAACTATATAAAAGTCAATTTTTCATCAATAGTTTGTAAAAATATAAACGAAATTCTATATGAATGACGTAATACGTCCAATAATGTTCCATGGCGTACTTGTCGGTATGTCGCGATTACGACTATTAAAAATATTAGCTATAAAAACCTTTATCAAGACTTGCAAATCGTAAATCGACCCACATGGATTGTTTGTGCAACAAGCTTTCCGATATCTGTTATCTTCAAAGAAGAAGCTGAGCAAATTCAAATTTTAATAAAAAAAGACGAAAAACTTTTTAAATCATGCTTTTTATTCTTATTAAAAGTCTATCCCTTGAAAAAAAGATCCGACAGACATGGAAAGTGTTAGGGCTCGTTCTACTTTCAATCCTAGAATTTATTTCGTTTGTCTAAGTAAGTTATGAGCATTAAAAACGGTACAGTGGGGCACACCATCTTCCAGTTATCCATATATCGAATTTTACAAACAACGCGTTATATGAGAAGAGGCCGAACGAATGGTTCAATCTGAACCATTCTCAATAGCGTTCATCTTTGGGCCAGAGCACGTCTATGTACCGAATTTCATCAAAATATCTCAATAATTGCGCCCTGTAGTTTAAGTACGAGAAAGTAAGACGGATGGACGGACAAAGAAGATTAGAGAGATGTATATTCTTAGTTCTTCTGGGTGTTGCATACATTCGCACAAACTTAATATTCATGTGTTCTACAAGTGGCGTAGGGTATAACAAGGCAACTTTAATAATAAAAATGACTTAAAATTTGAAATCACTAACATTCGTTCGAAATTTGTAAATTGAAAAAACTGCACATTTCTCATTGCAACATTATCACATATTAATCTACTTAAACTGGATAGAACAGCTCCCTTAAGTACCAAATTTCGTCAATATATTTTTAAAAATTACGATATTTGTTACGATATATGTTGCTCGACTCATAAAATGGTTCTGAATTCATTAGGATAATAAAAGACGAGCCACGCTCAAGTCGTATCCGCACAAACTTGATGTCACAAAGAAGCTTAGAAAATATGACGTGAAATTCTGGTAGCATTCGGCGGCACAACCGAAATCTATCAATTTTGTGTTAGTCATTTAATAAAATCTTCTTCTTAACCTCGTATTTATCTTAGTTGCACGCTTCAATTGCGTTTACTTGTTGACGGTGGAGTGTTTGAGCAGTCGTCTGGTCCTTCCCAGGAAAGACGACCAAAGACAAAATATAGCTTCACATAGCGGATATCCGAAATTTGCCACCGTTGATGCAGCTTCAGTTATTTGGGATCGTTATCCCTCTCGCACATTGTTGTGGTATATTATTTACCTCTCATCGCCCCTTACGAGCGCTCGTTTCAGCAGTGATTTGTAGATTGAAATTAATTCATCGCGTTATTAACTGATACGGCGCCCTAATGTCGAGCCTCTTTAACATCAAAATTTCTAAAGCGGAAATGTGATCTTTGCGTGCTACTGATTTTGATAAAGAACTCTCAGGATAGAAAACACAATTTTTTTTTTTTGACAAATCGGATTTTAAAAACATTCCTAAGCGTTTCGATTAAGTCGAAGTAAGGTTTTTAAAATTTTACCTCATTTTCGAAACGAAGTTATTTTCAAGCGCATAAATGAATGAAGTGCCGAAAAGGCTTTGTTCTTTGCACACCCATGACCGTAGGATGAGGGGTACATTCATTTTCTTAAAACGTTTGCAACGCCCAAAAGAAAGCTTCGTAGACCCCACAAAGTATATATATTTTAGATAAGCGTCGAATTTCCAATATCTGTTGTAAACATTCTACTGGCCGCAATAATTAGGCTATCGGTTTCAGATATGGCAAAAACATTGAAAGTTCTTGCTCGCCGATTAGTATTGAAAAAGGACTAAATCGGTCGAACAGGACATGTACTACATTAATTGAGAATATCTCTGTTCGTCAAAAGGAATAAAAAATTGTTTTTTTTTTTTCATTACTCATAAACTAAAGCAAAGATATCTACAAAAATTTGAACGTATATTCGCTGTAGTATCTGTACAAAAATGACAAAAATTGATCACACTTGCCCGATATTATAGTGTATCAAGATTTGATTTTTTTGTCAAAAGCTTTATAACGCTTAGAAGCAAACTTGAAAAACATGACTAAGTGTACAAATACTTGGCCTGTTTTAAATACGGAATGTGTCGGATCTGTGGTACCCGTTCACCCATTCGCAAAAATAAAGATATTGTCGTCTAGCGGATTTGCAAAAGAATGTGATAATAAACTCCAATCGGTCAAGAGACACGCTTGCAATGCCTCAAGCTTTTGCAGCAAAAACTGTGAACACCTTTGTTCGCCATGTTTTCTTATTTGTTACTCATAAAGTACAACGCATGCACCATACAGCAGATTTCCACTTTTATTCGGAAAATCGAAAAAAATCAGTTTCGCGCGAAAATTTAATCCTTTTCGTTATTTTCTCTTTTGTGTTTTTTTTTTTTTTTTTTTTGCTAGTCTCTCTTGGGATAAGGGTAATGGGTCTCAAAGATTCGGTCATGACCGAATAAAATTTTCTTACTTCATTTAAACATAAATGGACTGTCATCAGTGACGCGATCCTGTTGAGAATACCACAGCGAATATTATCATTAACCCATTATATGTTTATATAATACGCGTGAGAGAAATATGCAAAAAAATTTAAAATAAATATTTGACATTTATTTTGGTTTTATTTTTTTCATTATCACAGTAAAAAATATTTGAAAAACACATAAGAAAACTTATATTTAACAATAGTAATTAACAACAATAAGCATTATACACAAATACTGACATTGACTTAATATGAAATCATAAAGTAATATAAATAAATAAATAAATTTATTAACTAAAAAATAAAGAGCACAATTTAAATTATCATAAATAAATATATTCACGACATACACAAATATATATATATATGTGTGTGCGTGTGCGTGTGTGTGTGTGTGTGTGTGTCTAAAATAAATACAACATGACAAATAGGAATATATCGTTATAAAAAAGATGTTTTGCGAGTTACTTCATTTTTTGGTTTTCCTCTTCTGTTTCCTTTCATAAGTAAACAAAATAGTAAAACCAATGAAAACTAATTAAATAAATAATCAAATAAATCAATCAAGTAAATAAATATATATAAAAAAAAAAAAAATAGGTCTGTATTCGTCTTGAAGCGAACCTTGAATATCCATCACTTCAGGCCTACGATTACCTAAAGAAATTTCCGACATTTTATCTCAAGCTTTCGATTTCTCTCTCCCTTGAATATACGTAATGGTTTTACACTCTTCAACTCTGATATTCGTTTTTAGATCTAAACCAATCAATCAATTAATCAATCAATCGATCATCATCATCATCATTCGGTAATGGGTGAGGGAAATTGATTTAACAACCTCAATAACTCAATGATAATTTATATTCATGTGCTCTCTTTTCGAAGGCTCTTTAATGTTTCGTAATGCTCTTACATAATAAATAAGCAATTCTTAACAAAAGAAATGAGAGAAACGAAACGATGAGGAAATAATGCAAGGAAAGAGCAGCACGCGAATATTGTCGCTGTCGTTTAAAATTGAGTAAAACTCGTAAAATTTGCTTCAATTTACAATAGATTTTGTTTTCACCCAAAAAAAAAAAAATGTAGTTTGAATAATATTCGATTCGGATTCTCATTCTCTGTTAAAGAGTGGCGGAGTGCCGAGTGCCTATCAATAAACAGTTTACTGTAATCAGTTATTATAAAAACGACGGCAACATATCCTTCTGACTTTCGCGCGACCATTTAATCAAACTTCGTCTCATCGAAGTTCGTACTTTTTATTTACAAAAGTTGCTTTCCCGTTATTAATTAATTTCTGTTATTATTGTTATTGTTATTGCTATTGCTATTGCTATTATTATTGCTATTATTATTGCTATTGCTATTGTCAATTAAATTTTTCATATCCAAAACCGGAAAATACGAAAAATATCTTGACGTTATTTTTGTACCGCCTAATATACGATCTAGCCTTGTCCAGCCTTAGTTCATCAAAGCTTCGATATTTTTCTAGATCATATTTCCTGATTAAATGGTCGAAAATCGGAAGGAAATTTCGATTAGCTATTTATTTCTTTTAATATATGGGCGCGATGTTCTTTATTTTTTTGTTTTTTTTTTCTTTTTTTTTTTTGTGTAAACATCACTACATCGACAATAGGTCTTCATGATTCAACTTAAGCCGAATACCTTTATTTTTTCTAAAAATAAATAATAATAAGTATTGCTTTTATTGCTAAGTCCTTTAATTGCGCGAAACACTTAAACAACACCCATTCGACTATAAATGAAAAGGAACGCTAACTAAGCTGAATACATTTTCCTTACCGCACAATGCAACGAAAAGTCTTGTTAGGAAAAAAAAAAAAAAAAGAAAATAAAAAAATAAAAAGAAAAACGAAGAAGGAATTTTTATAAGCATCGCCTTACAAGGTAAACAACAGACAAATAGAGTGAAAAAGAGGTATTAGAGATCGAGAGAGATAGCGAGAGAAGTTTGCCGAATTTATCTTTTGTTTCGTTTCAACTATAATACGATCTCAAACTGAACATTTTATATACAATATAGATTGAATTGAAAGAGAATGAGAGCTAAATTTACAAAAAAAAAAAAAATAAATATTCCTATGCATAGGCATATCATTATACATACATACATACATACATACATACATACATATATATATATATATATATATATATAACATTCATCGACTATGAATCACTAAAAATTTGCTTTACGTCTGGACTAAACGGGCATAGTTGAAAGGGCAACGACAACAAGGTATGAGAAACATTTCAATTTCAAAGTGAACAAGACAAATAGATCGCGTTAATGTACACATTTTTTAATAATCTAAGGGCTCTGTTTTAATTAGATTGGAAAACTTTTTTTACCTTCTAACATCTAATGCGAACCTATTAAGGTAATCAAAAAACAGAAAGAGAGAGAGAGAGAGAGAGAGAGAGAGAGAGAGAGAGCGAGATAGATAGATAGAAACGGAAATCAAGGTGTTCGCAGTTTTGGCTGTCTTCAGTCACGTTATGAATGTCTCATAAAATACTTCTAACTAAATTAATTTCTATAAAACTTTTACTAAACGAAGTGTAGTTAGAAATTTGAATTTCCTAAAATGCAAACATCATGTCTTGCAATCTACACTGGCTTGGATTGATTTTGCAACAATCGTAAAGAAACTATTCTTTTTCTCGTTCTCGCGACGTCACTGCCGTAACCTTAATTGCTTAATCATCCGTAATGATGTCTTTGCGCGCTTTAAAATTACGCCACGAACCGTTTGTGCAAACACCCGCACCACGCCACCAATCATTAACATCCGTATACCAACGCGGTTTACGCAGCGAGTCTTCATCGTGCAGCGCGGCACATACCCGACACCAATAATATGTATTTATGAATTCCCCCGTTCCCTTCCAATTAAAGTATGAATTATATAATTTATCATCTTTATCCAGTATATGCAAATAATCGGCCAATTCACTTGCCGAGGCAAATTCATCTATATGTATATAGGAGCGGTGTGGTGCACTGACTTCATAATCTTCGGGTCGTGCACCCATAACTATGGGCAATATGTTACGATTTAAGGCGTTTACAAAAAATTTCTCAGTTACATAGTCTTTGCAGTTGGAATTTTCAAATGCGAGGTAAAATTTATAATCACGATCCAACATTTCAAAGCATTTATCGGCCGTTACCCGTGAACATTTATAATTGCCGCAAGCCCCATAAATGTCAACCTTAAAATAAAATTTGATGCGTTTAGTATCCGATTAACTCGATATATATATATATTTACTTCGATATATTTGCTTAATTCGTGTGCGTACTGTAGACGACCGTTACGTGCTCCGCAATTTGATACAAACCAGGCAACCCGTTTCGTCTTATTGCTGGCATAATTGCGATCCTGTTCAATCTGTTGAATACGACTGTCATAATATTGCCATTTCTCGTAAGGGGCCACAATATCGCTGTCGCGTCTATAGATTGCGGTGCATGTAAAAAAAATACAAAATTTTTGATTAGACAAATTCTTCTTTTTTTTTTTCATACATTTTTTATTAACTCTTCACCTATATGTTGCCGTCCAATTGATGGCATCAGCTACTTTAACGTTCTGCGTATGATAGGGGCATTCCAAGTAATATAGCATTGTGACTTGGTGGGAATTGGCTGGACGCCTAAAACCTGTCGGTATATAATGATCTTTATATAGAATCATATCTGCGGTATTGGCGCGATCACGAACAGCTGTAATTTCACACGTATCCACCGGACATTTCGAGCGTAGGAAGACTTCGCGACCTAGATAATAGAATGTACATAAAAACATATATATATGTAACATAATAATGATTTCTTGTTGCTGTATTCTCTTATTCGAATATACCTTGTTTAACATTCCAAGGACCCAAACCGTTATACAATAGAATGGTTTTCAATTTGCCACTGACCTTAATTTCGTCATAATTGGATGGTACATACATAAGTTGATTTACAATACGATCACTGTGTGGATCTTGAAATGGGAACAATTTCGAACCCTGTAAATGAGCTTTTTTACCTTTGCGTTTTTTACGCACCGGCGCCGGATTCGGATAATATTTGCCATTCTTGAAAAACCAAGCTCTAACATTCGACTGTAAAGGATCGGAAGCAATTTGATTTTGTTGCAGTTGCTGGTGCTGCTGGTGCTGCTGGTGCAGCTGCTGTTGCTGGTGCTGCTGCTGTTGCTGTTGTTGTTGTTGTTGCTGTTGTTGTTGTTGTTCACTGTTGGTTAACTCTGTTTCAGTATTCGTGATTTTCGTAGTATGGACTGTTTTGCGGATTGATAATAAGTTTTTGTCATCGTTCTTGTTATCCTCCATTTCAGGACTATAGGTTTCGTCATTATATTTATCATCATAATCATATCCGATATTTGAATGAGGCAAAATTAAGTGTTGTTGTTGCTGTTGTTGTTGTTGTTGTTGTTGATGTTGATGTTGATGTTGTTGTTGTTGTTGCTGCTGCTGTTGATGCGTTAATCGTGTGGATGTAAGCGAGAAATGAGTCGATGCTTTCGATTTCCATGCTTCACGTTCTCTAAATAAATATATATATATATATATATATATATATATACACAGAATGGATATAGGCCGAATGAATAAGTTTACATTGTACTTGAAATAACTAAAAGATTATTATGTTTACTTTAAATTAAATCCGAATATAAGCAGCAGAGCACATATTATTGTGAAATAAAAATATTTCTTTAATGATGTTTTCGGACGTCTCATGTTAATTTGAATGAAACCAAATTTCTGCCGCTACTAAACTATTCATTAGAGGCTCCACATTTTCTTCTCCTTTCGTAATAGTTTTCTGTTATTTGAGATATAAATATGAAAACAAAACATTAACATTTTTTTAAATTTTTCATTTTAAGAGAATCTTTATTATTATTATTATTAAAAACAAAACGATATATGATATTTATATGATATTTTTTTTCTTTCTTTATATATTATTTTAAAAATAAATAAAAAACGAAAAAAACACTTTTTATTCTTTTTTCAATATTGTCATACGATTATTTTTCGCAAAATTATTTATTGATTTTTTTTATTATTTTTTTTATTTTTTTTTTTTATTTTTTTGTTTTATTTAATTTGGTTAATAAAAACTTTTTTATTCTATTGGTATTAGATTTAAAAAAAGAATACGAATTTATGAGAATATTTAATAAGATGGTTAACTTTTTTCAATGACATGTTTTTCACTAACAGTTAAAACTCTTTTAGTCACAGATGAAAACAATTCTTGCTCACATTTATAATTCTATTATCTGCTAGCGGTAATGTTTAACTAACTAACTAACTCATTCTTAATTGAGGGCGGCATATTAGTTTTGTGCACGCGATTGTAACACGAAAACATTTGCCTGAGATGTCCCGGCAAACGTGATGAATCAATATCTTCATCTATATATCTCAGGGTCCCGCTGCATGGCTACTTGACCAGCCTCATCATTAATAAAATGCCCAATAATACTCATGTCTGTGTGTGTGTGTGTGTGTGTGTGTGTGTGTTGAATCAGTTTAAAACGATTATTCGTCTTCAGATTTCACGTAAATGCTTGTTTCCACTAATACTTCTATATATCTTGCATTGTTCATTTTAGCAATGCACACGTAACAGTCCAACCTATTCGGAAAGAAGCTATGATTTTAAGAAAGGAAACGAAACCTATACAATAAACTTCCTAAGTAATTCACACGAATATTTAATGGAGAGGTAAGCGTAAACTCGTGGGCCTAAACTTAAGACAGAAAAAATCTTAAAAAAGCTTAAAAAGCCATAACTCGTATTTTTGGCATTTACATTTTTGTGTTAAAAACACAAATAAAAACACTATAGTGGAGCATCGCGGATCATTAAGTACCCTACACGAATCCATAATTATTTATACATCGACTTCTTACTTGATTTGACATTGAGATGTTATATGGAAAGTGATCGAAAAAGTGATTTGATTCAAATCTTTTCAATACCATTCGTGCTTGGAAGAAAGTGCGGCAGTGTACGAAATTTCATCAATATATCTCAAAAATTGCGAGCTACGGACAGACAAGCTTAAAAGGTGTTGCATAAATCCTCACAAAATTAATATACCCTTGTTCTGTAAGCAACTACCACAGGAAATTTATTAGGTTCGAAAAGTTCGTGTGTTGATTTCATCCTGGCATCACCAAAAATCGTGCGTAGAATAAGATATTTCGCCTTAAAACGAACGTTTTTATTAGCGGCAGAGGAAGTTGGAAAACTCATTTCATCTGTTCGTCTGACGCATAAGTAATCCACGCATATCGCATAAGAATTAAGAAACCGCAAGTAATATAGAGTATAAGTGATTTCAGAAGTGAAGTGAGTGTACCGCGGAAGAGACGCGATTGTGTATTTACGACAGAGTGCTTTCTAATGAGTCGCATCCGGTTTCAGGCCTGACTTATGTAACTTACCTTTAGAAGAACGAGAAAATTTCCGTATCAATCAATATTCAATTTTGTTGAAAAATTTCGAAAAGCCATAAAAATAAAAATAATTTCAATAATGTGGACGAACACTTAGGGACATGTCATTAAATGTGCATCTTATGCTTGTAAAATACTAGCACACGTTTTAAGGTCTCTAACACGCATACTTGGGTGCTTGTATTCGAGTCTAGATTTATTTTCAAAGGAATATAAATACTTTTCGATATCAATTTTGCTACATGATTAATGATGATATATATGTGTGATATGTATCACACACATTTATCAACTGTTATCTTATAAGGGGTGTGTGCATATGATAACAGAGAGAAACAATTACATAAATATATTTTCAAATTTATTGCATATGCAAGCGACGTCGCAATATAAATAAGAGGTGTGTGTGTGTTGATAAAAGCGTATTGACCTCAACTGCTGGCGAATACGAATTTTCGAAGCTTCATTCTAATTTCTATTATTCGCGTGTACTAACTTTTCATTTCTTCACATCTCTATATGTATATATATATATATATATATATATGCCATGGCAGATTGACTCTAAATAGATTTAGATCAGTTTTTGTTATCATTCATCTGCTTGGTTGCCTTGTCTTACGATCACTTCTTTCAAGTCAATCAGTCTTTACGTTGAATCGAGGAAAAAGTTCGTGGCGTTTTTTGCAATAAAATCGTGTAACTTTAATAACACTAACACTATCAAACCATACACATTAAAAAAAAAAAAAATCTAGTAAGAAAATTATAATTTATCCTGAGCGCGAATCTTTAATAACCACACCTGATCTCTTTAAACAAAATTAAAGAAAGAAGCGGACAGATGTAATTTTTATATTCTTGAATATATTATTATTATTATTATTATAAATTTAGCCAGAGAATAAATTCTCAGAGTAAAAGTCTTAAAGCACTAGCATTTGAGGCTTTATTAAAAACTCTACCGCCCACGACCATTGAATTGCTAGTCGAGACTCTTGTCTACTTGGCCATTCAGGCGGATATTTCTTGAATATAGGATATAGGGCGTGCCTGTTTATTTTCATTTTTATAAATTACACGTGGAAATTTTTATAATTTATAAATGAGTAGTGAGATAAGATGAGATATTCTCAGTCCGTGTTACGCTGCAGGCATATCTCTCGACTTAACTGGCACATTTTCAATATTAGCCTAAGTGCATGAAGTTCTCATGTCAAATGTAAGACTGTTAGCTTTCTTTTTTCGGCCAGAAGACACAGACATTAGACAGAAGGAAAGATCAGCGAATGGTTAGAAGGATGAGGTTTGCGAATTGCTACATATCGGATCTAGTAACAGATCTTTCTTTTATTTTTATAGGCTTTTTTTGAAATCGTTTTTACAAATTTCAAAGAGATCCGCGCAGAGCGAAACAAATGTTAGTCGGGTTGGTGTAGGGGCGAGTAACACTGCGGATGTATAATGCATTTACGATTCGCCATCCAAGGCGCCTACGTACTAAAATGACTTCCCACACAAACTTGGTGTACCACTCCCCTTCGCGGGGCCACCTTTAGGTATTAATTCGCGGGAGCTGGTTGTCGTTAGCACGCTTCCAGTGGGATACACTATTGACTTCCACATCCTCTGCTCTCCACCCGTTGTCTCTCCAGTCGTCAAAGCTTCTCAAGGGTATTGCTAGCGAACGCGTCTAGGGCGTTCCAAGCTGCAGCACTGCCGATCAGTACGCTCGTTATCTGGTTAGGCGGAACATGAGGCCACCCGTTCTCAAATCTATAGCGGTAGAACGTTACGTGCTCTGCGTCTTCCTTCGTATCCGCGCATATTGGGCAGTTAGGCGAGGTGTCGTGCCCGAATCTGTGTAGATACTTCCGAAAGCAGCTATGGCCAGTTAGAAGATGGGTGAAATAACCTCGCTGTGGCGTGTTTCAGCCCATCGTCTTATGCTAGGGATAAGAACGAACGTCCATCTTCCGTTGGTCGTTCTTTCTTACCTCGACTGCCATATCCTCAACGAGGCCATCCGTTCTTCGCTTCTTATAAAGCGTGAGGAGAGCTCGTTGCCTCGACGCCGTTCGTAGATGCGGCTCATCTCGGCGGCCAGAATGTCGACTGGCAGAGTGCCAGCTAGCACTAGCGCTGCTTCTTCCGACACTGCCTCAGGGCGCTAAGGTGTGTATATATGTTTGTGTATAAACAAGTATGCAGGGTTCGAGCGTGAACGTATTTTGACCCTTAAAAAATTACGGGGGAAAGGAAACTAAAACGCAGAACTCTGCTAGACTGATTTTCATAATTAAGGTAAAACATGCAGGACATGTTTATTTAATATATAGTGCAAGTACTTATCAGGGCCCTGTAAATATCCATTGCATGTTAGAACCGAACTGTAAGTTAACAAAAAAGTGGAATTTTTCGATTTTTGTAGGGTAACTTTAAAAGGTGTTTATCAAAAATTCATTTGAAAGTGAACTATTAAACAAATAAAAAAACTCTCCACGAGAATAAATTCACTGATTGACAGCAATTGCAAGGAAAATGCAAAAAAAATTATTTTTGCTATAAAGTAATTTATAAACAACATACAAAAAATATAAAAATGTTTAAGTAAAATCTGGAAACGGGTGCTGTTCCATGCGAAAAAATGGGCGGAGAGACACACGGCCTGTATAGTTAGCTGTGCGGCTGATTTGCCGGACGGTGCACAAACCTTCTGCCATGGAATGCAAATTTGCTAACTTATGTCTCGTCGCTTAATAACACACATTTTCCATCTATCAAATCTTTGCCTTCAGCGAAACAGACTCTGGAAACTGGTCAAAGCTTATGCTTATCAAATTTCTGTAAAAATTAATTTCTTATCATCTCTGCGAGAATTTTAATTTCATTCGCGATGTCTTCGTTGAACTTAACTGCATGTTATATGTCTTTGCAAACAATATCTTTGGTAAGCGGAAACAGTAGCTTGCTTGACTTTTTAATAGGATCATTCCATCCATCATAGAAGAACATTAACAACGCCAACAGTATTGTTAAAAACATTTTTTTTTTTTTGCAAAAATATTTGATTTGATTTCAATTTTTCTTAAGTCTTACGTTTAAAGTTTTAGTGCCAAGTCGGTAGTGGACGGAATTTATTGAATTTAAACAATAAAAGTGAAATATTCTTTTAAGAAAATTTTGAGTTTGTCAACCGTAACTGCTTTTTAAACTGCATAGTTTTTCTTTATCCGCCTGAGCGGGCGAGTAGGCTAACGCTCTCAGCTAATAAATGGGTTAGAGTTTACCGTAAGGTAAGCTTTAAAAGTTTTAATCTTTGAATTTATTTCTTTGACTAAATTTATTTATAGCAATAATAATAAAAAACAAAAATATTATATTTTCCTTAGCGTATGAATAGAAATGAAATGAAAACGAAATTTTCTAAAATGTAGTTCAGCACGATGTGTAACATCATGTTTTAAACTTTCCACGCAATAATTAACTCCTTAAGAATCCTTTTGTGCATTAAGTTGATGTAACGCCCCTAAGAACAAATACCTCAACAATACTAAACTAAATATCTCGTCCGTATTATTTATGCAAAGAAAGGGAAAAAAAAAAAAAAAAAAAAAAAGAGAAAAAGAAACAAATTTTCTAAATAACTACATTCTCAAAAGTGTGCACACATTTCCTTACTTGCAATTAACTAAATATACGAGTGCTTGTATCCAATGGAGGTGTGTGTGCACCTATAGACATTCAAACTAAAACTATGTGTAACCTATATAATGAGTAATTGCCTGTGGAATGCATAACTCTCTGTAAGCATGCATAACTAGTTTTTAATTTTTGCATTCGCACACATCTACGCTTCTGCCTCATAATTTTTTTCCTGTTTCTATGTCGATGCATGCTTGCGGACATGTATTATATGTGCCTTCTGTGTGTCGGCACACATATACGTGCTCATCAGGATACAAGTGTCCACTTGTACGCAAACTAATTTGACATATGACAATATTTACTCTAAAAAATATGCTAATGAAAAAAAAAAAAGGAAACTCAAAGGAAAAGGAAGCTCTGAAGTTAATGGAAAACGTCTTTGTATGCGGCTTATTTATAAATCGTGTACGGTATACATGCACATGTACGGTCATAAATTTATGCTGAAAGCATAACGAACGCCTGTGTGTGTATCCTTAAGCTTTTTGGAACAACACTATAGCATATTCAACTCATCGCATTCTACCTGTTCACTAATACTATGCTAAGTATACACTTTTATATATATTCTTACACAACGATTATGTTAAGTATACATTTTCACATATCTTCACATCACAATAATCGTGGATAAATTTTTCACATATTTTCACACAATGTAATTTTAGTATATAACTTAGTTTGCTTAAGCCAGCATATAAGGCACTGACCACTGTAGAGTTAAGTCAGAGTTAAGCCAAAGTTATGTCAGAGAACCACACCATTACCAATAACCGTCAAATTGTTTTTTAATTTAATTGTATTTCTTATCGCTACGAAAAATAACTGTAAGCCATACATTGCGGCTGATTGGCTATTTGTGTTAGCAAAGTGGAGATTATTGTTATTATTATACATTCTCTCTTATATCAACGCTTATTGTAAACGTAAATTCATAGTAAAACAGCATAAGCCGGATGTGCACGTAGTTCAAAACAATCTCAATCCGAACGCATTCGTCGCAATCTCAAGATTAGATTGACTTCCAAGACATCCTATTACAGTAGCCTTCAAAAGATATTACCGTGAACAGACCTATACCTAACTAGAGTACAGACTACGTTATGTCGTTGCTTACGCATGTGGATGGTGTGAACCTATACCTAACTACAGTACAGGCTACTTTATGTCGATGTTTACGCGTATGGACGGTGTTAGACGCAGCCTTGTCGGGATCCTACGCTGTAAGCGATCGATATTTCGTAAGCAAGACCTGATAAATTCCGCCGGCGTACGTGAATTGTAACCTTGCTATCTATCCTTGATCAGATATGAATGTAAAGGATGCTGATATGGACTGCTCTCAATTATTTTCGCACCATTTTAAAAACCCAAAGCCCTTGACAGAATTTTTTTAACATTTAGAACACATGCAGACAGACGCTATTTTATATTCTCACGTCCGACAACTTTTTCTTCTTTCTATTAACTCCATCAAAGGAACGAAAATGGTCAATACTTCTCCTGATGCGCTGCGTTTTCGCTGCTCGACCGTATTCAGATGTTCTAACTTTAACAAGTTTTCGATTAAAAATGTTTGTAACTTAAAGTTGTAAGATCTTTTGTAAATTGAGAGAGAACGACCGACGCAGATCAACGCCTAAGGGGGGAAAAAGGCAAAGTACAGAGCCTTATTATTATCCAACGTTTAAGGGGATATGTCTTGGAAATAAGCGACTATAATAAGAAGACTTGTAATATTCAACTAACTCTCCCGATGCTGTTCAATAAGCGGCGACGATAATGAAGTAACTGCATGAATTTTATTACTTTGTTCATATCAAACAGATATGTATTTTGGGGGTGTCTATCGTGTAGTACTTCTACACGATACGGGTCTGCCAAATGAGAAGTGGTTTCTAAATTCTTCTTCAAATTTCTTAATATCCGTACCATGTACTACTCTTAATATCTAACTAGTATGTAGATGTGTATGTACATATATAAACCATTTTTCAGTTTAATGCTATCATATATGTGTACAATTAGTGATGATGATGATCCATGTGCATCTTATATGGTATCGAACAAAATCGAATATTGCACGTGTTTCAAATCACATTATTCTCACGACTTGATACCATGTCATACATAATTGTGAAAACCGATAACGGCCGTATGTTCAGCATACTTTACCGTACTCAATCATTATTTTTGGGATATTTCTGAATTATTTACGGGTTTCCCGGACTACGCTGAAAAGATGCAATGGGTTGCGTCAACAATTGTATCGTACACGTTCCCGGGACCAGGTAAAATAAGATCAACTTTACTCTAGTAGAGTGCATAAAAGCTTGATTTAGCCAGGTTTCTATTGGGTATATATTCCATGAATGGAATCTGGCCTTTATACCCAAAATAACGAAAGAGATGAGCGACTACCAAAATCATTCAGATTCATATTTGATATCAGGACAAACATAGGGCCTTTGGCTCCCTACTCTAGAAAGCGAAAAATTCTCTTTGAGCAATGTTATTCTCATTGCCCTTAATTTGGAATGAAGTAAAATACTATGACGTCAAATTCGATGACGTCCTAACTTTGGACGACGTTAAACAAAATGTAGCAGATCTTAAACACTGATACAATTAGGGGTATGAAGTGTCTCTTGGATGTTTCAGAAGCGCTGCTGGGAATAAGAGCTCTTCGCCTCACTATAGAAAGAAACGCATATGCGTACTTAGATTGCCGGATATCAATAAACTGAACCGAAAAAGCACAAAACTCGCTTAGAATTACTAAGAGATTTCATAAGCAAACCCTTTGCTAAGATATCGGACTGACGCTGTCCCGTCAGTTTAAAGTAGCCTTATAGGAGCGATGTATTTGGCATGATCCAGTTTTAGAGTCTGGAACAATAGTACAAAAATGGTTTCTTAATTTTTGGAAACTGAAAAATTATAAAACGGAGAACTATATATGCGCCCCTAGATATCAAAAGGCCATACCACTGGATTATACTCACGCCACATTTCAAGCAGAAGCTTATGCATTTATGCGTCCGCATGTAATACACGACAGACCATATTCTCGGTTAGAGTATCACTGAAGTCCGAGCTACGGAAGTACGAGAAAGTGCACTTAGTATCAAAAATCGAAACCAAACGAAGAATCTGAAAGGCGATTACTGCTCTGAACCTTTCTGAGAAATACCAAGCAGTCGTACTAAAAGGTTCATTTGACAGTGGACGCAGAAGAAATTAGCTAGCTGTTGAAAGCATAGAGCAGGACTGTTACAGGGAAAAAAAGATTTTTAATATCTCCCGACATAACAAGTAAAATCCTAAATCTAGGGGACGGGACTCTTTCGCTTGGGTAGTGAGTTCTACACGGAAACTAGTCTTCCCATGTGCCGCCGGAAAAACATAAGTATCTTGATTCGATTTGTGCAAAGCCTATGAAGGGAGACGGGGAGTGAACCGTCCTATCACATTTCGTGTGAATGCGTGGCAGTCTATGGAATCAAACACCAAGTGTTTGACAAACATTTCATAACGCCCGGCACCATATCGTGTGGGCGTAGCAAGATTTGGCTAAAGAACTTCGTTTTTTTAACATAATTGGAGTTATGAACGAGTTTTCCCCGAAGCAGGGTTTTTGAAAACGGCTCGGGGAATAACTCATGCAATTTTCATTCACATAGAATTTTTAGGATAAGGTAATTGTCTTACTAATGAAAGACCGGTTTTTTATACCCTTCTCCAATTATAGTACAAGGGTATATTAAACTTGTGCGAATGTACGCAACATTCAAAGGGACTTGGGATGGGCAAGCTTTTATTATACCGATCGATTCAGAATCATTTTCTAAATTAATTTATGCTTAGGCCGCATTGATGAAGGACGAAGCTGAAAGATATGCTTAGAAACCTGTCGAAATATTTCTATTCCAGTACCTTTCCTTCCGCCAAAAAAAAAACGTGTCTTACAGAGACCTAACCTCAAACCAAAATTTCAAGTGGTGGATATGAAAATATTAAGCTCAAAATTTATCCGAATGTTCAGTTTTTTTATATGATAAATAATTGAAGAGGCTTTTTTACCAAGTGCGTGGGCACAAATCGCTCTCACACTTGGAAATAAGAAAATTAATTACCCCAATAGGTTAATAGTTATTTTTGAACTTATTTGCATTATATGCAGCATTATAAAACTAGACGAGTCGGTGTTAGCCTCTTCATAAAAGTTAATCGCAATCCAAGCATCGATCTCTCCTTTTGACGAATATAACTTTTTCACCAACTTTTTGCATACATTTATGGTTCAGAGGATACAATGTGTTGTTGTGCTGGATACTTGCAACGCTTGTTGGTATTTCTACTTACTTTGAAATCATCAGTATAGGCACCGTAACGCTAAAGTAAAGGTAGATTACATATATACTGAGTTCCTACTTTCTGTATGAGTTCTTGGAACGGCAAACATACGGACGGACGGATTGACGAGCGAGTATGACTATATTAATTCAGAATCTTATGCAATTTACGAATGGAAATTAATAACCATAGAATCGCTGAATAGCTGAATCGCTGAATAGCTGAATCGCTGATTAACTGGACTGGTTGTAAACACAAAGAAAAATCTAGCAATACGAAATTTTTCGTTTTGATGAATGCAAAAAATCTTTGCAGAACATATGCAGTAAGTATTGCGTACAAGGGGATAAAAATTCACTCCACATTTTGTGTTTTTACGTACAAAAACAATAACAATATGTGAAGTGTACACTTGACTTGCTTTTGTTGGTGAATCTTTCATATAACAATAACAGCAATGACGACGTCAATGAGAGACACACTTAAAGAAAAATTAAAGAAAAGCGTATGTAAGAGCGATGTGTCATATACAAAAAAATGAAGAACGCGCGCAACTTGTTAATTCATGAAGAAAATCGCTAGAGTACGAAGGAAGCTAGTTTAGGCCTAAAGTAGCATTTGCAAAATTCCTGCACGCTCGCATCCTATAAGAGATAACATAATTGCCGCTAAAAACTCTTGAAAGCAAACTCTTGACTTGATTAGTGTGTGTTTACACATTTTATTAGAAGGAAAACGCCATTCAAAACAATTTGAAAGAAATGCAACGCATATACATATGTAAGCAAACAAGCACACTGCCTGCAGCAATTAGGGACAAATATTTGTCATGCTAATAATAAGTATAATGCGTTAGGATAAACATACGATTCAAAATAATTCTCATTTTCTAAAAGGCTTATTACAAATTCCTAGATGTGATTTGCCTTCGAAAAATGATCGCCAGCTATCGGACGATTATTCTCATATGCGCGAAGAAAATTTGCAAAAAAATATGCTCATCACATATCAGTGAAATATTTATAAAGGTAAACCATCATGTCTTTCACATCGTACAAATTAAAAAAAATATCGAGCCTTTAGAAATTCAAAATTCGCATTTCTCGTTCAATTTACATTCATTTGCGCTAACATTCACTATTGGCCCAAATCAATGAGGTCTATAAGGGTTGACATTTTTTGGCTACCTTGGCATATACTCAGTCTTATTTGTTTACGATCTTTCGTAAGGGATTTTTTCAACCGCCAATCGATCGTGAGTTTACGTTCAACGCAATATTTAAAGTTTTGGTTTAGTTAGTTGTGGGTGATATCAGAAACCAGCGTAGCTAATAAAACGTAATCTGTCGACAGCGAAAGGAAAAACTTAAGAAAGCATCCAAGACAACCCTTACACGGTCTTCGATACTCATTGCTATGCTTTATAAACATTTACAACAACATTTGCTATTTTTATAAACATCAAACAAAGGATCGCGACCAACAATGCAATGCTCGCGGATTCAAATACCAAATGCGATGGAGTTTTAAACACAAGCGAGCTTATGATCTAAATTATCAACCAGCCTTTCAATCAATGCTTTGTAAATTTCTTTACAAACCATATACACAATAAATAAATATCGTATAGGCTCAAGAGCAATTTCAAAAAATTTTCCCTAATCACTTACGATCCAACATATATCGGGACTTTCTATATAAATGATACCTAACTGCTCACATCTTTCTATTATTATTATTATTATTAATTTCGTCAGAGAAATAAATTCTAAGATTAAACTCTTAAAAGCACTAACATCTAAGGCTATTGGCTTTTCTTTTTTTTTTTTTTTTTATTTAAAACTCTACCGCACTTGAGATTCGAACCCACGACCATTGACTTGCTAATCGAGATTCCTCGCCTTCGGCTACTCAGGCGGATAGACACATCTTTCTAAATTGTTGTCCATTAAGGCAACGGAAAGACTTTATTTCTTGGATATGTCAAGTTGATCTCGAATAGATCGAATTTATGGAAATTTTTTCAAACATTCTAACACAACTATTGCGGTTAGAAAAGGGTAAACATATGCAGAATAAAGTTTTTGTTTTCTTTTTTTTAATCATTTCCAAATTATTCGTTATAGAGTCTACTCCTATGTCCTATATTAGGTAGTCGGGAAGTTTTCTTGCGGTTTTGCACTTTTATACGAATTAAGTTGTATATGTCGATTAGCTTCAATCATAATCTGTAGTTGGTCGTTGTCAATGGTATTTGCTCTAGGGGAGTGTAGTAAAGCTTCCACTCAAAATTTCACAAAACAATTTTGACAAAGGCGTTCTGCTATTGTATTAGTTGCATATATAGCACACATTCCTCTATGTGCTTCTGCAGCTTTTTTACCTTTTCCAAATGCTCAGTTTGGTCTTCCACGGCTTACTTACGTCTCACTACTGTAATACAACCGATCACTGCTCTGCATATGTATATGTAGGTATCTTTACCACTAATTATTTGTCTAGCTATCTAAAAAAGTTATTTTAACCTGATGTTTAAAATAACGGCAAGAAATTTCCAGCCTACCTAATATTATAAATAACGCTAATTATTTATAAATAGTGATAAAATATGAAAGAGAAGAAGAAGAAGAAGTAATTTATATTGCGATTTGTTTGAAGAAGAAATCAACTGAACCTAATGTGAACAAGAAGAAGCAATTTTGGTTGTGAATTCCAACTTCATCGCACTATTTCTACCATTCAGCGATCATCGGGCTTGGATTTATTGCTTGCATCTCACTTTTTAATTACGTTACGCATATTAATAAATATTAATAGAAAAAGGACACAACAACTGATGTTAGTTTAGAAAGAATTTATTTTAGTTTTGTGTTTGACTGCAATTTGATTTTTAGTAATTGATTGATAGTTTTGAAAATGAAATTTTTACATACATAACTGATAAATGATTACTAATAGCCTTGAATTATTTCAGATATATTTATTGCATATCTTTAGACCTTCAGGCAAACACCCAATGAAATGCGAAAAAATCAAACTCCTACGAATATATATAATAGGTATCTTGTGAAGGACATACTTGCAAAACGAAAATGTCGTGAAAAGTGTTCTTGCAAAAAATCGTCACAGGAAAGGGAAAGGGAAAGAGAAAGGGAAAGGGAAAGGGAAAGGGAAAGGGAAAGGGAAAGGGAAAG
>NW_023998415.1:30999018-31082944 GCF_014805625.2 Glossina fuscipes
GGAAAGGGAAAGGGAAAGGGAAAGGGAAAGGGAAAGGGAAAGGGAAACGGAAAGGGAAAGGGAAACGGAAACGGAAACGGAAACGGAAATGGAAAGGGAAATGGAAAGGCTAAGGGAAAGGGAAAGGGAAAGGGAAAGCTTACACTCTCATTTTTGCGGAACTTTCAATTTATTAGTAGTAGATAGGAAGCATGACGACTAGCATGATAATTATACCCTATCGTATGTCGCTGGATATATTACCCAATATTCAGTACATTTTGAAATTGATCCACCTTTTAGTGTACTGCGCGAGCCAGTATCTCATTTCGATTTTCAATTTAAGTCTACCCACCCGTCTACATCTCTATCCGTATATTGCTCTCACGTTCGATTTCAATTTTCCCGATGGTCTTACGACGACTACTGTGGTAAATAACCTGTATCAGAGCGATTCTATCTACCACCTCTCCTAATATGTCACTGTATATTTTGAAAAGGATTTATATGAAAAAATTTTTCATTTTTTATGAGATATTTAGATGCGATTTATTACAATGATATATTTTAGCACAAAATCTATTGAAACTGGTTTTATGAACACTCCCCCTACATAAGGCCTAATTTAGAAAAAAAAAAAAAACATTGCAATTTTTAAATTTTCGCGGCATTCTAAAAAATAGGTCTGCTTGATCTAAATAATAAATAAAAAATTAATAAAATGTCTAAAAATTGAACATTTTCACCATATGAAAACTTATTTTCTTATATATCATAAGAACTCTTAAGGGACGTATTTTTTACGGACGTAATTTTTAAGCCAAAGTACAAAACCAATTTAGACAAATTTTCACCATAAAGGTGTTTTTACCACACGAAGATTCGGTTTTCGTAGGAACGTTTATATGAGAGGCGGTGTAAAATATTGTCCCATTCGATCCTTATTTTTCACATTCCGAATGCCGAAACTTGCAATTTCTTTTCATATATAACAATCTTTTAAAATAAGGTCTTGTATAAAGAGAGTGGACGAAAGCATTGGCCGGTGCTATCCATTTACAAATAGGGTTGCCCCTTGGAGTAAAACGCGCAATATATCAATATTTGAAAAGTACGTAAACAGACATCGGAAGGACAGACGGACAGGTAAGCTAAGACAGATTTAGAATCATCTTCTGATCGATATAATAAAAGGTAGGACTACCTTAATTTCGTCGAAATGTTACATACATCCGCGCAAACCTAATATAACTTATACTACAAATAATGAAAGGTATAAAACAAAAAAACAACGAGAATGCGTGCAGTTGCTCAAAATCTTTAAGAAAAGGATATTTTGGAATGTGTTAATATGCTGCCTGCACTTCATAGCAGCAATCATATTGAGCTTTAACACAACAAACATTTTTTTGATGGCTATTAAAGGGTGTTCGATTCCAAATCAGCTACATGACACAGTTGCAATTAACAGAGCGCTTTGCAAATTTTTCCACATTTGCTTCAAGTAGTAAGTATCCGAAATTAAATTCCGAAACGAATGCGACTCTTTTATTTATTTATTTTACAACTATTTAATGTGACAGAGGACACAATATGCGTTCATGAAATCTTACTAAATAAATAAAGGACAACAATTACATTAACTACTGTTGGCGGATGTTAAGAAATCTCAAGATTCCTTGGAGCATGGTGTAGAATAATTTTAGAATTATTATATTTGTATATAGCTAAATTATTATATTTATGTATATTATATAATAGAAATGTACGTTTATAAGCACAAAAAGTGGCTTTACGTACACTACACGTTAGACGACGAATACTATAATCAAAGTTAAATTTCTTCTTTTTTTTTTTTTTTTTTTTTTTTGTTTTTTTTCTCTTTATTACAAAGAAAAACATGCTCACAGGCGCAAATTTACAGGCACAAGCAGCACATATGGACGCATATACACATACATACACATAAAAAGATATACGCTCACATACCTTTAGGGGGAGTTGTCTGGTTCTTCATTTTGAAAGAATGTAAATAAATAAAGTTTATAGTTGCGGTTGTTGATGTTTGCTTATAAGCACGCAAATATTTCTGTTTAATACAGATATCGATATGGACACGAGCACGGACACGGGCATGGACCCAAGCACAATGAGCCTAAATATTTTTTAAAGCTCGCTAATCGATATTAAGGAAAAGTTAAATCACTCAACCAAATGTCCAATAAATTATTGCGATTCTTATATGTATACGAGCATGTACATATGAATCAATGTGCGATAATAATGTAAAATTTAAAACTTTTATTAGAAATTCACAAATTTACTTTATTACATATGTACATGCATATGAATGACAAACTTCCACTACTTACCCTTTTCGATAGATTTTATAGAAAAGGATGTTTCCCTTAGACTTGTTAACGTCTCAGCATAACTCTTTTTTTTCTTTTATTTTTTTATTTCAAGTATAAAAATGCAATTTTTTAAAACTATGTTAAAAAAATTTTACTTATTTATATTTTAAACGTGTACGTGTATACAATTTTAACAATTTTATACAAAATATGAGTTTTTCTTATTATTTTTTTTCTGCTTAAATTTCTTTTAATCTTTTGATAAATGTTATGTTTTTTTGTTGCTAAAATGCTTGTGTCCATTAATCACGTAACTCTGCAACTGATTTTTCACATTTAATGTAAATGTCTTGTAAGTTTGCATTCACACGTACACAAACAAAACTTAAAAGAAGAACAGTTGCGCATTCTTATCCTCCATCCATGTATGTGGTTTAAATGCTTGTATCAGGGGGTAGCTGTGAAAATGCGACGTAAAACGAAGCTCAACCATCAACTGAACATATGAGTACATTTAACTCTCATAGGCATCCTTGCTGTCGATGTCTCTCTTAGCTTATCGCGAATCGTTGGGAAACAAATGTCTTTTGAAAGGCTGCAAATTGCCTGCATAATCTCGTTTCGAATACATTATCTTCCGATTTTTAGATACGATTAAGTATCATTATCATTATTTATTTACCATCATTATTTATTTATATAAAATTTCTGGCCCCCAAAATGTATGCTATTTGATTTGTTTCCACAATTACGCAACGGAAAAAAAATTCAGTTCAAAGAATAACAAGCAACTCGAAAAGATATCATATCGATACATTCGGAACGATATCGCGCAAAAGAGTGTAAAAGTGAAAAACGTTTTCAAAAAAATTGATATGAAAGCGAACAGTTAGTTGCAGGGATAATATCTGTTTTATCGGCAAATTTCCTTTTGAGTGAAAAATTGGTGAACAAATTCCATGGTTTCTTCCTTTACGGAAAAACCACTGTGACAGCTTAAAAAAATAGGCGTGTTTTGATAATTTTTTTATGATGGCTAAATAGGCAATCGAATAATAATGTTATACAACGAAGTTTCTAAGCGTACATCGAAGGATTACAAAAAAAATATTATTTTTAAAAAATGGCAACATTGCAGCAACTCTCGCAAGATATGTTTTGTTTAAAGGATTATCGGCCCAGGCGTTTTTTGGTACAAATTTCAATCGAAAATAAAAACTTACTTAATGTTCATGTGTATAATTGTGTGCAATGAAGGGAGGTTTTTAAAAATATTTGCTTCTTTTGTGATTAGCGAGCATTTGAATAGAAAAATCGCATTTTCTGGAACAATAACAAAAAAAATATGTCAATCTATTGTTAACAAAAATATATAAAATTAACTAATCGAAAATCCCCCTTTCATACATTAGGCTGTTCGGGAAGTCATTTCGTTTTTTCCCAATAGTGAGTTTAATTATGTATATTTTCACAGCCAAATTGACACATAAGCCACACTTTCATTAGACATTTTTACAGCTAATATAGGAAAGCTTGTTTTTGCAAAGATTTGTATGATTCTGCGGAATTGCTTTTGTTTGGTGGTTCATCAGCTACAGAACGTCGCGCTTGCCAGCAGATAAATCCGGCATATTTTAGTTTTTTACTATCGATAAAGTAAAAATTATACTCAAGCAATAGAAAAAAAAATTGAATGTGTATAAACAAAACGTATTCACAAAAGGCCAGCGTCAAAACGGATTTACAAAATTTCGCTGATGAAGACAAAATAAGGCAATTACATGACGGAAACCGACGAATAACAATTCGTAAGTTCGCTGACAAATAACATTTACCGAATTCGACCCTTCATGATAGAATCTTTTTTTTTTTTTGACTAAAAAAGACGAACTACGAAATTATTACGAGTTGTTTATAGGCCTCTTTGAGCGTCTTTGAACTTTTAGAATGTGCTCTAGTGCTTTTCTGCGATATTCTTGCGTATCGCTCTTACTCAACGATTTTATACTCCGATATGACTCTTCCGCTGAATCGAATCTTTAACATTTTATGTGCTGCGAAACAATAGAACAAACGGCAATAGAACGTACAATACAATTATTAATTTATTATTAATTTTGGAATAAAGGCAGATCCGCTCTTCCCTGCGTTGCCTTTTTAAGCAATACAAACTTGCGTACCATGCAATAGGTAAATTCGCAAATAACTTCATAAATTTATTCTTAAACTTTGAGTTGCTTGACAGCATCACGTTTCAAAGTTTGTTCCGCTGAAGACACACTAAAGTATTTTTCCCGAATTTTTTTTAGAAAATGGCTCGAGCTTCGCGGAACTAAGTCATATTTTCGGAAAATAATTGCTTTTTCGTTCTAGCCGGTGCGGAAAGCGAAGCCAAGCAGAAAGACCGACTCGTCTTGTCAACCGCAGAGCGTCCACACTGCTCCTTAAATACTTTAATTGATGTTGTGTGCCTCTTAAGAACTGCATTGTCACATATGTGTATAGGTATAGGCCGTTTGCTAGTAAACTTCTCTATCTCTTTTTTACGTAAATTTAAAAAAATATTACCTTATTTCTGGCGATCATGAGATGATATGATTCTCAGCTTTTTAAATGTCTTCCGTTTTTTTTTTCTTTTTTCCTCTTAAATAAAATCTTTTCACAATAGAAAGGAAAAATCACATCTTATCATTTTTCGTAGATAAAGATAATACGAACTTATTTATTTTAATGCCAGTATCCATTCGGCCCTTTCTTAGAGTATACATACGTGCGAAATTAATAGCTTATTATATTAAATTAATTTATTATTAAAAACCAAACGTTTCATGCAGTTATGTGTGATGAGCATAGTCATAGTTATAAAAAAGAAAAGAGAAAAAAAAATCCATTTTAATACATCGAATTTTTCTTAACTTAAACACAATGTATATATGAGTTGATGTTTTACAATACAATTAGATGTGCATAAATAGAGAAATGCTTGCATAGTTGCCAAAGTACAGAAATGGACTTTCATTTATGCTGCGGGCGACGTTGAGAATGTTTCGTAAACATTGGCGCCGAGAGTCTTACATTTTTCGGCCACCACATAGAACGAAATTAAGGAGGTGGGTAAATTTTGAGGACGCGAATTGGCATCGAAACCTTTGGAAGTGAGGTCATTAACGATGGGTATCACTTTAGCCAAAGCCATCTGCACACTGTTTATATTGATTAGGCATTCATCATTTCTGGAAATTGAAGATGCTGGCGTACTGTTATTATTATCCGTTGAACTTGTTGAGGTTTTTAAGTCTGTAGAGTTCGGTGTCTTGCTAGGAATACAGTCATCATCACCTCGGGGCGAAGTGACTTTGGATTGTTGAGCCAAATGTATACTCTCTCCCATACTCTCAGCAATGGCATCAACAGCTAATGAGAAGCCTCGACACACATTGTTGGAACATATTGTGGTCACATCGTCACTTTCTAACAAATCCAAGGTTTCATTAAACATCTGCTGTAACAAGGAGTTATTATCACTGCATCCATGATCAGGTAACTTCGACGGTAACAAATATCTGCACATTTTCGAACACGGATCTTTGTTGGATTCGCTGTTAATAGCCATCTGCAATGACCAAAATAATTGTTCTATATCAGTTAAACTAAGACGTTTACTCAAAGCCATTTGTCGCATTATCGTCACCACTTTGCTTCGTATTAAACGTATCAGGTCCGATAAGCCTCCATCTTGTAAAAAGTGGTGCAGTAACATGAGGTACTGTTTTTTTTGTACGTCGTTTATTTCAATTTTTTCATTGTCGGATGCGGTAGCTCGGTAAGCATAACCGCCCAACACATTTAATTGTATTCGTAAAGCCACTACCAGCATAGAAGAGGCATAAATGAAAGTCGTCAATCTGGTGAAGGCGACAAATTTTATCTCCTCCCATAAATCTAACTTATTTGAAGGATTATCTCTCAACTGTTGCAATAAGTCATCAGTACTGCACTCCTTAATAATCGCCTGTCCCAGTTCTGCACTCATATTAATTATGAATTGATTGCATGTGTGTTCCGTCGATTCAAAATGTTGCAGCCGTCGCGCTTTCTCCAAAAATTCACGTGTTCGTCTTTCTTGCAAGTCAATTAACTTACGTTGGACGAACTTTAAAGCGATAAAAGTCCCGCCCACGACCACGCCAGTAATTAAAAATTTTCGACGATGACGTGTTAGAAAATCACGTAAACCATAAATCATTTTAAATAATTCTTACGCTTGCAAGACAGAGAAAAACAAAGTTAAAAATATTCCCAGATAAAGGAATGCTTGCTTTCGTTATTACTAACTCGTATAACTGAAAATATAAGAAAAAATCAGTAATTAACGCTCCACTCCACATTAAGGTTAACATAACGTTAAATTGCTATTGACAAAAACTCTAAGATATCTATTAAGATACTGCAAGAGACAATTTAGCCCCCAAAATACAATAACTTACTGTTTCATTCATTCATTCATTCATTCCTTAATTCATTCATTCATTCATTTGTTTTAATAACCATCCTAAAGGAGAGATTTTAATACCTATTCTTTATAATGGAGCAAACTGCAACTAACATAGGACTAGAATAAAAATAAATTCTTTCCCTAAAGGAAGTATGTATTCATTAAATTAAGCAAAATTGATGTGCCTCTTAGTCGTGCGCCTAATGTTCGATATGCATGCCACATTTTTTTTTCTATTTTTACCCTTCAGTAATTATTTATACGGGCAAATTAATTCATCTTACGATTAAACATGTACTCTGTGAATGCCGAAACCTTTTCAATATTCGAACACTTGTTTTCGCCATGGACATCTTGGAAGTGCCTGGAGAATATAATATCAATAATATGTATAACTTTGTTAAAATCTAGTCTACCTTTTAAGAAAACTGCCGATAATCTTGGTCACTAATGCTCATCTCTTTGGTTTAAATAAATTTCAATAATAATAATAATACGCATGCAAATTGGACGAGATGTACAAGAATTAAAGAAGGATTTGTAAAAGTAAAACAATCAGTTGATCAGTTTTTGAAGCCTTTTAATGAGATTACAGAAAAAGTTTAATGTAATCGAAATGTAAAGAACATAGTTGGCTGAAAATCTATTCTCGATTTTCTTTAATCTACTTTAATTTTGAAAAAAATATCGCATTTGCTTACAACCCGTGTAAACATTTATAACGAAAATTCATCCTCATCTTCTAAGGGGACTTCATCTGTTCTTTGAAGCAACTTACCGACTTAAGCGCTAGCACAATGATTGCATTACGCACTGTGCGTTGCGCATATGCATTATGTGCATAAGAACATAGTTCCCGTGCATTGCTAAAAAAAAATCATATGATTAGCGTTTGTTAGATAAACGTTAACCGAGTCCCAAATTAATAAAGCGAAAAATTTCTTTGAAAAATGACTTTTTTTGAAGCAAAATACAATCAATAAAGCAAAAATAAATTTTTCCCGTATAGAAATATATAGCAATATGCTTTAATTTAATAAAAACTGTAAACGGCCGCTTAAAAATCATATTGTGCTTGAAACGTGAATCACATGATCATGATTATTGTAAAAAGCTACATACGCAGAAATTTAACAAATTTGCGGACAATTTGCTTTCACGAGCAACGCAATGCAAATTATATGGCCATCTACATTTAACAATGCACATCAATTTCATTTTGACAATCCGTGCGGCACGCGCAGTGCACAACGCAAAACGCATTGTATTCAGCATTTTATTCTGTCTTTTCCCTTCTACATGTACAAGACTTTAATTTACTGACTTAAAAATCAGAATGTACAATTAAATGCCGAATCCAGAGCCAGATAGATGCACTGAATGAACAAAAGAAATTTATATAAATTGAACTATAGATGTAAGAAAAAACCAGTAGGATAGGAAAATTTGTTCTTAATTCGCGTTTTTTTTTTGTGTTTTGTTTTTCAATATGAGGCATATATATATATATAGAGAGAGAGAGAGAGAGTGCGTATTTAATGCTCCACTTTGCAATTTTCCCAGCATTTTAAGTTAATTACACTTTAGTTATACTTTCAAAAGGCATATAAAGCCAGAGTAAGCAATTTTTTTTTTTTAACGTATTTCTGACACCAATCAACATTGCAGCATTTCAAAATATTTGGTTAATTTTGAGTGTGCTAGTAAGTCAGCCGCGATCATTTTTAGCTCAAGTCATCTTTTGACCTGGTCTCACGCTGACCATTTTAACAGATTTCAGATTAGTGATCAACGAAAGTCGCAGCGTAAACTTAATGTTAATATCGAAATTGTTAAACTGTCAATGAACTTCGTCTGAAGACATGCGTTCTCCACTCCTCCCTCTCTCTCTCTCTCTCTCTTTTACAAAGGACTCAAGTATTTACTATTGTTATGATCATAATTTTAATTGAACGGAACACATTCTTGACTAATAGAGAAACGTATTTGACAGTAATTAGTTACTAAGGCTACCAGCTTTATTTTTGACGGAAAAAGTTAGACAGTCAGTCTAAATATTTTGATATAATTGTGGGTTAGATTGACTCTATTTTCCGCTGTTACTTGCAAGGTACCCAAAATTGCTCACAGTTAAGGTACCGTCGTTTCGTCAACTAGAATTGTTTGGTGCTGTTCTCCTGCCATTCTTCAACTTAACATGAGATTGTTTCCGACCCATTTCCAATTTGAACCGAAAAATATGTTTACTTGAAAAAATACTGGATGGGTGCCAGCTGACGCAAATAATGTCACAGCTTATTATCAAACAATAATCAGGTACAAAGTTCTTTTTCCAGCCTTGCTGAACTGTCATCTCGAAACCGATGCTTTCGTCACTACCAGTCTCTATTTACCTTTGTGAAGGTTGCTTGAATTGAGCTCATTGCGAAAATCTTCCGTTTATCATTCGTTAAAATTGCGTAAAAATGTAACTGAAGCCACTGCATTTTAATGTTTATGTTAATCAAGTAAAGATGTACTTTGTAGTACCTTTTCCAATATTCAATATAATAATTGTAAACATTTATTTGATTGGTTGAGCGGCTTTCGTCATCGCATAAAAAAACGTAAAATAAAGAAATTTCATTGTAAGGCGTTTCTTTATTCTTCTTTCGTATGAAAACCAAAAATCTCTTGTACTCTGTTTCTATTTTATTTGTGACATTATGTTATACTTACATGATTTTTTTAAACATTAAAACCGTGTTGTAGTTTTCTTCTTCCTCCTTTAAGGTTTTTTTCTACTTCACCTAACATGTAGTGCACTTTTAAGTTATTGATTTGTTTATTAATTATTCATTGCGATGACTTCAAAACTAACCCCATGTTATTCCATGTTTGGTTTCGAGCGTTCTTGACGGTATAACTTCATTAAATTGTGAGCTCTCTCCTTTATTATTTTATTGACTTTAATTATTTATTCATAAATTATAAAATATACATTCGAGGGCGAAGTTCGTCTTAGTGCCACCGAAACTTAAAATAATTGTCTTCCAAACAAATAAAAATGTCATTGTTTTTACCAGAATTACCATTATTTCTTTTTATGGTCATTTTAAAAACAGGGGAAATTTTTGTCAATAACGGGCAAAAATAAACAGAACCACCATTTAATATATTTTGTAAAAATCGGTAAAATGAAAAAGCTACCAAGAGTCTTCTATTGATAATTTATATGGAATAGAACAATAAATTTTTGTTATTTATAAAAAAGTTTTTTGAAAACCTTTCTAATCACAGTTTCAAATTTATGATGAATCCATTGAAAGCAACGAACACGCATACATAGCAATTTTCAGGCTTAAAATCTTAAAGTTTGCGTAATTATTTATTATGTTTCACTAACTTTGGCAAGTTAAACGGTTTTTATATAAACACACAAATAAATAAATGAATAAACAAACGCACACCAATAGACAAAAACACTTTATATTCATTGCTTTCAATGGATTGAACCTTAATTCTTACGCTTAAAAACGAAATCGGAATAAAATATGAATTTAATATGAAAACATTGGAATTTTTAAACAACAAAAAATATGTTTTCGTTCTAGTTCATAAAAGCAGAAATTTATTATATTCTTAAGAGCGATACAATATTATATCTATTATGTTAGTGAAGAGCACTAGCTATCTAGTTGTACTTTTATTCCTTATACTCGTAAGTGTAAAAAGAATTCAATCTATTTATTTCACATATAGAATAGAATCAGGACCGAATTCAGGGCGATTAATTTTTTCTCTATAAACGAAGAGTTGCAGCTAATTATGCCAACAGATTTCGTTGAATATCCCTTTGTAAAAACATCAACATATTTTTTTTGTTGTCCGGTGTTACCAGAAATTTTAATAATTTTATGCAAAACTATTTATTTATTTTTTTTTTTAATTATAATGACTTTCATCTCCCCTTTGCTTTACAAACAAACGAATAATTGCTATTTTTTTGCTATCTTTCTCACACTCATTTAAGTTAAAGACAGAAATCGACCAATGACAATTAGTTATTTTTTGCTACATGTTCTCCATTTTATGGTAAATGAAATATACACCTGTTAAACGGAATGGATCTATATGATATAATTTTGTTTACGTTCTATATTACACCTTTTATAATTTTAGATATCATAAAGAAATAATTTAAACTTTACTAAATTAACTTTTCTTCTTAATGCCATAAATCGAGATTAGGAACAACATAAAGCTGAGTGGTTTTTGAGATGAAGATTGAGAGTAGAGCAAGAACCCGAATGTAGTTTTTTTCGAATAATTTATAGAGATTCTTTTAAATCTATATCTTTCCAAAAAAAAAATTGTGATTATTTCGTGTTTTTTTGTACTTACGTAATACTAAAAGTGTATATTTCTTTTATTATTTTTAAAGGAAGGCACTTGTATTCGAATTTCTTTATTTATTAACCTGCCATTTTCTATAACTATGTTAAAAACTGTTACATGAAAAATCACATTTGCGTCCAGATGGTTCTTCCTCTTTTCTGACGTCTTCCCGATTCACATATTCGCAATTGTTCAACTTTAAACTGATACTTTCCAAAGTAATTTAGTTAAAGCTGTTTTGTTTTTTTTTTTTCTTCGATAAACCAGCATATCCTTTTTTTCGGATATCCTAACTAAAATTAATAAAACTAAAAACTGTTAACAATAACAGTTGGTTTCTTTTAAATTTATACAGCATTAATGCCACTTCCTCGTGAGCGCTGTGTTTTTATTATGCAAATCGATAATTACACCAATATTACCTCACAAAGTTCAGTTTAACCACTTTTTCAATTCAATTTTTATTTGTCAATTATGGTTGTTTTATTTCTGAAATGCTTCTATTTCTTTTTATTACAGTCTTGTTAATCTTCTTCCCCTTGACAACAGTTGTATTATCTATATGAATTCATAAATTTTTATTTCTCAATCTGCCTGCAATTTAATGCATCGCTTTTACTAATTGATTAAATACGAATGGCATTCAAATTAGTTTCAAGCAGTTAAACAATATCGCTATGAATAAAAAAACCCATGGCCCTCAAAATTTTTCTACGCACCATTAGTGCTCCGATATATTTAGAGTATGGTAAACTGTTGTTAGTTTTTTTTTTTTTTAAAAAAAAAAAAAAAAAGTATTTCATTTTTGGTTTAATACACATTTTGTCCAAACATTGAAATGGTTTTCTTTATTAATAATAATTTTTTCGCTTTCCTCTTCTTACTTAATTTTTTTTTTTATGATTTAATAAGAAATAAAGTGCATTCGTTATACAATTTATGGTTTTTATCTTTCATCTATAAATTTGTCAGTGGAGGAGCGGGTGTTTTTGTAGTATATACATATATACTTATATATATATATATATTATATATATATATATAGTATATATATACATGCAAGGGGCGCGAGCGCGCGTGTGTATGTGTGTTTATTTATATGTGTGTGTCTGTCTGTCTGTGTGTGTTGTGTGTGTGTGTGTGCTCATATGCAGCTACGTTATTCAATTTTCCTGATGTTTTCGTGTATTTTTCCGTTTAATAAAGTTTCTCTTCGTTAGAGATAATAAATATAATTTTCATATTTGAAATTGTCTTTAGTTAAAAGAACATCATTCAGTATCATTTGCAACAACTATCTCTTTAATTACTCACTATGGCGGAAGATTAAATAGATTGCTATTGTTTTTCAGGCATTTGCCTATATACTGTGTGTGTGTTTGTGTAAGTGAAAGTGAACCTGCATTTGCACTTGCTTATAAATTAATGATATCCGCTTCTCCAACGCCATTATAATAAAATAATCAATCGTATCGCTTAGTTTTTGCATTATTTTCCTTTTTTTTTTTCTGACCATTTTGTATAAATAAAAAAAGTAAGGCAAACACACATAATGAAAAGTAATCTATTATACACGGGATTGTATGCCTTCGCAATCAACAGGTGTGAGTTGCCTTTTGCTGGGACATTATCATATCGCCATGACTATTTCATCGTCAAGCATATTGAATTTGTCGAGCCTTTAATTATATTTTACAATTGCAACTATGTATATATACATATACGTATGTATATGTATATGTATATATACATATATATATACACAATAAAAATAATAATACCTCCGTTAAATATTCTCAGATAAATGTTATGATTTAAAGGCTTGCACTACCCGTTTAACGGACCAATAAAGTTAAATGTCTGCTATAACAAACAAAAAACTTTTCGCACAATTTTAAAGAAATTCAAATTAAAATTTATCGAAGAATAACAATATAATAAAGTAAAGAATGTAAAAAAGTATAGTAAACAAAAAACTGTTACGATTAAGTGTTCAGTTTCTGCTACATTTCTGGTGCATCAAATTCAATATACTTTAGATGGCAGTTTTAAAGAATTTTTGAAAAGAACATTAATAACTATAAAATATGAGCAAAGCAAGACATCATCTTTTAAACTTTTCACCTTGACTGTAGAAAAATTACTTAAAACATTTGTTTTTTTTTGTATTTAACCGCTTGTCAAATATTGTTTATCTCCTTTCAATTGCGTATGCACGCACGCTAAGTGTTTCGCTTGAATAATGATAATAGGAGAGAAGTTATGAGAGAGTGCATTTGTGTGTATGTATATATATGTATGTATGTATGTACGAGTGGTTTTTGTATACGGATAGAATTTTTTTTTTTTAATTAAAGCGTAAACGCATATATGAAAGTTATTTGTTAACAACGTCTGTTGTATTCCTTGTCGTGGGGACGCATCAGAGTACTTCCGAAACGTATTTTGGCCTTTTAGCGGCATCACATTCGTCCCCCGATTCCATATTACCGCTATAATCGGTTGGCAATTCTTCATATATTATATCAGGATGTAGACCTTGAAGTTGTTGCTGCTGCTGTTGTTGCTGTAGAGCTACAGCTCCAGTACCTGCAGCCATTGCATGATTCCGCTTAAGAGCGATAAGAGCAGCAACACCGCCACCACCACCACTATTCTCCTGCTGTTGTTGTTGTTGTTGGGATATAATAGCATTTTGATTTGTTACATAATAAGGACTACTGTTTAGAAAACAAAAACAATGCAAAATGAAAGACTTAGTAAAATTTGGTGTTTGTACTTTAATGTATACTTACTTGTATTGATGGTTATTATTGGCGGCGGCGGCAGCAGACTGTTGCACATTCTGGTTTTGATAAACCACTTCTAGTAAAAAGAAAAAATATATATACGATTAATACGTATAAAGTATGCGTACATATATTTAACAAATTGACTATATCCGTATCCATCAGTAAAAAATTGTCGGATAGTATTTTATTCATTATACAAAGTGAACACAAGACTTTTTTATGTATGCATTACTGACAATGCAAGGCCCGTCCCGAGATGGAACGAGCGAGACAAACGGTACAATGGAACGTAATTAATCATGAACGTATTAATAATAGGTGATAGAACAACTCCAATGTCGGAAAATGCATTTATCATTCAGATTGTAATGTCTCGATAAATATCTGTTTGGATTTCATAGGCTTGCAATGTATGTACTTCATGAATTACTGAATACCGTTACAAACCAATTAAAAGCTGAATGATAAACGTAGTAAAATTTTATTGCATATTTCGCGTGAATTTTTTTAAAATAAATATCACTTAATATTGACAATCCCATCATACTTGTATTTGCATAAAATTCAATGCATTCTTGTTCACGTTTTTCATTTACCTATAACTGCACTACCTGTCTGTACATATATTAAGAGTAATTAAAATTAAAAAAAAAAAAAATAGTTTTATTACTTACCACCTTCGTTATTGCGATTTTCTAACGACATGCCCGGAGACCCGGGAGCTGATTGCAGGACAATATCTTGCAACGGAGAACTTTCACGCGAATTATCAGCAGAATATTCTATAAGAAGACATACAATAAAAAAGCATATCGATGTTGCAGAGATGAATAGAAGCAACTATCTACCCATATGACTTGGCGAAACAGGAGCTGAACGTGGCATACCGTAAGATGGGCGAAAACCCTGGCTACTGCGTTGACGACGTTTTTTATAACTGTGATCAATTAATTTTGCACCACTATCTGGATCAATTCGCCAAAAGCTACCCTTACCGGGTTCATCTTGGGATCGAGCCACTTTTATGAAATATCTAAATATGTACAAATATTCAATCAATACATTAACGATCAGTTCAAAATTGATTATAAATTACCTATTTAAACTGAGATTATGACGTATGGAATTCTGCCATCCCTTATTAGTTTCTTTCCGATAATAGGGATAATGTTTAACAATAAACGAATAAATACCCGACAAGGTTAATTGTTTGTCTGGTGCCGCCGATATAGCTTGAACTATCAACTGAGCGTAACTGTATGGAGGTTTATCATTCTGATTGTAACTGGCCGTTGAAGGGGTTTGAAATAAATCTTGTTGCTGTAAAAATAAATCATATATATATATATATATATATATACATATATATTCGCTTGTATAAGCGAAAGCAATTGCATAAAATCACTTATTACATTTTGCAAATTGTTGTTAGTATAGTTGCTATAGTTTTGATTCTGATGAAAACCTTGACGCGGGCTAGCCGGACAGCTATTGGCGGCGCTAATTGTACCTATTAAAGAAAATGAATAGTCAACCATAAAATCAAATTTGCACTAATGTCTGTGTTTAAAAAACTAAGATATAGAATTTAACTTGCCAGTTGGTGAGAGATAGGGACTTTTCTGCTCCTTTTTAGGTATGGAAATTTTTAAAGGCGAATAAATCACATTCGAACTATCCATAGTTAATATATGAGAGTTACCACCACCACCGCCACCACTACTCATAGATCCGTGTTGCTGCTGCTGATGACCAGAGATATGGTGGATATGTTGCTGATGGTGGTGTTGTTGGCCTCCATATAATTGCTGATGTTTCATATCGTCGGTCATAGTTGGAGAAATGATAACATGATGTACATTGCCTGACATGCTGCTACCGCCGCTCATCAACATATGGTGAGTTGAGGCAGATGACGTAAGACTATGATGATTTCCGCTTAGAGGGTTATTAATACCGCCGGCACCACTAACGCCACCACTAGCAGAGTCTGCTACATGCAAGAAACTTTCAAACTGTATGCGTATTTCAGTGCTGGGAAAACGAAAATAGCAACTAGAAGTTTTAAAGGAAAGAAAGAAGAGATAAATGAATGCCTTATACATACATCACATAAAATATATAGATTCAATTCGAAATTAAATCCAAATGGGTTGCGGAACAGTTAGCCCTTTAGAAACGTTTTTATTTTACTCTTCTTCCTTTAACGATATTAATAACAACGTTTCTTTAAATGGAGAAATTTAGAAGATACGTTCATTGAATTGTTGATCTCCCTTCCTCGCTAAGAAGGTTAATCTATTTCCTTTATAAGTTTATCAGTAGATTGTTGGTGAGATAATATTTAAAAAAAGGCAAAAAAAAAAAAATGAAGATTATGCAACTTCGGTGGGCGCATGGGGTCTATTTCTAAAACCCCACTATATAAATCAACTAGGAGCACATGTGCACAGTTTCAGATTTGTATTCCGTACAAGATATCAACAGACAGATCAGGGACTTGCAATCCCTCTAACGAAAGCTAATACATTGATTTCGTTGGTGAGTATACAATGAAAGTAATGTTTTGTTTTTAATTACCTGGGTGGTAATTTTAATGCATCAGCGGTGCGCCTCTGCAAAAAATCGTCCACAAATATGCCATTTTTACTCAGACATTGAACATAAAATTCTCGCGTGTCAGCATCGAAAAGCACCTGAAAATGTTTGCGCGATACCAAGTTATTTTCAGCTACATGAAAATGTACGTGAGATGTTGACGAATTTCTCCCAATTACAGTACACGGTTCCGTTACGTACAATAACTCGTCGTCATATTTCAAAAAGCCAACAGCATGTTCGGGAGGTGGCGGTGGTCTTTGTTGTTGCGGGGCAGGTGGGGTGACTACTAATGACGCAGAATTCCGGTTATTTAAATTGTTATTATTATTATTGTTGTTGTTAGCAGGACAATTTAAACCATCGTTTGCATTATTACTGCTATTATTATTATTATTATTATTATTATTATGGGCCGAGCCATGATGCAATTGCAACATATCCTTAGCAATAGCCACAGTGGCAGCGTCGGCTATAACCGCTACGCCGCTGCTGTTGCTGTTGGTCAAACTGTTGTTTATGGTGAGGCTGTTGGTAAGGCTGTTGGTAGAACTTGGGGCGGCGGTGTTGTTATTATTACTGTTTTGATTAAACTGGGTGGGCGGGATATTAGAATTAAATTTGTTGCTGTTACTATTTGTAGTAGAACCGGTGGCCATGAATTCACAGAATAAAATGCTAAAAAAATTGAATCAAGAAAAGAAAAAATTTCTGTGTTCAACATTAAATCCAGAAACTAACTCCACTTCTCTTTCCAACATAATGAAAACAGTTCAATTAGGTTCAGCTTAATAATGAAATCTTATTCCGACCTCAAAAACAGGGAATACATTTAAAAAAATTAAATAAATAACTAATATTTATTTATTAAGCAACATATTGAACAATATAGGTATCAATTAAAAGAATACATCTTTGACAAATGCCAAAAGTAAATTAATTTAATTTATTTTTTCCGCATCAACTCAAAACTTGCGATAATAGAACTTGAAAGTTGGTTTGTAGAGGAAACTTTACGATAAACAAAATGATGAGAATAATAAATTACAGTGAAAATATTCGCACGAGCCAGATTTCAGTTCTCCGTCTAGAATGGAGTTGAGCTGCAAATGATCTACGGTATGTAACATTTAAATTTCCCTACGGCTAAGAAGATTGAGTAGCAGCATCCCAACGTGCTCTTTCAATTGTTACTACTTGGCAAATATATTAACATTTTATACTGCTTTTATTTATTTATTAGGAGTTCGAATAATTTTTCTATGATTCGGTCAATTTTTTTTGTGTTCATTTACTTGTACAAAAACATAAAGCACACATCAACTAACAATTAAATAAGATAATTAATCAATTCTTCAAAGCAGCGATACATAGTGACCCCAATGACGATGATGTTTAAAGTTTTAATAACTTATTTCCTTCCTTAATAGAACGCAAAAAAAAAAAAAAAAAATTACAATTATACCATACTGCCAGCATTAAATGCCCATAACACAAATATCTTACTTTGATAACCAATCTGAGCAAATAATCCACGTGGACTTGTTGAAACATGAAATTAATTTCTTCAAGCAAATAAATGTTCGAAATGATAAATGCAGAAAAATTGGGCAGAACTTGCTAAATACACATTAATTGTGAAATTGTTTTAAATACAAACTTTAATAAACAATCTCTTATAAATGTATAAATTATACTCACACTTGCACGCATTTTAAAATACTCTGTCATAAAAAAAATAATAATAATAATAAACGTTATGATCAACGCGTATAACACACACAAATGCTTTATTTATATTTAACAATAATAATAATAAAAACAAGAAGAAAAACATACTCATACACCGAGTTTAGTGTACTAATATTTACCTTTTTGATCTGATTTCTACTTGTTATTGTTGCTATTGTGATTGTTGTTATGTTTTGTGCTGCTAATTCTGGTTCGGTGATTTTTTTGTTTCTGAATCTCTAATTTGGTTTCTGTTGCTAAATGTTTTTGTTATTTTTGGTTGTGTATTCTCTTTGCTTTACTGCACGCCATACACACATAAATACTATACAAATTATTAGTAGCACAAATATTACTTTTCAACACTACTCAACACTGCAAATCTTCTTTCGTACATATATACATGTGCTTTTCTTGTGTTACACACTCACTGGAGACTTTTGATTTCTTGATAATAAGTAATTTTAATTTATTTTCAGTTAAATACCTTTAACGAAAATGTCGATTAAAAATAGTGGTTTAGTGCTTTCTCTCTCTCCCTCTGTTTTTTTGTTTTACTGTCTCTGCTTCACACGTTTCGATTACGCTGCGTGTGCCTATGTATGTAATTAGAAATATTTATATTTTTCTTGCGGCTCTTGCAAATACCAATTCAAATTCAATCGATATAGTGCGTATTTGCCGTTGTTGTTTTTAGCGTTGTTGATTTTATGATGTGGTTATTGTTGCTCTTGTTGTATATTGCACACTGTAAAAAATACGAGAAAAATAAATAAAACGTTATCAAAGCAGAGAAGAAAAAATTTTATGTACATATACTTCACAGCGGCCATTAAACTAAATACAACTCTGTTTTTTGTTTTTGTTCTGCATGTGTTTATTTTAATTTTCTTATTTAATATATGTGCATATTTTACACCATGTGTGTATGATTGTGAGTTTCTTGTGCTAAAACTAAAAGCCGCCTTGTCTTTTTTTCTGTTTTTCAATGGATCCGTACACTTCTGCTATTTGTTTTGGAGTTTTTTTTTTTCAGAAATGTTCTACCCGGTCCCCTTCTAACCTTACTTAAGTATCCATTCAATACATCACATATCGCAAAGTCCTCCATTAACAACGATTGCGTAAAACTCACCAAAGCACCACAAAAGCAGAAAAAAAGCTATTTCGATGCTGCTACTGCTTCTTTTCTCACCAACACCATTTATACAAAAGCAAACAGATATTATATACAAAATGTTTACAAACATACAATTGTTTATTCACAATTATATGAGATTTTTTCTTTTGTATGTATACTTATACACAGTAAATGACTTTATTAAATTTCGGTTTATTAGACCAATGGGCAAAAAGACAGCGACTGCTTGTGTATTTTAAAGCTTAGCACGTTTTTTGTTTTCCGTTCCTGTTTTAGTGCGGCTGTTTCTAGTTTCTATGTCGGGTATTTTTTCCTTTTGCTTCTTCTTTTTTCCACTTTTATTTTAATAGGTATATTTTTCTGTTGAGGATTGTGTGTATGTATATTTCTTACTATTTTTCTTCACAAACTTTTGTTCTCTACATATTTGTATTTATTTTCAAAACAATAAGAAAATCTTACATTTATTTACAGAATTTCAAAACTTCTGTTCTCTTCATTTATGAAAATATATTCATATATTTTGGAAAACTTTCAAAAGTATTTAAGAAGAATATTTTTGTTTTTTATAACGCGGTTACTCTTCCTAGCCTGTTTGTGCACGAACTACTCGGCTCAGTGTTGGTAATGAGTGAGATAGTTCGTTTTCCTTTCCTTCTATGAATAACGATTTTTAAATCGGTGATTATTGTCGAATTATATATACCGTACATGCACCGTAAATACTTCTCCCTAATTGAAATAGAAATATGTGTGCAAATCTTACATATTCAAAAGAACCATTATTGTCAATTGCTTTTTGCAATTCTTCTTAGATAGATTCCTCGTTAAAAAAAGATTAATATTAATTTTTCTTTTGCACTATAATGCTATGTGTTTGGAGGGTTGCTGATCTGAATAAACCGCTATTAATTATAAATAGACTATCGATGTTCTGGTAGCTTGGCATCACTTAAATAAGTGTTTTACGAATTTGTTAAATTATTTGTACAATACCTCTTTCCATAAAATGAGTGATTTACCAGAAAATTTGCAAGTAATTAAACAGGAGCAAATTTCTCCATCTACTTCAACGGAAGCTTCACTATGCCATAACAACAACATAAAGGTTAGATTAAATCTGCACGTAAAACGACGATTACAGCAAGACTATAATCAAAACAAAGACGAAGAAGCCGAGACGAATCCCACTAGTGGTCGTAATAAGAATATGCAAAGTGCTGCTGAATATAACAGAAGTAAGCAGAATATTGATGCGCCAAACGAAAAAATGATCAGACAAAAGCGGCCATACCACAAACGTACAGATAAAGTAAAAAATTCATCCACTTCAACGGATGCACCAAATCAACAAGTGCGCAAATATAAACATAAATTGAAACAGTTAGTTATTAACACAGCGGCGAATCCAGATGTGTCCACGCCAGCGTCAATTGAAGAGAGCGGACCAAATTCTTCAAATGTGGGTACCACAAGCGCTGGTGACGATGAAAACGAAATACGTTTAGGGCGGGAAAAAGACAAATGTCCGGACGTTTTGGCTATGGTGCTAAGTATGAAGAAAAGAGCGTTGCTACAAGATCCGGAAGTGCAAAGCTTTCTAGTGGAGGTTATGAAAGTAATGAAGGATTAGAATATGCAAAAGAGTAGAATAAATAAAGTCTTATAAAAATACCGCTAATGACGAATAAAACCAAAACAAAGTTCAGCTGACTCACATTAATCAAGTTGCAACTTGGCAGCACTCTGTTTAAAGTCAATAAGCTTTCAGCTTCCATATACTAAATATATGAGGTTAAAATAAAACATCAGATGCCTATTATAATTTTTTTCTAGAGGAACTTAAGAAGTTAGCAGAGATTGCGAATCAGCTTGGAAACTGAATATGTTATCACGCTTCACGGCCAATTGTGTGTTGCAAAGCCGACATAAGACGGTATTCAATATATTACCAACACTATGTGGGCAAGTAAGATGTAAGACTAAGCAAGTAGAGAAACCTAAGCCAGGGGCAGGTATACAATATCGACGTATTGTACACTTTAAAGATGAGTACACCATCGAACCGCTGAAAACAACTCATTTGGCTGGGCGCGATCCAGTCACAGGACGTGTGATAGCCAAAGGAATTGGTGGTGGCATTAAACAAAAGTATCATTGGATTAAGTGGGAAAGAGACGGTCCAACGGAAGGAGCCCCTCAAGAAGAGCGGGTAATCCAGATTATGGATGATGGTTGTAGAACTGCTAAAATCGCTTTGGTTGGCGTGGGAGATGAACTCAAATACATTTTAGCTACTGAAAATATGAAAGCCGGTGATTTAATACGTACATCAAAGTTTATACCTAGAATACCGGGTAAATAATATTTAAAACTGTCGTGATTATCAAATTAACTCGTGTTTTATAATTTAGTGCGTCCTAACGAGGGTGACGCTTATCCACTGGGTGCTTTACCTGTAGGTACAAGAATTCATAATTTAGAGAAAAACCCCGGATTTGCCTTCCATTTCATACATGCTGCTGGTACTTATGGTACAATACTACGGAAATTTGACGATAAGGTCGTGGTTCAGTTGCCATCGAAAAGAGAATTCGCTTTCGATAGAACATGCATGGCTACAGTAGGTGAGCATACATAAATTTTGTCTTGAATAAAATCGCTAAAAAATATCTTTAGGCCGTCTAAGTAACATCAATCATAATAAAGAGCATATAGGTTCTGCTCAGCGTAATCGTGAACTTGGCAACCGGCCACGTTCCGGTCTATGGCAACGGAAAGACGGTCGTTTTGGACGGAAAATACGTAAATTACCGCCTATGTCTGTAATACTACCTCCGTCTCGGAAGGGCGTAGAGCCCATTATGCTGACAATACCTTTGTGAACGTATTAACATCCCATTTCGTTTATTATCTAATTTCAATAAAGTTAAATATAAATAAAAATTACTATAAAAACAATTTATTTGCGTGATTTTTTCATGGAGAAGCCTTGACCATGGAAACTTTCTTCATTCTCAATTATATTGGTATCGTTCTCGGCTACTCGATCACTAATCGCCTTAATTGAGTGATCGAACCTTAAAAGACCGAATTTATAATCGTAATCTGGAACACCGCGAGCCAAAACCTAGAAAAAGATGTTACAAATGAAATGTGTTAAGTATTTTTGATATATATACTTACCTTTTTAACTACTGGTGCATCTAACTGATTTTCCTTTTTCTTTTTGCCATCTAGACGTACTCCCGAGCCTTTAAAAGTTTCCACCACTTCTTCCATAATATGATCTTGTGGCGCTTCGTCTCGTATATTTTCTTTCACTTGCTCAGATGTATCTTTGTAGCCCACAGGAGCCTCAAATTCCACATTCATGTCGCATTCTATTATGCTAACTGCATTACCTGGTTTTGTTTCCAAAACACACAATTCATAAACTTTTTTGTTATATTTGATAGCTATGACATCGCCAGTTGTTAAGCAAGCAAAGTTACGTAAAGCATTTTCCAGAACAGCTTTCGGATTAGTGATGTCTAAAAAGTCAGTACTGTGTGGCTGAAATTTGGAGAATTTCGCTACTGGCAGCGAGACACTTTCAATTGTAAGTATATCACCCTCTTCTAACAATAAGTTATCCATCATCCAATAAGGCAAGTAACATTTTCCTTCATCGGCCACGAATTCCAAAACCCCAGCATGTGAATGCCGACCTTTTTTATTGTTTATCAATTTGAATAACATTGGGTACTCAACGTTTAAGCGAGTTAATGTATCCAAAGCCGAAGGAGGCATAATTACTGCAACGTATTTTAAAATCGTTCTCATATAATTTAAGTCTCTTGTTTTTTTTCAGACTTACTTTTACCACCATTCTCTACATCCTCCCGCTCGTTACCTGGTAACATGGATACTGAAAAACATTTGTAAGACGCCTTGAAGGTTCGGCCTGTCTCCGGGAACATCATATTGAAACCACTAAATTGAAACTAATATTTTTACGTTTTATCTAAAATTACACTCTCCCAAATGAAATTTTCTTTTTTACTTACCATGCTTTAGGCTTTTAGAATATATTTTCCGCTTAATTGTATTTATGGCAAATATCGCAATTATAATATCCGTAGTTCCCTTTTCAACTGAAATAATATTGTATAGTCAGCAAGCAAAATTGGTAGTGTTTATTTGCGTATTTTGGATTTATTACAATTTTCTCTCTCGAAGTCAGCTGTTTTTATTTTTCGTTTTTAACATTTAAGCGTTTTAAGGGCTGAAAATAATAATACATTCGCTCGTTTTAGACACGGTAATTTCATCTTCTCTAGTTTAGTGTTTTGGAAAATACGCGAACTGAACTTATTTAATTGTACAAGTTAATCTAAAAGTAGACCGCCATAATTTTTTTTTATTATCAAATTAAACAAAACAGTAGCCAAATTTTCTGCTATTTACAGAACGAACGTAATACTTTATTTTAATTTGCAAAGTTGTCGGCAAAAGTCCCCCAATTTTATATATTTTATTACTGCGTAATACAACCCTGTAGAAGTGTAGCTCACGATACAGAGAGGAGAAAAATTTTTATTTGCAATTTGCATTATAAATGCCGACGGAAATTTGCATTTTTCATTTTGCAATGCCGACGGCAATTTGCATTTTGCAATGAATTTTAACAGGTCATAAACCTCTTTTAACAGATTTCGTGAGTTACAAAGCTGGCGGTTTTGCAAATTAAACGATTTGGCAATTTAAGTTGTTAGTTGGGCACTCAACCATTTCAGAGCATTTTTTTATTTATTATAAGCGACTCTGTGCGTTGCCTTTCAACAGGGAATTTAGCGAGGGCCTTGTTTAAAAATTATGGCGGTCTAATTTTAGGCTAACTTGTAAAATTGAAGAAATTAAGAAATTTTATATGAAAATATCGATTTATTAATAAAAAATAAAGAAGCATTAGATACTAAATATCCTAAAGTTTTCACTTTCACTACTTACCTTTCACTACTTTCCTTTTCCTTTGTTTTGCCGACGGCTTTGCATTTTAATTACCTGACTACGTCGTCCTCATTTTCCTTTTAATTCTATTTTTAACTTCATTTCTCCAACTTTATTTTTTACACAAATAAACATTCTGGACTTATGTTTCACTTTTCTCAGTATTTTATCCAGAATTGGACAGTACTCTTCTAACTGCTGGTATATCTATGCCTGTTAACACAGGGGATTATCGGAAAAATTTGCTGTGTACGCCTCGAAAGTTACAGGTTTTATCCATTCTTTTTTCACAAACCAAAAAAAGAATATTTGCATCGATAAATCAATGATCTTGTAGCGCGGAGGATCCCACCTTTTATTATACCGATCGATTCAGAATCATAATCTGAATTGGCCCAAGCCTGTCTATGCCTATGTCCAGTCGCAATTCTTGAGATATTTTAATGAAATTTAATATATAACGCATATAACGCCCTATTGTGAAAATTCGTTACATGGAAAGAAATGGTAATTTTTAAAGTTTCTCGGGAAAAGTGGTTAAGTAATAGTATTTCGGCATTCTAAATTGATATGAAAACTTTGGAACAGGTAGGGCAACTTTTGTATCCCCTATAACGAAAATGGTATAATTTTCAATGCTTCATGATGAAAATTATATCATAATAGTAATTTAACATAAAAAAAATAACTGTACCAAATTTTGACTGTCTCGCCCTAGTTTTTGGATTCTATCTTAATAAGGATTTTCACGAAAATTTGATGCTTTATAGAACAGAAAAATCTAAATTTTATATGTGATGATGAAAATCTATCCATAATATCCTATAATAATGAACTCTACAAAATAAATTTTGTTTAAAGACCACGTACGTCTATTTTTGAATTCTGTGCTGTGTAAGAATTAAGCCTATACTACATTAGGTTGCGTTTTAGGCCTGTTACTCCATAAATACGCACATTAAAAATAAGTATTGTGTTAGACAATGTGGTAGAGGGTATTTAAAGGTTGGATTCGCCCGACCATGATGTTCTTTCTTGTTTTTCTCCGTAGTTTTACCAAAACGGTTCGAGGCGAAGATCATTTCAACACAAACTTTTTAGATTTACTTAGGGAAACAATGAACAAGCAAACTTACTTATGTTTTGCTATAGCAGATATTCAACAATCCGGGTCGGTTTAGTGTTAAATTATAATTATTATTATTATATTATATAATTTTCTGGGTTATAATTGTACTATTTTTTTAAATCATGGTTGCGTCCAATAGGAAATACATTCAAATCCTAACGCAATAATAATTAACTTAGGAAGCCCTATTCGCAAACTTTTACAAAGGAGAGACACGATTTCTTTTCTCGGTGTCAATAGACCAAAGAGGGGGGTGCGGCTCTCGGGCTTAAGACGTACTTATATATACTTATACTAGTTCAAAGAAATAAATACAACTTTATATAACCCATCCTGTTGCTATATATTAATTTATATAATTTATATTTAAATATAAATAGCTTTATTTATATAATACCTTTATTGTACATATAAAATATAACTAAACAAATAAAATTATAATTATAAAATGTAAATAAATAAAATTATTGCATTATTGCATTTTTGGCGATACCATTGTTTTTACATTTTTCGAACAGGATATATAGGTAAATAATGGAAATAATCAATAAACAAATTGTCCGTAACAAGAATATACTGACAGAGAGAGAGAGAGAGAGAGAGAGAGAGAGAGAGAGAGGCTATAACTTAGGCTATAACTTAAAATAATAATAATTCATCTCGTGGTTTCTTTCTAACATTTCTTGGAAAATCTCTTCAACTCCTCTACCGCCTAAACATTATATTTATATATTTACGCAATAAATTTACGCAACATTTTCTCTTTGCAATATGCTTTTGTATCTCCCTACCAAAACCTTATTAAACATTATTAAGCATACTTCAACATTCTTAAACATGTTAAATATAAGCAGAGTTAAACATCGAAACCTTATTAAACGTTATTGAACATTATTATTTTGACTTGACGATTTTTTCAATTCCCTGTCATATATAGTGTTATGGAGTTTTATGATGAAAATAGATCTAAGATAATGATTTTATATACAAACGTTCTTTTTATTTGAAATATTTTTAAAGTTTCTCAATTTTTCACTCAATTAATATTTTTGAGTTACTTTTCTTTCATTTTTTTTGCAATTATTCAATTCCTACAACTGCTTTGTATATTAAATTAATTTTATAACGGAGAAAGAGACATTAGGCATATAAGCACGGTTTTCCATCCTTGAGCATCGTGGTTAGGCGCCATAAATAAATGGTTAAGTTCTTTGTTGAAAGCACAGAGTCGCTTTTAATAGATAAATGGTTAAATGCCCAACTTAACAAAAATGTTAACGCCAAGCAGCTAATGTTAAAGGCCCAACTTAATCGACAAAAGGGAATCGATTCTGTTAAATAACAGACCAAATGCCCAACTTTACCGACAAAAGGGAATCGATTCTGTTAAATAACAGATCAAACGGATTCGATTCTGTATAACTTGCTTACTCCCACAACAAATGGTTGAATACAAGAAATTGAAATTATGACTTAAACTTCTGCGTTTATCTACGCTATTCTTTCTAAATTTAATGATTTAGTTTATACAGTATTGTCTACTCCGTTATTTTTTTTATACAAATTTGAAAAGAGCAGGCTACAGCAAGCTCAATTTGGTTCATGCGTTTTCATTGTTTATCTAAGAAAGCAAAAAAGTGATTTTAAAATGATGTGATGGTTTTATGTAATGCAAACTATTGCTATAATTAGTTATATATATTATAATAATAATTATTGTTAACTTAAGGCAAAACATTAACACTTTTTTGGTCGTAAATATTAACTCTTAATAAAAATATTTCACTGCGTCAATGTTTACATAGAAAAAACGAATCATATGGTCAGTCTTTCAAAAACATCTAATCTTGCCACAAAACGCGAAGTACGTTCCAAATGCGTTCATTTTATTTGCAGTGATTCCGTAAAGAAGCGTTCTTAAATTGGTACAACTCACCGAAGAGAGATTTTTTTGTATTATATACAATTTATGCAATATTGAAACAGTTTTATTTTGCCTTTTAAGGAAAGTAAATTGAGGGAGATATCAAAAACACGATAATTCGATGCATTACACATAATACAAAAGAATGTTGTTGAAAGGTTGCTATTGTCTTCATTTCTATTTAAATATGAGAGTACACAAAATTGCAACGCTGCAATTTCTTGTTTCGCATAAAGTTACAGATAGTAAACTTCATTTACTTAATGTTTGGTATAAAAAATTTTCTTAGAGAAAGGAGTTTTTAAGAATTAAAAGAACATGAGTTCCTCTGTGCATTGCCAACTATGGATGGGAAGTTTGGAACCATACATGACTGAGAATTTCATCATAGCAGCCTTCCGAAAAATGGGCGAAGATCCTACCACGGTGCGTCTGATGCGCAACAAATACACTGGTGAACCCGCAGGTTATTGTTTCGTTAATTTTGCCACCGATGAGCAAGCCATGGATGCTATGCATAAACTGAATGGAAAACCTATACCAGGAACGAATCCTATCGTAAGATTTCGTTTGAATAGTGCCAGCAATTCTTATAAATTGCCAGGGAATGAACGTGAGTTTAGTGTTTGGGTTGGTGACTTAAGTTCAGATGTGGATGACTATCAGCTGTACAAGGTTTTCTCGTCAAAGTATACATCAATTAAAACAGCCAAAGTTATTCTGGACAGTTCTGGATTCTCTAAAGGTTATGGTTTTGTGCGTTTTGGCATCGAGGATGAGCAGAAATCAGCTTTATATGATATGAATGGGTATATTGGGTTGGGTACAAAACCTATTAAGATTTGTAACGCTGTGCCTAAACCAAAGAATGAATTAGGCGTTGCGTTAGGTACGACTAGCAACTATGGATATGGAGGTTCTGCAAATGCCAACACATCCACAGCCACCGTTTCGGGAACTGATTATTCTCAATATTATGACCCAACTACCACTTATTGGCAAGGTTATAATGCTTGGCAAGGTTATTACAATGAAGCTGTTTCCTCGGTTGCTGACGTTAGCGGCGCATATTACCAGCAAAGTATGGTTCAATCACATTCTAATCCTCAAACTTTGGCCGAGCATGCTGAGGCTTGGAGTGCTCAACGTACCGCCCAGTATGAACAACAGCATACAGCAGTTGCGACAAATGGGGGTCCATCTGAAGAGGACGATTACGCTTTAGTTGAACACAGGTTTATTTTGGATGTTGATAAAATTAATCGTGAAGCGTTGGACTCTGATCGTAATTTGTACGATGCTCTAGAAAGCTCCAAATGGCTACCACTTGAACAATTGGAGGCTTACTGAAATTTTAAATTAAATAAAATATTCTTACTACAATCTTAGCAGACTTAAAATTTAAAATCCTGACGTCAAACGCATTAGTACAGTGTACAGAGTTTGAATTTAGTTGTTTAGCGGAATATAGTTATGGTATATTAAATATGCACTTTTTGCTTTTGCTCGACGTTATTTTTTTTTCTTTAACATAATTCCCAAGAATTAATTCTCGAAGTCTTCTCTATTATCATTTAATAGAAATAATTGTTGGCTTCGTTGCCCAATCTACGTTTTGCTATTGGGGAGTTATTTGGGTTGCCGGAGTAAATATAAATTTTCCATTCTATAGGTTGCTTTCATCAGGGGGGAATGACGTAATTGAAAATTAGCTTTCGCTCTCAGAAATATTCAGCCATTTTTGTCCAACAGCTGAACACAATAGCGAAAGTTAAATTTCTCACGCGTGTTCACCCCCAAGTGGATTCTTCACATAGGATGGTTTAGAGATTTAAGGAGCGTAGTGATTTCTTAATATGTAATTCGTTTGAAAAGTGCGAATAAGTGAGAGGGGGAGATCGAAAGCGTAAAAAATAATAGGTACTTGCTTGTATTTCAATCGGCGACATCTGTTGATCAAAATTATAAAGTAATGCGAAATATCATTGTACACAAATGTTAAATTCAATGATTTCGACATTCATCTACATAAGATAACAGTTTTCCATTTTGGTATTACTGAGTTATGTAGCATTTACAGACGCTGATCAATGGAATGCTCAAAATTGCATTTTCGACATTCGTCACGTTTGTGGTTCGATTTAAAGAAATCTACAATCTTCAATCTTTAAAAGAGACAAATTAAATGTCAATGACAAGCAAAGGTCTGGAGGGGAAAAAAAGTTCGAAGACAATGAACTGCATTACTTATTTATGGAAAAGCCAGCTGAAATTCTGAAAGGAACTTTCGAACAGTTGATGAAATGTCTTTGGATGTTCATATGCGATTGGAAAGATGCAAAGGTAGGGAAAGTGGAAAGATGGGAAAATGATGGGAAACATTTTGATTAATATATATGGTATTAATTTTTCTTAATAGATGTCTCTTTCAAGTGTAAAAATGATCAAAATACATGCAATCACCTACTCTGCTACATTTTTCGGCGAACATTAATTTTCATATATATGTTCGGTCTTGGTGTATTATAAATTTTAATTAATTATTCCTAATAAATATTATTTTTCATTTTACGTCAGCAAGTACAAAGTACAGTTTCGCAGTCTCGTTTTGCACTTCTGTTTGATGGTGAAAAGTAAATCATTGCAAATAAATTACTAGTAAATCAAAACAACAACAAACATAACGCACATGTTATGTCAAATTGTACGCAAATGAAATAAACCTCTTATCACTAGAAGAGAGCCAGAGAGAAAAAAGCATTGGCCTTAGTCAATTGAAAGGGGGTAGGAAAATGATTTTATTTTTGTGCCGCAATAATTATTGATAAAATAGCATGGCTCTCTAAATTCAAGTGACTTTAGAATATTGAGAAATCAAGTTTATTCTTTTTCTCTACACAGTCGTACAAGTCAAACTACAGAAACTACACAGTTGGATTTTGTGTTTGTGCGTTAAAGCAGTGAAAAAAAATTATTTTACCATATTTTTTTTTTTTGTTAAACAAGTGAGTAAAACCTATGTAAAATAAAAAGCAATAGTTCCATTAAAAGCAGAGTTTCCATAAAACAAATAGCATTTTGCTAAATAAAATTTTACTATTTTCTAAAATTTATATATGATTGATGCTGTGTGCGTTATGTTTAAGTGAATGAAAAAACTCGTCAAGTTTATAAAATTTGCTTTGCAGCCATAAAGTGACAGTCACACATGGCATGGAGATTTTCGGTATCTATAAATGCATACACATATTGACGGGTGTATCCTTATGAATTGTTTTTGTTTGGAATTTTATTCAATGTGATATGCAGATAATCAATTCAGCCGCAAATCTTCTGAGTAAATATGCTCTAGTTCTTGGCACTTGAAAATTAAGTAAAAAAAAAAACGGATAAATAAAAATTTCAAAAAACAAAATAAAATAGAAAATGTATTAAAACGTTCGCTACATGTTTTCAAAACGGAAGGCTACATTTCACTTATTGTTATTATTATTCATTATTGCTATTATCTTCAATGTTCATGCAGTTGTACATACACTATAGTATGCATGCGCATACATGTGCACAAATTCTATTATATTATAATGTAAACTTTTCTTGTTTTTAGTATGTACCGATTTCCGCGTTTCCTTCGTTTCGTAAATAAACGAAAATCAATAAATCTCGAATAGTTTAAGGTGTTGTTGCAATTGTACAAGTCGCACTTAGGCGCCAATAATTCGTATATACGTTTGAAATTTTCGTTTTGAAAAAGAAGAAAAATAGAAATCTGCAATAATGAACCCATTGGCCATTTGAGATTACATACAACAACAAATTACGCAATAACACTAAACCCTAAAAAAGCAAACAATGTCCTTGAATTACACGCAAATTCACAAAATGACGTTGGAATTGAATATTTGCTTTCGACATAAGTGAAAGAAAAATTACACAAATACTTGTAAAGGTAGACAGACAGATTAATTATATATACTAGAATTATATATATGCAAATGTCATGATAAGTTATCGTTATTAAACATATTTCAGCTTCATTTCTTAATTACACGCAGACAAAGCCATTCACGTGTTTATTGCTTAAAAGAGAGAGGGAGATGTATGCATGGTTCTCTTTTCTTTTTCTTTTTCTTTTTCGTTTTTTTTTTTTTTTTTTTTTGTTCTTTCTCTCAAAGCAAATAAAAAGTGTGCATTATGCTGGCAAGAATCCATAGTTAGATCGGTTCGTATCGAATCTACGATTTTCACCATCTCCAATGAGTTTTCCTTTCTTCGACAACGGTGAACAGTAAGTCGATACACCAATTCACAAAACTTTTTCAAAGTAAATTCTTACATTTACGTAGGCTTTTTTAATTATTATTATATTATATTTATGTCAAGTCGTCCGATCGTTTCAATTGAGCGATTATATTACCTTCTTAACCTTTCCAATCCTATTCCCGTCACTTAACCTAACTATGGTTTTCTATACATGATAGAGATTCGATTCGGTTAATTTTCCTTGTAGGATGCAATTTAATGAAAGCGACATGTGAAAATTGTTGGCATATATTTTAACTTATTTCTGATTCAATTATGATCAAATTTTTAAAATTGAATTAAAAATCATCATACAATGGCCTTTTGGAATACTCGTAGAGGTATGTGTACTTGAAAATGATTACAATGTGTACTTTTTAGTATAGGAGCGTGAAAAATAGAAAAATCGTTCTTTTATGATGATAAGATTAAATATAAATATATATATAAATATATATATGTACTCATTTTAGATGCAACATTTGTAATTCCTCAAATGATATTTATTTTAACGATTGCATGAATTTCAAGCTATAATTTTTCTAGCTATAAAGTGACCAAAGGATGAGGGCATACTTAATTTGTTGTCTCGTTCGTAACGTTGGGATGAGCGTCAGGGTATTCTCGTTGACTGCTATTAACGACAAGTTAACGGTCGCACAATATTGGGACAATTCGCACATGTTGTGTAGGTTTAGTTGATAGATATAAATCAAATTCGAAATAAATTTGACTGGTAATAGGCAGAAAACATCATAATTTCAAATTCATAAAATTTGGAAAGTTTTTGGCTACACATTCCACTACCACTTAAAATTTCTTATTCCTGTGACGATGGGTGTTAAAGATTTACCACAAAGCGACTTCTTCTTCTTCTTTTGTAGATTTATATTATTCTAGACCTTGAAAATGCATAGAATGGCACATAGAAAATCCCATATATTAAATGCATTCTCAGATGTTGAAAGATTGCGTCTAAACCAAATAATGTTCTTCCTATGAATTGGCGTCGAGACTAATGGGCAGAAATTATTGTTTGGTTAAGCGTTTTTTTTTTTTCTTTTTCGATTTGGATTTGGATAGTTTTTGCTTTATATCGTTTTATATTAAACGCTGACACTTGAATTAAAGGGCATAGGAAACTTGAAACAAATTTCAATTTATTTTCCGAGAACAGGTATAAATACAAAGTCCGGATTCATATTTTTGGTCTTGGCCTCATTTTATCGTTGCATTAATAGGACAGTAGTACAGTACTACTATAAATGTTCGTGTATTGTTATATATTACGTTATACGTACATGCATACACACTTGAATACATGCATATATATGTGAATATATGAATAACAGACCGGCCAGAAATATAGAGAAATGCACGGGTAAAATTGTAATCAATTAGGTAACATTGTCAGTTAGCATCTTTTTCTCGTCATTATTGTCGTTTTAATGACCAATGGCTGTATTGTTGTAGTTTTGCATCTAAATAAGAAATTCAAATATTTAAACATAGGTACTAGGTACACGTTTATATGCGCGACAACACGAGCAAATATTGTTGTTGTATTTTCTTGAAATTACTTATAGAATCACATGGTTGTTGACTGTTCAGCTACTGTTCATAGAATTATTTATTTGTAATCGCTAATGTATCGCTGTTGCTATATAATAAGCGAACGAGCGTCATCTTACTTAATGGGGTATGTGTGCATTCGTAAAAAGAGAAACAGAAGCAGGAAAATACCGGGTGAGGGGAAGAGTGGAACGCGTTTTTCATATAATATATTATCAGCCGATAAACTCGTGCTTTTTGCCTGACAGTGCATTGAAACTGAAGATAAAATGTGAACGATTTATTTTACATGTGCATACCGTCCATGTATGTGTATGTAAACATGAGTGGATAGAGTGTAATTTGTTTTTTTTTTCTTTTTCCCTTCCATTCATTATACTTCGTCACGTTTTAAATATAAATTTAGCAACACGGCAATATTTCGATTTGCGTTATTGCGTGCGTGCGTTTATGTGCGCTTCATTTTATTTTATTTTAATTTATTTTATTTTATTTGAAAAGAGCGAGACATGTTGCTGTTAGAGTTATGAAAGAATTTGACCGAGTTTCGATTTATTTTTATATTAGCTAAACGATCGGCAATGGTTTAGGCCTTTCTCAGTATGAATTCTTTTCAAATAAGAAACAAAAGGACGGAGTTTGTTTGGTCTACTCTTCGACACAGTCTAATAAAAAAAGTATTATACAGAAAGTGATTCCTCGCTTTGCTAGGCGAGAATACAAGATTAAGGTATAACATCACTACATATAAGTATATAAGTATATAAAATTTCTCACATGGTTGTAGCGAATCGGACCCAACATTAATGTGTTTCAGTTTTTTTTTCATTTTGTTAAGACTCAGAAGTATTCAAGTGTTGACAAATTGTTCGCACTATTATAAAGGTGTGTGTGAGTATTTTAACACATGAACCTATAGGGAGTATGACAATGACGACTACTACGGTCATTCGTTCGAAATGCTTTCAAAGATTTTCAGACTTGTGCGATATCAGCTGAAGCAGCCCTAGCATAGGTGGTATTATAACAGGTGGGAGTAACAATATAGTCGGTGGACCACCCGCTGGTTTGGGTAATGGCGACGCTAGCGCCGCTCACCATCACGGTGGCCCTACCGGCAACCTTAAAAACAAGAATGCGATTCCCTCATGCTTCCCAGTAGTAGCTCAACTATGGCTACTATGCCTTCATACGTGCCGCCCAAAGCGCTCACCACAATTCAATCATAGTTCATTGTTATGCAATCACCTAATGGGCTTGCCCATACGCATCATGCAATAGTTGTTGTCCTTCTTCAATATTTTTTTTTCAAAATTCAAGCTCAAGTGATGCTTCTCGGGTAAAATTCTATCGTATTATGGTCACTTTAAGGCAACAAGCATTCCATGAAACTTTTGAATACAACTCGATTTTGAAATCACTCCTGTAAATCTATTGTCTCAGCTCCATTGAATTCTGCCTTTTTTTTTTTTTTTTGATATTCTTGGAATATTATGTTCCGTTTGGCAACTGATAATAGGTCAAGTCGACTCTTTTACTTTTGCTTTTGCTATTCGTATTGAATGATTTTTGAACATTTTTACGGGTCGGGTCCGAGACGGACTATTATTAATCAATACCTTAAGTATATGCAAGAAATGCAGGTTGTTTTGGATTTCATTTATGGCCAATTCACTTGCGTTAGTGTACGGAATTGCTGCACGTCTCTCCTATTTATCTTTCAATATTTTTTTCACTAATGCTTAAACGAACGATTGAATGCATTACCAATGAAGATAATAATGCGTATAATTCAGTGTCACGCTATTTTGTCGTATGCAGTTTATAAATTATCTTTAATGTACTTTAATTGCGTCACCTTTTGCAATTTTCATTCTTTCTTGCAGATAATGAACCATTGTGTGAACCATATATAGATGTGTTTTTACATTTTTATTTAGGCTCAATTGAAATCAAAAATATCGTATGAAATTGTTACTAAACTAATTTTCTTTTTGCTTATGAAGGTACTTTGACATAATCTTTGTATATATATATATATATCTGTAAATCGAGGCCATATATAAAAATATTCAAAAGTTATTAAATAAAAATTTTTTTTTGCAAGCATCAGCAATTTTTTAATAAATTTTAAAGATCCACATCTATCTAATAGCTGTAAAATATAAAAGTACAGTACAGTCATTATTGTGTATTGAAAGTGGGAAATTACTTATGAATATTCAGTTTGCGGAATTAATTCTCGTTTGTCAATTATTTCGTAATGACAGGAAATTAAATATTAAAAAAAAAGAAAAAATTCTGTCTATATGCATAGTAGTAGTAGTAGTAGTAGTAGTAGTAGTAGCAGCAGTAGCAGTTATTATATTCAATAGCGGCGGATGTGTGGCTGTACGAATAGTTTGATATCTTCTAAAACCCTGATAAGTAAATGCTGGAAGTGTCATAAAGTATAAAGGTGCTTGCATGCATTTTAACCAACGGCATCTATTGGTGAAAAGTATTGATTAACTAATTGCGAAGTATAAAATACATAACCTCTCTCTCTCTCTCTCTATATATATAAAATAAAAGTTACTGAGTTATTTAATGTAAGCAGACGCTAACCGTGAAACGCTCAATATTGCACTTGCGACGTTCTTTTGGAAGCTTATCATATTCCAATTGCTTGCAAAAGCAGGCGGGTTTAGGGGGAATTAGAAGTTTAATAAAAAAACTGCAATCAGATATCATTAAAAGTTCGCCTCATGGTAAGTGCAAGTTCTTTAGTTGTCTACATAATAAAATGGTTCGTTAATTATCTCAATGCCATGATTGACTCGCATTCAAGGAGAATGTATGGAATGCGGAAGGGGGACTGAGACTGGAAATTTATGAAATTTATGTTTAATTGTAATCCCATTTTTTTTTTTTTTTTTTTTTTAAACCAAGTTTGGTAATTTATATTAGATGGCCCAAAAATATTGAGCCTAACAGAACCTAACACGGAAACAATTGCTTTTAATGGCAGCGAACTAAATGAGTTTTGATTTTCTGGGAGAAACGTATTTTTAAGACATTCTCTTAATAAAATTTGAATTGTATTGTTGTGTGGCCTATCCGTACCGTGACTTTAAACATGTGTTGTACTCGTCCCTGTGGCCTTAGGGCAGCGGCTTTAGAATTCTTATGAATCCCGCCACTTACTTTAGCTTAGAACGCTATACTGTGCGTGGTGTTATGATGTGTTCGCCAAGCAATTGGTGTCTGATTCTGCAGATGGCCTCGCATTCACGTACGAAAAGGTGAGATGTTTCACTCGTCCTATGAGAGATGTCTATGTTATTCAGGTGATAACCCGGGGGAATTATGGGCCGCGTTGAAGCAGGTGATCAAACATAAGTCGCTCTTTCGTATTTCCAATAGCAGTGAGCCTTAAAGTTTGCATAAAGTGTATTTGTTTCAATCTGCTCGAGATTATCGGTTTGCTTGTAATGGACGTAAACATATTGACAATGTGGAAAATTACAGTTTAGCATATGCGCGTATATTTTGTCGATTATGCAAATATAGTTTGAAAGCGCACGATGTCGATATAAAATTTGGAATAAGCATTTTTCTTCTTCTTACGATTGTGGACCTATATCAAAATGGACTCTAATTAAGTTTCTAATCCGCTTACATTAAATCGAAATCAAAGGTTTTTTGCGAAAAAAATTATAATGGGCCATGGCCTGCCATTAAATGCTCTGCACCGTCCTGCAATCATTTATACAAAAACTTTATAAAATAAGGCGTTATATGAGGAGCAATTGGATAAATGGTCCGTTCCGAACCATTTGTAATAGCGTGCGTCCGTGGGCGAAAACACGTCAGTGTACCAAATTTCATCAAAATATGTCAAAAAGAGCGGCCACAAGAAAACCAGACAGACTGGCGTACAGACAAACTTAGATCAATGCAAACAGTGTTTCTAAATCGATCGGGTCTATCTCATCTCTAAGTAATAGACATCCGCACAAACTTAACACGACACTTTTGTACCGCAGTAAGTGACATAGGGTGTAACAATGAATAAGAATTTTATTCATCAAAAGATTAGTCAGTTACTAAGTAAACAAAAAAGTTTACAATGATCAATAAAATAACATGAGTCAGACTAACTAAATCACTTAATTGTAGAAGATAATGGCAATGATAAGCGTTAGTGTAAAATGAAATTTTCGGGAAATTTAATTGTGTGACTGATTTATTTGTCTACACTTCTCACCATCAATAGGCAAAACCAAGGCAACATAGCGTTTGCGTCAAACATATACATGCCAGTAAAGGCAAATGACAAAAGTTGTTTCGGTCCGGTGACTAATTTTCGATTCCTGAACTCCTCTGTATACTCCGCCGCGCATATATATAAAATGTATTCGATTCTCGCCCCCGTATACATATACTTGAAAAGATTTTATTTACTTACGTAATACATTAGTGTAAATTTACCTATCTTAAGCTAAGCTATTATAGAATAATGAATGTACAAGCGTCCCTCAGGGCGGTCAAACGCGGTTTCAATATAACACGGAAAATAATTTTCGAATTTTAAAACACGCTTTTGCTATAACACGATTTACAAAAAGTTCAATATTTATTCCGCTGGACTTCGGTTGCAATTGCTTTTTGTTTTCATTCTTATTTTTACCGTTAACAAGAGCATGGTTTTCAGGAAATGATGCTAAGTGAGTCTATCGTAAGATAACTTGTACCTCAGCTGTTGTCCGGCATATGTGATTGAAGAATTAACAATTCATTGCATAAGAATCGACATTCTTGTCCTATTTTAGTATCCATCACCAGTAAGGTATGCTAGATTTTTTCGTCCGTTTGTAATATTGAAGTCCCCCAAAAGGCCTATATGTATATATATATCTATATAAATATATATATTCTTGTTCGCCGCAAGATTTTGCATTATTTTAAGTAAATCTATCTATCCGTATATTAGTCAGTCTGTCTGTCCATCGCAAAAATGGAAATGGAAATTTGGTTTGAGGAATGGCGCCGTCCAACCACAATAAGCTCGTAAATGTAACTTAAAATCCAAATGGCAAATGGTATAAGAAAGTAGAAATAGTTTCGCTAAAATATTTATTAATTTTCGCTGAAATATGTTATAGACAAGAGTCGATATTCAATCGCGATTTCAGTCGACATTTGCAGCCGATTGCCAGTGCCGATCTCCTGCAATGTAATTATTTCTGTAATGAATATATGAAAATTGGACTCAGATTTTCTATGAAAAAGTATATAAAGTTTCGATGTCAATTTTTTTGTAAAAAAAGAAAAGAAGCTATTTCTCAGCAGAATTTCGGCGAAGAATTGAGAGAAAAGTCGAAGCTATTCTCGCATAAATTTCGAATCAAGTAAAAAATCGTTTTTTTCCCCCGGACTTTGACTACGGGGACAAGAGATTTACATATGCTTCTGATATTATTTATTACGAAAAGTAGTAATTTCATCGAAATGCGTATAACAGTGTGGTGACAGGTGTGATGGAGGCGGGTGCGTACTAACGTTTTTTTTCTTTGCTCGAGCGAAAAGATCAAAAAATTTTGCAATTAATTTTCTATTTATTAGATGATCCATATTTTTATTTTTTTTTAAGGCAAAGAACGAAAAGGCCTTGAAATGTTGGCAATTTTTTTGATTTTGAAAAATTGTTTTTGGCGTTGGACGTTTGAAACCCCACGGTTTTTGAAAATCGAATCATTTTAATACCATCAAGTTGCTTTTAAGGATAAATGGAAGACTCCCATTATAAACAATTCTCGAAATTTTTTAATACAATCACTAATAAGAAGTTTTTTTCTTGTTTGTCTAGACGATTCAATTGGGTCTTCAAGATATCGCTATGCATCGTTTCATCTTGATTCCAAAACATAAAAACTATAACCACTTCAAATGTCGCTTCGTTGTTTGTCGCGTACTTAAGTCTCATTGATCGTTTGCAATTTGTTTACTGAAATATTCTGTTTGATGTCATTTTTTTTAATTCGTTTTGATGGAGGCGTCCACTAGAAATCCAAATGAGATAAGCGCAACTGTTTCGGAAAATTGTTGTTCAATTCAAATTTTTCCACTGGTGGCGCTCCATGCGCACTGATCCAACCATTCAATCTATATTATGCGATAATAAGGGGAATTGCTAGCGTTTCTGGGATTTTTAAGTAAAACTAGAATAAAGTTCCGGTGATTTAATGTGTGGCAGATGATCCGAACACCACCACCCCTCACCTTAAATGCTAAAATCGATAAACGATCGATTCTTATTTTATATTCATTCCTGTAGATAATATAGATAATGCGAATCTTGTGTAACCTGCTGGTGACATCTTTAGATAAATGATGTATATTTCGTTTTGTGTTATGGGAACTGGAGGCGGGAGTATTCCAGCGACATGCACGATTTGCCATTCTCGTGTAACCTGCGTACTACACTTACTTCCTATAAACAATTCTAGCACTCTCTTCTTTTGCGAGACTGTCAGGCACTACGTCACAAAGGCAGATTTTGAAGGCGAGCAAAAAAATTGCTCTCCAGAGATTAGACCAGGTTTATTCATATATCAGTGGATTTTAAGCGGAACGAAAAAATCATTGAAAATCTTTAAAAATCCTTTCTACCGGTGAACCTAATTCGAAAAAAAAAGCTTTAAGTAGATTGCTTAGATAATAAATAAATTAAATAACTAAATAATAAATTAAGTAAATAGAAAAAGTTATATTCGTCCTCCCCTCCTTTCCTTTCTTAATAAAACCGATTTTATTCTATATTGTGATTGTTATTCTTCCATTACAACGAATTTCCTGTTTATTTAAGATAATTTTATTTGTTTTTCCGAAATGACATCATCAGTTATTTCAAATAAGCAAAAGACATTGTACAGCATCTCATAGAGGTACAACATGAAGGCAAGAATGTTTGTTGATTTGTTTAAAAATTATTTGAATAAATTCTGATAAATTCATTCATTTACAAAGTCATTGAATTGATAAATTGATAAACAAGGAAAACAAGAAACTTTTGCTCTACTTAGGTCGTATCTTGGATACCTATTCACCGCACATCTCAAATGTATAATTTTTCACATTATTTTACTTGTGACGCAAGGTATATTAAGTGTATTAAGTGTATTAAGTGTATAAGAAGGGTATTAAGAAGGGTTTAAGATAGACCCACCTTTTATTATAGAGATCGATTTAGAATCACTTGCTGCATTGAACTAAGCTTGTTCGTTTGTCTGTCTGTCTGTCTGTCTGTCTGTCTTATTTTTTTCTGTTCAAGCTATAGGCCGAAAAATGTTTTTTTTTTTTTTTTTGACATACTGACGTGCTTTGGCCCAAGGACAAACACTATTGAAAATGATTTCGATCGGACCACTTTTTCAACCATTTACCTATGTAACGTTTTATTGTGAAACACCAATATATGGATAATTGTAGGGTGATGCAAGCCATGCAATGGGAGCTTTGATTCACTATAGTGTTTTTGTTTGTTTTTAATTATGGATATAATTCGGTTGCAATCATTTTCACAGATAATTAACTATTACAATTTTCTTTATAATTTATTGTTTGTTGTTTTCCTTATAATTTATTGTTTTGCTGACGAAAAGATATTAATTGACATTGCCTCGAGTTTCAAGCTTTTTCAAATTTTGTGTTTAGTTCATATTACATTTATAAGTTGAGATACTATTGTGATATATGGCTGCTTCACTTGCCGAATCGATTAACTCCATCAAAAAAAGAAGTTGAGAAAAATGATAAAATATTATAAATAAATTATTTATTATTTAATGGCCAAAACGATTTTGTTATTTAGTGACGTTAATACATATTATTAGAGAAATTCATTTTAACTATGTACAGTTACGAGCTAATGAAGTGCTTTGATATTAAATAAAATGTAATAAAATTTCAAAAATGTAGTTAAGCGATTTGGCAAATGAAGCATCCATATATGAAATTGTAGCAAGAAATGTAACAAACTTGTGCTTATTGTAATAAATTGTATGCTCCGTTTGTGCTTGAATTGAAAAAAGTTGCAATTGTTGGTATTTTAATGTCAAAATAAATAAAGAAGTATGATGTAGAGGGGGTGGTGGGAGTTTAGCAAGAAGAAAATATCAGAATTTTTTTTTTTGCGACACTCTTCTTAAAAATTTACCATTTTGCATTTCTTCATAATAATGTTTCGTTTCTTATTGTATTTGCAGACATGTTATTACTCTTTTCGATTTTAACAAAACAGTTATGCCTTCGTAACGGTCAGGTAAGAATATTTGCAAAAAAAAAAAAAAAAAAAAAAAAAAAAAAAAAAAAAAAAAAAAAAACATATCCTGAAGAATACATTTTCAAACTTTTTTCTTTCGTAAATTTCTAGATTGTATCAATATCAACAATAACAACAAAAACAACATTCTACTCAACATAACAGAAAATTTATTAAAGGAAACGGAAAATTTCTTGAAAAAAAAAAAAAAAACTCAAAACAGAACAAAATATTGCCAATACATAAAGCTCTTAGGAATTTAGAACAACAAAAACAACAAATAAATTAAAATAGTATATAAAAGAATTAAACATTGTCGGAAATTGTGCAGGGTCATAATTAAATTGTAAAATCAATAGAAAGAAGCTCCATTAGTTAGCCTTAATTTATTTCATAGCTATACTATAAGTTAGACTCCATTTTCGGTGTGGATAGAGGCCGCCAAGTAATTAGGTTTTAAAAACCTCCAATTTGTTTACTATATTTTTTTACTTTTTTTCCTTTTTTTTTTTTTTTGTTGATTCGTCACGAAATCGATCATTTAATAATAATTGAAGCTATTAAAGCTTTGTAGTCAAGCATTAATTTTTGTTTCGAGTTACATAATCGGCGATTTTCGTTGTAATTAGTGAAACCACAAAAATGAAAATTCCAAAGATGAAGTTTAAACGCAAATATGGCTGTTTGAATATTTGAAAAACACCAACAACCTTAATAATTATAATAATACATTAATTTTTTAAGTCCCCTTAAAATACATACAACACTCTTTATTTATTTATTTATTTATTTTTTTTTGTTGTATTAATTTATCCCAAAATATTTCCAATTTTCTAGTTTGTTTGGTTTTTATTCTTTTTGCTTTCATTTTTCTTTTTTTTTTCGTTTGTTTTTCTTATAAACTAAGAGAAATACACACACACACACATATATATATATATATATAAGTTTTAATCCTGAGAGAGGTGATTCTTCGTTAAAATATTTCGAATTTCGAATTGTTCTTCTTCTTTTTCTGTAATTGTAACACTTCGGATAATTCCAAATTTGTTTTTGTCACAAACTCATATTAGAATCTATAATTCCATAATTATCAGAAATTTTTTTTTTATGTTAGTTAGTGTATAGTGTTAGAGTTCCTTAGAAGAGTTGAATTGTTGAGAAAATCATCAAAGATGGAGCCTTATTCAACGGAATTGCTATGGTTGGTTATTGTGGGCTTTATCATAGCATTTGTCTTGGCATTTGGAATAGGTGCCAACGATGTAGCCAATTCATTTGGCACCAGTGTAGGCTCTGGCGTTTTAACCATACGTCAGGCCTGCGTCTTGGCTACAATTTGCGAGATTTCGGGCGCTGTTCTAATTGGTAAGTAAAATAAAAAGCCACTTTTCTACTGCTTGTAAGTCATTAATAACTGAAAAAAAAAAAAAAAAAAATTTTAATTTTAAATTCTATTATGTTTTTATGGTTTTCTTTTTAGGTTATAAAGTGTCCGATACCATGCGTAAAGGTATTTTGGAAGTTGGTCTTTATGAGGGCCACGAGGGAGAACTTATGTTAGGTTGTATGGCAGCTTTGGCTAGCAGTGCTATTTGGTTATTGGCAGCGACTTTTCTCAAATTGCCCATATCGGGCACGCATAGCATCGTCGGATCAACTATCGGATTCTCTTTGGTAGCGAGGGGCACTCAAGGTCTAAAATGGTCAACTATGGGCACTATTGTGGGCTCTTGGTTCATATCACCCGTACTTAGTGGTTTAGTTAGCATTTTGCTCTTCTTAGCTATAAGAAAATTTATTCTACACACCTCTAATCCCCTAAAATTTGGCCTACGCTCCTTGCCAATATTCTATGGGGTCACATTTTTTATAAATGTTATTAGTGTCATGTTGGATGGTCCTAAATGTAAGCATTTGAATTACGCATTTATCCACCCGAAACACATTATCATATATGAATTGAAACTTTTTGCAGTACTTTACATGGATAATATACCCACATGGTTGGCTGTGAGTGCTAGTTTACTTTTGGGTTTATTTGTAGCCATTTTAACTCAACTGATTATTGTACCTTGGCAGAAGCGTAAAATTGCAAAAAAATTGAGTGCTAAAAATCCAGTTAAATTTCAATTCGAAGATTCCATAGGTAAGTAAGTCATTTTTCTATAAGTCATATCGCCGCTAGTAGATAGATAGTATTTATATGGTGGATCTTTAAAAGTTTATTTATTTAGTTATTTATTGTTATATTATTTTTAATTTATAAAATTATAAAAATATTTGTTAATGATAAGTGTTTGCAGAATCTTCACCGTCCGGTAGTCCCAAGAAGAATCGTCGACCATTGTCATTGGTTAGTGATGGTAAACAATTGCCTGCCATAGCTGAGATTACTGAGCTGGTCTCGTTATCTGCTGATTCACCGAAAACGTTTAAACTAGCCTCATTTGCTTTTAATGGCAAGCAAAATGGCTTAACACCGGACAGTTATAAAATCAATCCGGATATTATTAAAAAGGCTGAGGATTTACTGGGTAAAGCCAGTTTGGATAATACCGATCTAACGGTAACTAGTTTAAATTTTATCGATGAACATCAAAATGGTAATGGTAGCAATGTCAATTGCGGCGGTGGCCATGCTTTAAACGGTTATTCGAATGGCATACGTAAACAGAATGGTATAAGAACTTTAGAAGAATGTTTTAAACCTCAAATGCAATCGCCGCAGATGGAGAAAAATTTAGCAAAAAATGTTGACTTACCTAACGTCGCCACCGTCGCCGCTTCCGTCGCCGTCGCCGTCGCCGTAAATAATAACATCACTACCAAAGATAATACTGCCGGTAAAGAAATTACTAAAGATGAATGTGATAAAGTTTCCACTACTAACCAAAAAAGCCTCAAAGCTGTGGAGAGTGTCTCTAGTTTGGAAATGATGATATCTTCAAATTCAAGTAAAGTTCCTTTAATCGAGAGCAAGGAGGAGAGTATTAACGGCTATAAGACCAATAACCAAATGGAGATCGAGGAGAAAAATGAAGAGGTTTCCATGTTGTTTTCATTTCTGCAAGTACTAACAGCAACATTTGGCAGCTTTGCTCATGGTGGCAACGACGTCAGGTATACATTCAAAAAAGAAAATTATAATAATTCATAAAAATTAACTTAAAATTGATTATGTTCTATTTAGCAATGCTATCGGTCCCTTAATTGCTTTATATATGATTTATCGCGAAGGTTCTGTGATGCAAAAAGCCGAGAGTCCCATATATATTTTAATATATGGTGGCATTGGCATTTCAATTGGTCTATGGCTTTGGGGTCGTAGAGTTATTGAAACCATAGGCAATGATTTAACCAAAATTACCTCATCAACGTAAGCATTAAAAAAAAAAAAAAAAAAAAAAAACTTTTTATATATATAAATGCCTATAGACGTATATATATATATATGTATGTGTATGTGTTTATATATTTTAGCGGTTTTACCATTGAAATTGGTGCTGCTATAACTGTACTGCTGGCCAGCAAAATTGGTTTGCCCATTTCGACTACGCATTGTAAAGTCGGTTCAGTTGTCTTTGTGGGTCACATTAGTGCAAAATGCTCGAATAAAAAAAATAAACTTCTGATCACCAATAATACAACGTCGTCGACAAAGGATTCTCAAACAATCGAAAATATTGATCAGGAGAAACCAATTGAAAAAGGCAGCGTCGATTGGCATCTATTTAGAAATATAGCTTATGCCTGGATAGTAACAGTACCCGTTACGGCTTTACTAAGTGCTGGTATTATGTTCTTACTTTCCCTGATTGTTTTATAATAAACGCAAGGATAGTTACTGTTGACAGATTAAGATAGCATAAGTCAGGTAAAAACAAAAAGCATCAACATCTAATTGTACTTATTTATCGTACTTATACGTGTAAACATACTTACAAGCATACATAAAAAAAAAAAACACATATTTAGAAAAAAAAAAAAAAAAAAAATTAAGAGGAAATTTTAACTTATAACAATGTTTGTATGTGTACTATAGAATTGCATAAGCATATAACAGTGAAAGGAAATAAAATTGAACTACAAAGCAAATCAAATCCAAACGAAGACTCTGGATTAGTTCGTTTTGAACAGAACAAAAAAAAAAAAAAAAAAAAAAAAAAATTATAAAATACTTTTATGTATAAATTTTGTAAATTTTGTTCAAAAATTTATTTCACATTGCTTCCTTTTATACCCACCACTGTAAGATGGGGGTATAGTCATTTTGCGTTTTTTTTCCCCTTAATGTATGCAACACCCAGGAAAGGAAGCTTCAGAGACCCTATAAAGTATGTATATTGCAGATCAGCTTGAAATTTTGAATTGATTAAGCCATGTGTGTCCGTCTGTGTGCGCGTGCGGTGTTTGTTGTCGACACTCTTTTAGTCTCAAAAATGAAGATATCGACTTCAAAATTGATAGAAATATTGGAAGTTTTTCCGCGCAGGTTGGTACTGAAATTGGGTCGGATTAGTCAGAGTAAAGAAAACATCCGCCACGCCCACGTAAAGTTACAAGTGATTAAATTTAAATGCAAATATGTTATCTGCGTAAAAATAGGTTAATTTTGAAATGAATATTAATTAATTTTTTTTTTTTTTTTTTGATAATACCAGCGATATGGGTATCAAATAGCAGAACTTGACGAATAGAATGCGAAAGACATAGTGGTGGTAGGTATGCGAGATTCGGCCCCGGCCGAATAAAACTTTTTTACTTGTTTTATTATTGTCTTGAATTTTTCTAGTTTCCAATGCGTTTTACATAAGTCATGATATTTACTGACATTGAAATGCTTTTTTTTCACAAGAGATTTAATTGACTTTTGTTTCTTTTCTCTCTCAAATGGTTACCTTAAAAGAAGCGCAATCAAAGCAAAGCAATATAAAATCAATAAAACGACTACAAGAACAGCTGTATCTGCTAACTAATTAGATATATATAAAAATATATATATGAAATGTGATATGTATATGAATATATACATATATAGTCTAGGAAAGTTTTCTAGCTCTTCTGTTGCCTGGGCTCAAAGAAAATTTCCGTAACAACTGTAATAAAAGAAAAAACCCACCTCTTCAACTTGAAATTTTGCACTAACCCTCATTGACTGAGTACTTTACATTTTACAATGAAATGTAACATCATTGGTTGCTTTCGCACCTTGTTTCCCTTAAGCAAAAAAAAAAAAAAATAAATAAATAAATAAAAAAAATAAAAAACAAAAAATAAAAAACTTATATATATTTTTTACTTGTTTAAAATTAATTAAAGCCATTAGTTTACATTTTATTTATTTATTGTTAGTTTTTTGTTTTTTTGAATCTTTTTTTTTTTTTTTTCAAAGAAATTTTCCTATTTGCAAAAGGTGAACAATTTTCTTTTACTAAAATGCAAAACATAATTATAATGTATTGTCATTGAAATATTAAAATTAAAATTGAATACAATTAAATGGTTAATTATTAAATATTAAATGAAAATGAACAAATGCAAATTGATTATACAAAAAAAAAAAAATAAGAAAAGAAAAAAATAAACAAATAAAATAAACTAAAATAAAATTGCAAAGAGAAAATTGTACTAAATTGTAATCATATTATGAAATAAAAAGAAAAAAAACAAGAGACAAAATTATAAAAATTAAAAAAAAAAAACCCTGCAAGAGAAGAATTAAAAAATTGCGCTATTTTCAAAATTATTTTGAATTTCTCACCTGCTTGACCTGGCTTAGTACTGAGATATAAAATAATTATTTATTTTCTTCAAGCCATTCACAAAAGCGATCTGGGCGTCGCTCTATGGATGTCGTTAATTTTCTATTTTAGGCTTATATCTGCCGATGAAGAACAATCTATATAGAGTGTAATGAGTGATTTGATATTTGTTGTTAACAAATGAAAATGTTTTTTAATAGCTACCAAAAAAACTCTTTCACTCACATATTAAAGGGCAAATGCATTAAAATATTGTTATGACATAACGACATAACGACACAATTGGTACAATTAATGGACATACGAAGACCATCCATTGTCCGCGATGATGGAAATTTCAAAATGTTAGAGAAAGTAATAAAAACTCCTCGATTATCAAAAAGTATTTTGAACGCATTAAAAAAATTGAAAGGCTGCTAAAGACTATCTTGCAAGTTTTTTTGGAAATGCAATAATCATTGCGGAGTGCAGTCATTGGTAAATTGAAGAAAAAGAAAGGAAAAACCATCAAGTCCAAAACAAGTTTGTCATCCATATTCCAAATGTGTACTTTGGGAGGCAAAATTAAGCAAAATGAGGCAAACTGTGATGAACAACGAAATATTTATAATAAAATTACTGTCGCTTACTTAGATATTGAGTACAAAAAGTGTAGGATCAAGATTCAATAAAATTAATATCACACGAAAAGAAGGGTGTGAAGATAAATTCGAATTTAACTAGTAAAGACACCTACCACTTCTGTTAACATACCTCAGTTAAAGACTTAACAGAGCTCATGTTAAATAATTACAATTGAGATATAGTTGGTTTGAAAGCCTAGTCCGTCCATATTAAAAAAAAAAGAAATATTTTTGTGGATATTTCATGAATCCATATAAAACTACCTCTCAAACAAACTAAACAAATTCAAATTCTGCTTATGGGAACTATTTTTAACGGTATTTGAAATTTGGTATGTTACCATAACATAGCTATGGGAGAACACCCTAATTTGACACTCTAGTGCGGCCAAACTAGAAAATTAGTATTAGATAATAAAAAGTTGGAAGAGAAGATATACAAGCTTGAACAGCAAATTGTAGAATTACAAAAACAACTTGTATTAGATAATAAAAAGTTGGAAGAGAACAACAATCTGAAAAACATGAATTTATTTTATGTACGTCCCAATAACAGGAAATAGCATCTAGGTGCAGCCAGGTAATGTGTTCTTCTAAACAAATGTCTCGGTTATCGGTGAAGGACTTACTCAAAGTTCTAGAAAGCAATAACCAGGTTAAGAAGCAAGTACCGCTTTATAGTGCCGGCTTTAGCCGAGACGATAGTAGATATATTGGAACGCCTGCTGCAACAAAAATAACAACTAACATTAATAATAAGTGTATATGTTTAGATAACTCACTGCGAAAGTCAACTGAAACCCCATTGAGCAAATGGAAACGCCAGCAACAATTGGTAATAGCCGAATTACAAATTCGAAATGAACGCGTAGTCGAAAGCAGAACACTGTTGCAGACTCTACAAGCAAAAATACAAAAACAATTTGATAAAGAACAAGATTTGCGTAAACAGGAAATGGAGCAATGGCAGCAATCCCATTCAGACTGATCGAATGTGTAATTGACCTAATTTCGTTTCAAGGGCAGGGCGTTCCCCGTTTACTTCGTTTAGATTAACTTCCTTCGTACAATACGGAGCTTGTTCCTCTTCCGTAATTCTATTTTCAGACTTTACTAACAAAGTCGATGAACCATTAGCTGATGCTCGCAATTCCCTTTTTTTTTTTGAAGAGCATGTTCGTCATCCGTGATATCATCGTTCCGACTCAATTTTTGCAATATAATATTAATTTGTTTTTGGTTCGCTATTTTAGCTGTCATTGAGATTTTAGTATTATTTCTATTCGCGCAAGATACTGAACTGGTGTCCTTCGTTGCTCTTTTCGATGATGTTTCACGTTGCCTTTGTCGTTTGTTTTAGCTACTGAATCTTCTGCTCTTTAATGTGGACCTATTGAGCTGATTTTGCAGAATTCTTTTCCAACTTTTCCTTTTGGCTGCTAGAGTTTAAATGATAATCAATCAGATTTATTTCTCTTCTCGGAGATAACTCACAATGCGAAATATTTGACAATTTTCTTCTTCTTTTTCTTTTTTTCCTTGAAGAAAATATTTTTCTCAATTGTCAAATATTAAATTATTTTTTTGATTTTTACGTCAAGAAATTTTACTTATAAGCTAAGTGCATAGGCCCTTGCAGGCAAATGTGGTCAGATCTTGTACAATTGTTGTACAATTTCCAAAAAAATCGGTAAAAATAGTTCCTGAAAGCAAAGTGTGAATTTTTTTTTGCCCATTCGATAGGTACTTTTATATAGATTCACGTGATATAGGTAAATACAGGCGACATTTTCTAGTTTGGCCGCATTAGAGTGTCAAATATAGGTGTTCTCCCATACCTATGTTATGGTAACATATCAAATTTCGGACACAAACCGAGGGAAATTTTAGACACAAATCATGCAAAAGTGATGGAAGACTTGAAAAATATTGTTAAAAAAAAAGGAAAGAATTCATTTTATTTATTTTCTCGAGGAGAAATTTTCATAGTTTCTCTATAGTGACCTTTCATATTAGAAATGAGATTTTTTTCTGTTTATCATGAACAAAAACAAACAAAACAGAGAAATAAAACAGCGTTAGTCAGTGTAAAACGCTTTTTTACTCTCTCACGCATTTTACTCTCTCGATAAGGGACAGCTTTAAGCTTTAAGCATTAAAAAATTTCCGGCTGCCTGTTAAGCTTCTCAGTATTGCTTAACTGTGAGAATATGAGATTTGTTTTGAAAGCGAAACGTTAATGCCCTACCTAAGCGTTTTTATATTATGGATATATATATATATATATATCAACTTTTAATAAATAATCAAATAATTAATTTTGCGTCTATTTGCCCTATTTAAAAACGTGAAGCAAAAATGATGATATATGATGAATTAAGCTAAGCTGCCCTTAGTAAGACTCGATAGTGGATGCTATTCTCATAGATGGGACATATTTTCAAATAGTCTGTTGCATATATGTGTTTGTTGGGTTGTTACAAACAAAATGAAAGATGCGCAAAAGCGATCAACTCAAGGAAGAAGAATCGGAAACAATCAGAAAACCATCACAACCATTAAAAAGAATAACAATTTATTCTATTTATTTATATATATTTTTATACATATTAATAAAATATTTTAAATGTATAAATAAAGCTATTTATTTCATTTATATTTAAACATAAATTACATAAATTAATACACAACAGAAAACAAAAAATAAAATGGAGGCAAAAAATAAAATAAGGCGAAAAACATAACATTTTTAATTTTCATTTAACAACAAAAAACAAACATTCATTTAACAACAAAATAAGCAAAACAACAACAAAACAAAACAAAAAAAAAATTGAAACTAAACTAAATACATATTCAAATTTGAAAATTAATTCAATAATTAAAAGTAATTCAATTAGAGAGAATTTCCATTTCATTTCAATAACAGGTGGACGGTTTATTATTATATTTTCATTTCAAAGAGAGCTATACTGAATTTAACTCAAACTTTATTTTTTCACATTTGCCAATAGTCGTGTTAAATAAACTACTTGCGCTCGTTGTCTGCATGTTGAACGTAAGTCTTTTTTTATTTGCAATCGTTATAAATCGTGCTTCGTCAAAACTTTGATACGTTCTTTGATTTTTTTAAGTGAAATGCTTAATTACTAAAGTAAAAAATTTTTATAGATGAATGAATTTTAAAATTTTCCTTCTTTCGTTTGCAGCCATGTTCATGGTATTCAGAAGGTAATTATTCAATGTTTATGTTTGTGATGCGATATCAAAAAACGAACATTCTGCTACTCTTTCAACAGTGTTTATCGAAATTATTGATAATATCCGGGAGAGCCATATACTTGACAAAAAACGTTTATTGGCAAGCACAGCGAAAGCGCTTCATATCACTTGGTTTATTCGCCCCGGACCAATGTCAATCTATTAAGAATAGGATTCCTCACTCACAGAACAGGATTTCGCACTAATGCTGTTGCATTAACGGAAAAGTTTTATCATACCTACTGGTAATTCTACCTATCAGATGAAGTCAAGCCGGTAGAATGTGTTATGCTGGGTCTTTTGTTTTCTAGTGCCCCTGTTTGTGGAGCATAAGAGGACTGCTTTCAATACATCCTGCCATCAGTTAGTTACGAAGGGCAATGGGTAAAGTGCATGTAAAGAAAGCAAGGTATCGATTGCTTCTAAAAACTCCTGTGACCCGTTGCTGCCAAAGACTGTTTACGAATTTCGTTGCGAAGAAGTCAATCTCAAAGAAGATTGTCGATCTGGCCGATCATGGCAATTTGGCGGTTAACATCTCTCTAACCACTTTGTGATTGCTAAGGAACTCGGTATCCATCGTTCGTCTACTGAGGAACACATTAAACATATTCAAACATAATAATAACATTCAAGAATGTTTTTTAATATAATAAAAAAAATTATTTTACTTGATCTTGTTAAAGTATATAAACGAGGAACATATATACAACATTTTATAGAATTTTCATTCAAAAGTTTTAAACATTTAGATATTGAAACCTTTTGGAATAAAGTATTCTTGAGGCGGTAAGAATAACTCGTTATAGCATTATTTGAAATTAAAATACGAAATATTTCCTGTTAGTAGCTGAGTATATATTTGAACTTTTGACAGAGTTGTATGCCAAAAAGCACCACTTTTTGCTTTTTTTTATACCGTGTACTGCCTTGTAAAGTAAAGCTGTGATCAAGCAAAAAAAAAAAAAATGTTAATTCTATCCAGAAGATGTATGCGATATTCCCGTAAGAGGGATGCAATCATATCTAAGGAATCAGCGAACCCACCGATTTAAAGAATTGAATTTTAAAATAGAACGATTAAAATTTGAAGCAATAATTGTATATAAATTAGGAGTAGAAATTTTCGAACACTCTCTCTCTCTCTCTCTCTCTCTCCTGGATTTTTATTCCGACTGACAGGAAATTGCGGGCAAACATTTTTGAAATATTGTCTACTATTAAATAAAATAATAAAATAAGAATAGACTTTGAGTTCCAAGGACAATCAGCCTCTTTTCATAGATATCTGTATGGATATGTTTATTGTCGAAGCAAAGCAGATCAGACTCTTAAGTGCAAAAGAGGAGAAAGAAAAAGATCGACCTAAAGAAAGGCACGGCATAAATCGGGATCTTATTATATAGGAAAAATTTGAATATATATAAACATATGAAAATTTGAGGATTAACGTAATCGTAATTCCATCCAGATAGACTTTTAAGTCAACAGCACACTGCTTTAGTACTAGCTATTGTTGATCAATTTTGATTAAAAGTTTTAATGATGAAATGATTGCCTCAAACATATGATAAAGTGATTGCGCTACAAATAATGGGATTTTCTTTTTTGGACTTTGAAATGTAATTTCCAACGACAAGCCGACGCACTAAGTTCGTTGATTTGATGTACTAGCTGCCTAAGATCAGCGCACGTTTAAGTTATTGCCGATATATCAGCAATTTGCTTAATTGTAGTAGGTGGGTATTGTGCATTCTATGGATAAATTTACATATATACTCAATGTATATTCTGGTTTCCTATGTTTTCCCTCTTTTTAGTGTGTTAGATGAACTTGCCAAAGCGGTTAATTCTTGAACTTTTGTTGGGCCTGCTATCGTAGCCATTCCATGTCATTTTCGATTTTCAAACAACCTTGTAATGAAGGGTTAAGCCCGATATGTAAATATATAAATAAAAAAAATTAAAAATAAACACAAAAATACAAACGAACCAGAGCAACAAAAGTAGATCAACATTAACTTTGAAAATTTGATGGCGACTTTTAAGACGTATCTTAGTTTAACAATTCTTGCACGTAAGGCAATCGGGGCCGCTAATCAATAACTGGAAAACTGCACTGCGATAGAGATTATAATGAATAAATTTTTAAATTCCAACAACAAAAACAAGAAGATAATAATAATAATAAATCAAAGAAAAGACATTGACTAAATTCATGTCTTCCTTTTTATAAAGTATCCGTTCCCTGACCAGCCTTATTAAAATTCTTTTGCATTCTCCTTAATTTTAAATGCTTTTTTTAATGCTTACTACAATCTGCAAAGCAAAAAAAAAAAAAAAAACAAAAGCCACAATAGTGGCAACAACAACATCCGTCTACATATAAATACATAATTTTATTAAAATGCATATGTAAAATAAAATAAAAATTTTTATAAATATAAAAATGATAATACAAGTAGGTTGAAAAAATAAATAAATAGGAAGTACATCTAATTCTTTTTTTACACGATAGATACGTTTCTAAAAGATTTCTGTAAAAGAAGATGTTGGCTGAATGGGAAAATTGTAGATTGGTTCCAAATCTAAAAAGTCAACTGAAAAGCACAATAAACAATATTACAAACTACTGACTAAAGTTCTATTAACAATTTATTTCGTGTTTACACATTTTAATTCATTGAATATATTATAAAAAATAAATTATTATATAATATATTATTATTATTATTACTCTATGCGTAATCCGGGGAATTCCACTCATATACGCATGTAATCGACATAATCTAACTGAATTATGAAAAATAGAACGTGAATGAAAAAATTCGGGGAACATCAAAAAAAAAAAAAAAATTCATTAAAAAAAATGCGTTAAAAAATTTTGTAAAAAAAATTCGTAAATTATTGAAATTTGTGTTAAAACAAAACGATTCGCGTAAAAAGAGGAATATTGTTTCTTTTTAAATCGTGTTAAATTGAATTTCGTTTTTCAAAAATTTGTGTAAAAAGAGAATGTGTGTGTTTCTATTGGCTGAAAATGATTAAATGGTATACTAATTACATACACGTTTACATGCACATTAAGTCCAGCATAGTTTATTTTAAATGATGCTGAACGCCTTTGCTATGAGAATCGTTCTTCAGGTTTCTTATACAGTCCGCGTCGATGCGATTCACACACGAAGAATAGACGGTGTCACGTGATCGCATTAACCGATCGATATTAATAATTCGTAATTGGGCTAATTTCAGGCAATTTTGTTACTCACGACACCGGTTAAGGCCAGGCAAGGTAAAACCGATCGGCTCCATATTCTATATATGTACATACACTCAACAATTCAAACGTGACCAATAACTATTAAAACAATTCGTTCTCAAACTTGTTAAATATGTTGTCTACAAAAAAGCATATAATTTTTATATATGTATATAAATGCCCTAATAGTAAAAATATTTGGACAATTTTCTCTTTTTCAGAGGTGCTCTCAAGAGCTGATTTCTCAAGGCGAAATTGAACCGGGTCATTACAAATTGTATGCATGATGTCTTTAAAAAAAAAAATGCATGTAATTCTTCTTCTTCTGTTACTTATTTTCCTTTGTACAAAACAAGTAAGAACATTATAGTGCGGCAACGCCGACTATTATATGCCATGCACCATTTTGGGTAGTACAGCTATTCCCTCGTTTTGTTAATATCGCACAAAAAAGTACATATTGTTATGCACAATGGAAGGCTCGATTTTTTTCCTATGTAAGAGTTGACGTTTCGTGATAGCGTCTATATATCCAAGTTTGCTACCGTTTATTTTTTTTTTTTTTGGCCGGAAACGCTGCTATGCATTAATTTTCATCATAAACTATTAAAAAGTCCACCTTTTTGCGAAGGGCTTACCGCTCAAGAGATATCTTATATGGAGTGAGTCCAAGAGATGGACCCATGTAGTTCATATTATGTCCAATTAATTATACCCTATACCAATTGTGAGACGGGATATATTAAGTTAGTGCAGACGTATGTAACATCCAGAATGGTTTAAGATAGACGTACTTTTTATGATGCCGTCCGATTTGGAATCATAATCTGAGTTGATCTAAGCCTGTTCGTTGCTCTGTCCGGCCGATGTCTGCTCATGCAAATTTGTATTTAAGCCACAAGTCGCTTTTTTTTTAGGTATTTTGATGAAAGTTGGTGCACTGGCGTGTTTTGACCCAAGGACGAACGCTAATGAAAATGGTTTTGCTTGGTTCACTTATTCGATCACTCCCTATATGCAAACAAATTAGAATTTTCAAAATTTCTTGACAAATATGGCTAAGTAATAATATTTCGGCATTCTAACTTGGTGTGAACACTCTCATATAAGAAAAACTGGGGTTCATGTAACAAAAAGATCCAACATTTAATGCTTTACGATGAAAATCAGGTCATAATTGTAATGTAAAATACAAAAAATTAACTATACCAAATATTGAATAATAACATCAAGACTATTCTTCGTTAACGTCATAAAGCTATCGAAGTCGGTATCAACCAATATAAAAGCAATCGTTAGCCCAAATTGGTCTAAAATAGCTATCAGGGCCTTGTAAATAACAAATTATATACGTACTTATATGTTCTGTTCCCACACTGTACTGTTTAGTTACATTCCTACATTGCATTGATAATTACTATTTATAGTTGCGGTGAAAATGATTACTGTCTTCATGGAGCATCAATCTCAATTATACTTATAAGTAGAATTAAAGATTGCGTAGGGCATTTATACAAACATTTATAAGTTGCAGAATACGTTTATATATACAATTATAAATTGCAGAGGAAACTCGGCTTATGCTTTGCGGAATTTTTTAAAAACTTGCGAAATCCTTGCATAAAAATTGTTGTATTTGATCATAGGAAACAAGGGCGAATTGGTACATATTTTTCAATGCAAATCTTAAATTCTTTACTAGTCTCATTAATGAAAAGCAGACTGTCTCCCATTAACAATTTAGTAACGAATCGAATATTTTCATGTGAGAAATGCTCATAACAATAGCAATCGAATTTTCAACACTAACTGTACCGATAAAATTATCGTTAGTTTACCATCTCGCGTTGTCTTTTATTTAGTCGTTTTTGTGAGGTGTGTTTTTGAGTGTCATAAATAGATGTGTAAAAATATTGCATATAGTGTTTTTCGTCTGCAACAAATTCAAGAGAAATTTTTTTTTATAAGAAAGAAAAATTGCAAGTAAATCAGAAACAAAAATCAACGTAAAGAAATCAAGCTGCTGTATAAAACCAATATCCATATGATGTACTGACTATTTATATTATTATAACAATGCCTTTGTGTGTAAATTAATCGATTGATGAAGTGAAAGGAAGTTGATAAAAAAGGTATACTATAGTTATATGGAAATAAAAGATAAACAATTTAATTGGAGTGGCTGGCTGCACTTTTGTGTTCATACAAAATTACAAAGAATACACTTGTTCATATATGCGATAAAGACAAGATATGCATACGATTGCTATAATATCTACAGGGCACTTTATCATTACTCTTGCAACCCATGCAAGTAAGCACTGGAAGCGAGCGCAATGTGTAATCTTTATATGCCCACCTAACTGAAAGAAGTATGCCTTTAGTAAATTATTTAAAAAAATGTTGAGAAAAACAGAGAAACTTCTTCCATAATTAACAATGTGCAATTCAATCTCAGAGCGTCGGTTTATTGCCACGGATTTTATTACTGCCACAACGCATTTGTGCGCACCATACCTTTTATCTAACAAATTTTTACTCTAAACAATCTAAATTATAAAAGAATTTATATAGTCCTGCGTTTTCTACACACACAAATATTCATATGAGAATAAATCAACAATGCGATTATTGTTAAAGAGCGACAGTGAGTATTGAGTCTTAATTGTTGTACTCTGTTGCGGCGTTACCATCTAGCAGATCATCATATTGATGAATAGTTTTTTTTGTTTTCTTTTGTTTTGGAAATTTCGCTAAAATGTCTGTTGGAAGAGTTGGGAACTTTTATAAATTGACTCAACGAATGAGTGCCCCGAATTCCAAATAACTGATTTTCTACTAATAATTGAACAAAAGCGTATTAGTGGGGCTGCTCAGTTAAGTAAAAACAATTATTTACATATGTTTACAATAAGATATTCGCTTCAAAGTTAATAAAAATCCGTATTTGTGTAATTCTACATGAAGCCGAATAATAGGAGCAACTTGGCTGATTCATTTCTTTAACTTTTCATTCGTGGAATTTTCTTTTGTATGGGCGCTTCCATTTGGTTCTCACTATTCATATTCATTAAGCAAAAGATTTTTGCAAATAATTCTCTTGAAATAAATTGTTTAAGATAAAAGACTTCAATAGAATGGAACATCTGTATATATATCTTAAGACGTTTCGCTTCCAAACAATTTGACAATATAAACGTGTTAAAGTGCATTCCGATTGTTGTACGACATTATTTTTAATTTACTTTCTTATTAATTTCTTGAAATTCCAGATTTTTTAGAATAATATTTATTTAAAACATTATGTTTATAATACAAATAAATATTTCTATACGCATCAAAGAATAATGCAGGTGGACTAGATACGTTATTCGATTCGCAACATTCTCAAGCTCGACCTGCAAACCTCATAAAATTTACATATGCCTGTAATATTGATCGCTATGAGCCACCAAATTGATATTTGTATGTCAAGCCATTGTGTTTTCTTGAAATTTTTGTTTGGCACATATGTCTTTAGTAGATGATAGTCACAGACCAAGCTTTAAAATTCGTCTAACAGCCAAAAATTATTGTATAACTTATAAAAGAAATCAGTGAAAGTCTGGTTATAAATTACTCTCTTCTCAGACGCTCCCTTAATTGGAAAGGCGATTTAAAATATTTATGTACTCACTTTGGTGGGAAACGCAATTTTGACCCCAGGCAAACCAAATTTTTTCAATTGCTAAGTTTCATAATAGATGGGAAGTTAACGTTGCATTTGCGAATTAATGCGATTAGTCGAAGCTTACGTTCATTTGTAGAGTATAGGGGATTAATGTTTCTTTTAAAGTTTATCATGAATCCGTTCGTGAATTCGCATTTCTTAACAATATCATTTGCCCAGTTAAGTATAAATTACGGCATATTGAAACAAGTGTAAGCAATATCTCAAGTGTAACCTAAAGAATTTTGAATTTGTATTAGATGATTTGTATATATAGACGACTAATGTAAACTGACCCCATCCAATTTTCATTCAATGCAATACCGTGAATAGTGTTTCATTTCGGTATTATTCTGGTTTTCCATATAAATAATAATAACCTTGGTAGTGGTAATATCACGCACTTTTCAAAAAAAAAAAAAAAAACATGGTGGAGGAGGGGAGCTGAACAAAAGCAATGCGAAATGTCGTCACAATTGGTCTAAAGTTTTATGTTCTTGCTATTGCTCCCGCTGCACTGCCAACAAAAAGCCCCCAACTGCGCAGTTGCTATATTATTTAAATAGCCCTCGCGTTGTTTTCAGATGTTAAAGAGAGATTTTATGTTCGTGATAAGGTCTCATTTGAGAAAGTTTCACTCAAAACATGAAAGATATACTTCATGCTTTGCACATGCTGCACTATATGTGTGCATTAAGTGCACATACATGTAATTTTTTGTTTATATTTAAGTAAATATGTATACTTATATATGTGATGTGCAATCGATTTTAACTAACACACTTAGAGTCAACAAAACTGAAATCTTAAAAATTAATTTATATTTTTCATCGTTAGAATAATCCCGCTTTTATTTGGGATAGCTATGTTCAAATCGCAATTGCAGCTTGTGTTGGACTAGAATCGAGAATTTGAGCTATCTTAAATCTTAACAAATGAAAAGCATAATTGTAATTAATTTAAAGGAAACTGTGCATAAGACTGTCCTATATATTTATGGACATTGGTAATTACTTTTTTGGACGGATTGCGATAGAAAAAGACTAAAGCAAAATATTCAAAAATGGTTGCCAAAGTTAATCATAAGTGGTTCAAATATATGTATATGCCAGGAATTAGCTCGGCGATAATTTTGGTGCTTTGCTCATTATCATCTTCGTCATACGCCTTCGATATGGGCAACGAATTAAATTTAAAACCCACAAAATACTCGGAATGGTCGAAAAATATAACTTATCGAAGTACGAACGAATACAATGCACGTGGTATGAAACCCTTATATGAAATTACACACAAAGTTATGTGGTTCCTGATTGGCAGCGAGGATCCTTTACCCAATGGTAAGAGGCACAAAATAAAAATAATCAAATAAAATCTAGTTTATTATAGTTACACCTATCACATTTAAATTTAAATATTAACTTCTCTTACAGTAATTTGTGTTCAAAATAATATGTTTGGGTTTGCGTTGGGTTTGACAACATTCAATCTTTACTTTAATCAATCTCTAAATTAGCATCATTATTGATAACGTGGTCAATATACTAAACTTCATGTATCTACTGCTTAATGAACTGGGAAAACACTGGCAGCCATAAGTTATCCACCTCGGATAGTGATTAAGTGGTATAAAAATGTTTGAAAGACTTCTTTCGAGGAATCACAACAAAATCGTTTTTTATGAGTAACATAGCTCCATATTTTGGCGAACTGAATCGCCTGTGAGTCCCATTACATTTGTGTCTTCTTTTTTCTCATTTTTATATATAAGAATTTCCAATTACTTACTAAATTGAACATGGTTAAAATACTGGCTAAACTATATCAAATCAATATGTCAGTCTGTCTCTTCAAACCACGTATATATAGCTAGCTTAGGCAGGCATAAAAAATTTGTTGCAGATTCAAACGTAATCGCCTTCACCTTCTCATTTTCCATGCCAGGTTATTTGACGTTTAAGGATTCAAGAGTGCAATGGGGACCAAAAGTTGCAAGAAACGAATGGGGTGATTTAATATTGCATTATTGGCCTATCTTACTTATTGCGATTTTTGTGGGACTGCTTGTGGTCTCGATGCCAGTTATTGGGTAATTTTAAAATACTAGTTAGAGAAAAAAAATACATGTCCTTTTGAAACGTTGCACTTTTAATCACAGTTTATGCTTTTGTTGCTGCCGTTGTGCCGGTGCCTGCGGAGGTCGCTCTGAACCGTTCGACAAAAAACATGACACTTGTCGCCGAGTTTTTCTGGGATTTCTTTTAATAATTTTAGTCACGGGCATTTTGTAAGTAATTCCCTCTCGTTTTCTATTTGCATTCAAAATATCTCCCTTACTCGTTTGAATAGATTTGGCGTTATAGTGGCTTTCGCTACGAACAGTTACATGCAATTTGGTATTGATGAAAGCACTACAACTGTGCGAATTGGCAGCAACGACACGCAAAAATTTCTCTCAGTTACATCAGAACAACTGGAATATGTATTAGTTAATAACTATAACCAACTATCTGATCAACTTGAGAATATATTAAGAGGTACGTTAAGAATAAAAAGATCTCTCTCCGAAAATGGGAAAAATTGAATAATTATTTTTATCATAGAAACCTCTCAGTTTATTATAACGCAATTAGAAAAAAAATCAATGGCGATATCAGTTGGTTATCTTACCGATTTTCTTAGAAAACTGCCTAACCTAAAAGATAAGCTCTTAAAGATGAGAGCAATAACGAAAGATTTGCGAGTTTACGCTTCTCAGCTTAGCGATGGTATGTACATTAATCATATAATATATTATCTGCTTTTTCATTTTATAATATTTAGGCTTACGCGGTGTTAAACGGGATTTATTGGTAATGCTCACAAAGTGTTCGGTGAAGTCCTGTCAGGATGTTTTAAATAATTATGAAATTGGAAAATTGGATGCTAACGGCATACATTATGATCAGGTGCGTTTGAAATTAAAAATAAGATATTCATTTAGAAAATTATTGGAAAATGTCAAATGAAAATCTCTTTCAAAAATGCTGCATTAATAAAAAGATGGTAGATCGTTATTTTCCAAAGGTATGTAAACATTAGGAGCAATTGAACATCGGCATGCAATTGTTAGCAAACTCATTACAAAACCTTGAATGTTGTTTTATTTTGGACTTACTTGTTTTGACCTTTACAAATCCCTGTCTAAGATTAATTTACAAAGAAAAAATTTCGTTCCAGAAAATCCGAAAAATCTTGCAGCTTTTCGTTGTCGCGCGAATTAAGATTTTTTTAAATGTCAAGTTGTTCTCAACTGTAAAAATTACTAATCTTGAAGTCTCTTATCATCTTATTTGTGGCAAGGGCATATTAAATTTGGGCTTGGAAAAGGACTTAAGGCAAAACTATATTTTATTATACAAACAAATGAATAATCATTTCTTAAATGTAAACATGCCTAGTCTGATTTATATCCATATTCATGTATGATGAATTTCCATTCATCTAGTGGCTCCAAATTTTCGAAACATTTTGATGTATTAATATGTTTTGGTCTAAACACGAACCTTGACAATATATAAACTCGAACTACGTTTGCGATCATTCGACAATCAACGACGTATTGTGACAAAGTCGTTATCTGAGACGAATGTTCGAACGAAGAAAATGAAATTTCGTTACTCCGTAATATTGGAGAAGCGTGACAAATTTTTCACATTTCTCTACAGGTTCACAGAATATAAAAATTCTTATTATTGTAGTTTAGGCATAATTAGCCTTTTTTTTTTTTTTTTTTGGTTTTGAAAACAGAAGTTCAGTTCATCGTACGTGTTCTTCAATTGATTTGGTCAATTTTCAATATCATCCGCGCGTACAAGACCTTTCAATTTTTCTAGTAAAGGCGATATCTTGATTCTTGGGATTGACAAAATGCCTACCACAGGCATTACTCCAACGGACAAACCGACATGTTTAAATCGATTCAGAATATGATACTGATCAAGAATACATTATAGCTCTGACGCTTATTGGTGGATGCTGCAAACGTTTTGACAAAATAAATATACCTCAATCCCTGGTGGTAGATATGAAAATCAGTGTCTCCATAAAAAGCAATTTTAACCTCCATGTGGCAGCAAAATGTTATTTTTAGTAATATATCAATTGAATTTGCTGTTTTAGGTTCGGATTACGTAGGTATATTTTTTGGAAAAACCTCACACTTCTTTTCAGAATTTTTAAGATGATTAAAAGTTCTTTTCATAAAAGCTTGCTTATTCAATGTCTGTTATAAAAGAATATTAGAATAACATAAAGGTAGTCTAGAGACACAGATATATATATATATATATATTCTTACAAGCGACCTGAGACGACTTTGACCAAATAGAAAATGTAAGCGCTTATCGTATGGCTTCATATGTTAATAACGCCACTACTTTTGTAAATTATATTGTTTTCTCACAATTCTCTTATTATACGCGAACACAATGCAAAATATACGATTTTATACGCGATAAAACGATTAGTCATTATATATTTGAACTTTGTAAAATGCGCGAAGCATGGGGACTATTAGATTTTATTAAACCTTTTTTCGTTATTTCTTAAGTAATTTTATACTTGGGATGTTGACCATAATATCATCATAGACGGGTCGCAATATCATTTTAATTTCCTTTATGTATTAATACAAGCTTATTGTATATTTTGTAGCTACCCGATGTGACCGAAATCATTAAAAACTTGGATCTTTTAATAAGTGAAAATATAGCTTCTGCCGGAGAACGGGGAAGAAATGCCCTGCAAGACATGCGAGCGCATTTAAATAAAACGATTACCAGCTATACACCGCAAATAATAGATTCGATTAACAAAGCAGGCAAGATTAATTATAAAAAAAAAAAAAGCATTTATTTCTCTTTTTCAATATCACGTTCACGTTTTCACTTTAGGAGAAGGTTTGCAAAAGGCATCTAATAATATAAAAACTTCTTTGCATAAAGCATCAAAAGCTATCAGTACTAATACGAATAAATATGCCGAACTAACCGATGATTTCCTAGCAGAATACAGTCCATACAGATTCTATTTGGGAATTTGCGTATGCTCGGTTCTTTTACTGGTAGTAACGAATGACATTTTTTCAATTCTAATAATAAATATTTTCATTTTTATCATCAGATATTAGTGTGTTTGGTGGCAGCTTTATTTTGCGGAGTATGTGGCAAACGGCCTGATGGCTACGGTGATGATTGTTGCAATAAAGGCTCCGGTTCCCGATTCCTTATGTTGTAAGTATTAAAAACATTCTTGTCTAAATTTTATAAAAAGGCAAGAAATCCATTTTCGTTTCGAACCGATTCACACATCTCTTGTATACGAAAAACATGTAAAATTGTAACTTTTTCTCAAATTTGGCCGCGTCAGCTCGCTGATTGCAATCACTTTCGCAAATAAAATAAATAAGCCCGTCGAAGGTTGTTGTCTCCTTTTTTCGTGAAGGCTTTAGCTACGATGGACGTGTTTGTGGGAGGCTCGATATGCATATTAAAATTCTCCTCTTATGTCCAAAGAATGGTTTAAACAAAATACGCCTCAACGTAAAAAATGTGTCTAGGAGATATAAGTGTGAATATGCCGATATAATATCACGGTCAATTGAAAGTATAAACACAAGCATGTGTTTGAAGACAGATATCTGGGAAACGTAGTTATTCACTTATTGAGACCTATTAATACCTTTTTGTAGACAAAGGGGCAAAGATCTCAAAGCTTTATCTTGTCCGTCAGTAAACTTGTTAAAGGAGACTGACTAATCGTAATCACTACCCATATGCAACAGAGAGTCCTTTTGCACCAATCGGAAAAAAGGAATGAAGAAGACTTTAAAGGGAGAATAATTCTTCCTTTTTGGCCGCACGTTTAGACGAGAGCCTTCGTTATTTAACCTAAAAACTTGAAATAAAAAATGAAAATTGTAAATAGATATACACATACTTACATAAATATATTACACACACACATATATATATATATATATATATTTGTTTTTCTTCTAGTGCTGTTGCCACAATATTTCTAACGATATCGGCTATAAGTTTAATGGCATTGATACATTTTTTTATCGGAATTGTAGCATTTAGAGGCATTTGCGTGCCTTTAAGGTATGTTGTCTTTAATAAATTGAAGGCAATTAATTAAAAAATCTTTTCACACACAGAGATCCTCAAAATGATGCTGTTTTCGCCGAATTAGATAATTTGATTGATTTGAATGAAATTTTGTATCCTGCGAAAATTAAAGGAAAAACAGCTTCCGGCTCTTTACCTCCTTTTCGTATTTCTCATATAATTGCTGCATGCCAAGCTAATCAAACAATATATGAAGTTTTACGTATTCATAATCATATCGATATTCATGAAATTAACGAGTACCCATCTCAGTATAACATCAATCAAACTCTGCAAAATCTTGTAAATGGCATCGATTTCGATGACAGTAATATACAAATATTGACACCCACCGATAAACAACGTATCCTAGATTTGGGCGAATCAGCGTTAAAAAATTTCGATTCTGGTCAATTTGTAGACAATTTAAATGATACCATAACAAAACATTCCTTAACAGAAATTGCCAATCAGTTAAGAGAAACGGCAAAAAAAATTACCAGTGATGACATGAAAGATGTACAAGTCAGTTTACGTAATCAAGCATTGCATTTAGAAACTTATGATCAAAACTTAGTCATTCCAATGAAAAATCAATCAGCGGAACTAATAAGGTTAGCGCAAGACCTGGACCAAACGTTACGTTACAAAGATCGTCCCTTCCAAGAATCTATACCATTATTAGTAAGTGAAATAGAAAGAGCTCAAAATTTTATACAAAAGGATGGTCGTCCATTTGTCAAAGCAACAGCAGAAAATTTTACACGTTATTTTGCTGGTGAAATTGAACGATATTTGAATATGGTAGTGTTTGCCGTTGAAAAAAAGATCGGAATTTGTGCTCCAATGGCACAAGTCTATGATTCTGGGATAGTAGCAGTTTGCAATAACATTGTGGATCCCTTGGTCAGTTAAGTTTATATTATATGAAATATTTAAAAGACACTTTTTAAATATACATTTTTAACTTAAAGAACGGTTTTTGGGCCGGTGTGGTATGGTGCGTCTTGCTTTTCCTACCGACATTGATTGTGGCAGTTAAGTTATCGGGCTTATATCAAAAGTCCGATCCTTATCCAGGGCCTTTAGTTGAGTCGTAAGTACGCTTTTCCCTTATTTTATGATTACCTTTATCTAATATGCGCATTCTTTTTTTTTTGTTTTTTCATTAAAATGCGTATTTTAATAATTTTGCAGAGAATATTTGTACGATGCTTACAGTGAACGCGATCACATCCCATTAGCCAAGTAAGTTGTCTGACTTTTGACATTATCATCTCTTTGTGATATATTAAGAAGCAGGCACAATAATATAAATTGTATGTATTATATGTATGCTGCTATGTACTGTAAATAGTAGATGTGCTTTTTTGTTACGATAGTCATCTTTAGATATTTTCTAAGTTGTTTTTGACAGTTTTACTCGCCCCGATTCGACATTCGTTAAAAATGCAATTTCCTGTCTGCAGTCGTAATATAAAAATCACAGAAAACCGCACAGACCGCGATTAATAGCAATCTAGTTTGTAAGATCACGTTAAAACGGACGCGCCAATTTATAACCTAATGCTTTTGGAAAACAGTTACGTTCAAAAATAACGTTGAAAATACTCTACCAATATATGGCTTCTTTATGGAACCATTGAAATATTATATTTTCAAACTAAAAACCTTCCTTTTTAAACAACAAAGCCCGATTACCCGATATCGATGTAAATAAATCTTGTGCAAAAATTGCCTTGAATTGTTAACTGATATGTCCATAATTAGCAAAAAATCATTTGATTTTTATGCGTTATTCCGGTGGGGTTTTTGGGGGTGTAGCGAATTGAAATGGCGATTGTAACATTTGAAGATCCCATATTCACAGTTCGAATATAGTTCCTTAAATATATTGCATTAAGTTTTACAGAGCGCTATTAATTGTAAGTCGTAAATACTCTGACTGATAATAAGGCACTTCTCCTCTTTCATGGTGGGCTCCGTCAACTCTTATTATCCTTTGTAAGAAATAAATTAACTGACATTTCTCAACCATCGAAAAATTCTTATTTTGAAGATACGCGGTAAAAGAGACGCATTTCTTCAAAATTTTTCAAAGACATTGGGTTAATATTAAGTAATCAGTATTAAAGAGTCTTAGTGGATTATTGAGCCGTCATATTGAATTGCATTTTGCAGATGGACTTGAGTTAGATCCAAGTTTTCTTATATCGATCGAATTGTTATAAGCTCTTCTGCCCGTCTTTTCGTGTTCAATCGACTGGTCGGAATTTTTGCCCGATTTTGATGAATTTTGGCGCATCGACTTGTTTTGATCCATGAACGAACGGTATTGAAAAAATTTTCAATCAGACTACTCTTTCGACTACTTCCCACTACTTACGTCTTAGTTTGAAAAATCGTTATATTAAGTTAGTTGTGTCAAACAAAGTGTAGAATATTTAGCGGTGGGCACTGGCCCATTGTAGTGCTTTTATTTTATTTTTAGTGTATTACATTTTCCGAAATTTTCGTGCATTGTAACAGCTAACCAAATTTTGTTAATTTATTTAGTGGTCTCAAAAACAAACGCCGCAAAAACAAGAACCAACGTAGAAGAGACTATTACGATGAACCCGTGGGATCAACGTCGCATGTGGTAGCGACAGCGAATGCGGGTATACGCGATACTCGTTACAACGATATGGCACCTAAGTGAGTTTTTTTTTTTTGTTTGACTGAGTTTTATTTTATAAACTATGCCAAACTTTTTGCTACGTAAAGCATCTCTCTTTGACATCGCATGCAGTAAATATTCAGTGTTCGTTACATCCATTTATGCATAAAAACTTGATAGAATTGAACGTAAAATTTAAAAATTCATATTTGCTTAATATGAGGAGTATTCAAAGAAATCAACATAGCGTTCACATTTTGCTTTATTTATGTTTCAAATAAATTTTGCTATTACGGTGAGCACTGTATGGGGATTCATTGCTGCGAGCAGAAGCTAAAGAAAAAAGTGGTCGATCTGCGCCCCGAATTGCTACTTTTTTCATCTTCTTCTTCACATGTCAACCCGTACCAATTTCCTTCATTTGCACATATAAAGAAGAAATAAATACAAAAATTAAGAAAAGTCGAGTTTTTCCTTTACTCAAATACTCATACTGCATTCGGATTGATTATATATATTTATATATATGTATAGTAAAGCACATGAAGATTTTTAATATTTACTATATAAGAGAAAACATCAATTTGATAATGTTTTTTTTTATCATTATCATTATTATTATTATTATTATTGTTGTTTTACTAGGCATTGGGACGGCGGTCCACCGAGATATCAAAATCCGCCTTTGGCCCCACCAGCATCTGAATATGAGCGCCCTCCGCCATATTATTATCCAGGCGCCACTGAACAGGACTAAGTCATCTATATTGAAATTCAATTATAAGTTGAAGATTTTTCAGTAGATAACATCGTAATAAACCTTAAATAATGACAACAGCAACAGCACGAACAGTAACATAACCTTGTTCAGTATTACCGAAAACGATTAAAAATTATATGCCATCTATTTAAATAAATATATGTATATGTAATGTTAAGAGTAGTCTAAAAGGCAACCAAAATAAGGAGGAAAATTGTTTAGCAAACATAAGCTACTGTTATTTATTAAAAGTAAAACAAAAAGCAAAAACGCAAGCCGTTATAAAGCTTATTCTCTCTCAGTCCTTGAAAGAAAAGACAAACATACAAAAGGATAATTAAACTTCACAGCACAAGTGTAATGTTACGGTTAAACTTATTAAAGTTTACCGTAAAAACACTCATTTAAAAAAATGTAATTCCAATTTTATTCCAATTTAAAGAAACAAATTCTAATCTATACATTATCTAAAGATCGGACAACATGTATTTTCGGACTGAGCGAACCGAACCCTGCACAGCGATGACATCTAGAAAGTGCGAACTTTTGTATGGGTGAATGTGTATGAGAGCATGCGTGCGTGCGTGCGTGAGTGCGTGCGTGTATTTGTGTGTATGAATGCGTAAGATAATTACACGTTTTATTACTTAATTACGCTATATTCATCAACTTTACGTTTGACGAATATTGATTATTTAAATTGTATCTGAAATTGCTTTTCTTGAATTGTTGCCTATTTTTTTTTTTTTTTTTTCTATTTTTTTCCCAATTAAACCAACTGCGAACTAGGCTACATATATAATTTTTTACGTTGTGAAATTTTTTATTATACAACTTTAATTTAGTATACTATTTTCTTCTTAAATGATTAATTATTATTATATTAGATATTGACTAGTTTTCAAAATTTATAAAAATGTGTACATTCGCCAGCGCCTATAACAACTGCATTTGAAATTTGTTTCATTTTCTGTTCTGTGTTCTGATATTATTACACTAAATTTAATTCAAGTTCATAATATAAAGAAATTTTTAACTAAACCATAAATCTTATAAAAAGAAAAAAAAAAAAAAAAAAAACGAGGAAGATTAGTTGAATTATAAGACAATGTTGCCAAAATATTATTACTCAACGGAGGCATTTAATAATAACTTTATAATAAAGAAAAGGTGAATATTTGAATCACCAACAAATGCATTTTTCGATATAATAAGTATTAATCCTCAATAAACTGTCTTTTTACAAAGTATTATTAAATTAAACGGAACGAACGTAATCGATGCCTGTCAAGCCCGTGTAATTGCAGGTTGTCATTTATTAAAGCATTAATTGATTTTTTCTTTTGATTTTTTTTTTTTTTTTTTTTTTTTAAAATTTACAAACTTCTCCCATCTTTCGTTTTTTTAATCTTACTTGTTTGAAAGCATATCCTTTTTTTTCACAGTTTGCAACAGCGACTGTTGAATTGTTAAATATAACTTAGAACGCAAACTACTTGTAAGGTACACTTATAAGATAAACCAACCGTGTGAGCATTTTGTTTTAATGATCTTTCTTAATAAGGATGGAAATTATATTAAAAGTTGGAAAGAGAAGAGACTATGCTGTTCCAAAAATAAGCTTTTCAAAATTTAAGAAGTGGACGTAGGTTTGCAACTTCCTATAGCTATGCCCATAACATTGCAAAGCGTCTACAAGCGTCTACTTTCACATAATTACAGGAACAAATTTAATTTTTAAAGAATAATTGAAAAAAAAAAAAGAAGAAACTTTAATGCAAGGATATCCGAGGCAAATAAACTCAAAAACTAAAGCTGCTATAAAGCTGCTATTCACTCATGTCGAAGCCGTGTACATGAGTCCGACAAATGTTTGCATCAGTTTTCAATTCGAGATCGATAAAGATCTTAAGTTTACGATTTTGTAAGATTATGTCCGTTCTCTAGTTATTATGCGTCCACTTCGGTCCATTTCCGAACTCCATCTGTATGATTGTGTCAAGAATGTTTGTAGTGTGTGTTGTAGTAGCATTCTTGTAAGCAAATGAATAGTTTGTGAACTTTGTTACGAAACTAATATAAACATACACAATATGAAGTAAAATATATACATTCATATATGAAAGCAAGGGATTGATAAAGCATTGTCCCTCGAGAATAGTTTTTTTTTTTTATTATACTTTCTTGTAACAATGAACGAATGGAAGTAGACACGAGTTTTGTTTGCGCTTGTATCGCCCAGAAATACGCTTCAGAATTTTTCAACTATTTAACATTATATAGTGATTTAGCTACGCCCGTCCGTCTCTCCGTTCATTCAGGTCTATTATTTTTGGAACATTTATGTGTCTTCTTAATGGCCTTAGATCAGAATAGGTTAAGAAATGCTATGCAATTTGTCAATCTGAAACTTAGGAACAAATATTCTTGTAACAATTCACGGCAATAGCGTTTCCTTGGCCAACTAGGCTCCTAATCTCATTTAGGTTAGGTTAGGTTATAAAGGGTCAAAAGTAATAGGATTTACGAAAAATTTGAAAGACTTCAACTTTGTCACGAAGGCAACTACTGAAATCATTTTTTTTGTTTTCGTTTAACTTTAAAGTAATTTTTTTTCTCAGTACAAGGTCTGCCAACTGCCAAAAACAAAGTCCAAGTTAATAAGTTTACACACCTCGATATTTTTGCTTTGAGATGCAACTCATGTTAAGATTCAAAATTCAAGTTTATTGTGGTAACGGCAATAAATTTTGTATATAACAAAAGTTTTTTTTCTAAAACATCTGAACTGCTATCTAATCTATTTAATGCATTTTATAAATTATGAAAGGTTTTCCGGAAAGCAAACCATATGCATATATGCATTATGATTCTGCTTTAGTGAAATGTGTAAATCTTAAATAATTGCATTTGTATTTAAAAAATAATAATAATAATCATAATAATAATAATAATAATAATAATAATAATAGTAATAATAAAAACAAAAACAATGATAATATTAATAATATCCGAAAATTGTGAACTGCCATTAATTAAAAAAAAAAAAAAAAAAAAAAACAACAACTTAAGTTAGGAAAGTCAAATGAAACGAACATATGGTTATTTGAAATTTATAGACATATGCATGTAAAAGTTTATTGTGCATATGCGTACATGAAATAAACTAAATTAATTAAAAAAAAAAAAAAAGACTTTTTAAATGTTTATGTAATCTTCAATTTTACAAATAAAAAAGTATACATATATATTTAGTAGCAATTTTTATTAAATATTCGTTCGTTCAGTGGTAAAAGCCCTTTAATTGCATTAAAAAAAAGAAAAAAAAAAATAAAAAATTAATGAAATGTTAGTGTTCTTACCTAGTCTTTAAGCCATACTACTGCTGGTACATGCATGTATTGGTGTGCTATCTTAAAGATATCTCCCTTTTAAAGCTAATTGGGAAAACCCATTTATGTAAAGAAAACTTTATATAGTTATAAGATTTCATCAATTTTATTGAATGGAATATCAAAATAAAAAAAAAAAAAAAACAAAAGAGAAGTAAATGAAATATGCTTTAACTGTGTATTTACCATTTTATAACTTTAAAAGTTATCTAAAAAAATTAATAATATAACGAAAAATTGCATTCGACTAAAAATCGTAGTCTATTATTAAGAAGTATCTTATGAGCGGAATTCTTTTAAAAATAAAACGAAAAAAGTCAAAAAGTAGTTGAGTTAATGCATTTTTAGTATACTACGTTAAACTCGTTGACCACGTTGTTAGCCATGCTTGCGCATGCGCTTGCTTAATTGCTAATCAAAAATACCAACATTCTCTATATCTATCCTTCAATGTGCGTACATTCATATGTGCATATATTTCTGCTGAACTAACTTTTTATATAAACTCTTTCCTGTAAGTGCAAATTTCATAAATGCCGTATATAGGAAAACTTGAAGAAAAAGATGGCCAGAAATTATCGAGCCCTTTGAACACAAAAACAAGATCCGACGAGAAAGTTGTTAATGGACATTTCAAAATCGAAAGATTGTAGCAAACTATCAATGTGTGCGTGACACTTTGCGTAATCATTAAATGTATTAGGACTTGTGCAGTTATTTGTTTGCACTTTTAGACAACCTTAACGCTTATAAATAATTCTTTCAGACTTTAAATTAATGGCTTAATTAAATGTAGGGTGCTTAATATTTTCTTCAATAATTTTCAGGCAATTTTTATGCAAAATTTATTTTGGGATGTAATTTTGAGGCCAGTAGTGCGAGTCCGGAGGCTGGTAAACACGAAAGAAGAAATCCATTCATAATAGCAGCCATCTTCATTGGGAGACCCACATGCTGACCATCTGAACTGAGCAAAATAACCTGACTCGCGGGATTTCGCCGTATGCTTTGGCATTCCCATTAATTTACTTTATATTATATATGTATGTAGATATAGGATAATTCACAACCCTTTCAGTTAATTATAAATATCATCAATCGTAGAACTGATTTTAGGACCTAGAGACTGATTCAATAATAATTCATACCTTAATAAGAGTGTGCGAAGCTTTTCTCAAATCGATGACTTGCTAGAAGATTTTACAAATCTTTTTCCCCCCAACCTAGTTTTTTATCTATTCCCAGACATTTTGATAAGCCTAGAGGCTAACTAAGTACTAAAACTGAGTTAGCCTTAAAATAAGGCAAATAATCAAAGACGCGAGTAGATGAAGAACATAGCGTCAATAAAAGGAGTTTGAAAAGAGTTGCAAAGAATCTGTGTTTAAATGAGATAAGGAACGCACAAATGAAAAATTTTTTATTTTATTTAACATCAATTCATTCATATTTGATGAACGTTTTGTTTATGAAGGGCTACCATATATCTTAATCGACCGATCTGGCGAATTGTTCCTTTAAGAGACAAATCAGAAAATTAGTGTGGAAAAGGCCGAAAACTTTGCTCATTATCTCGAAGAAACCTTTCAGCCTAATAATCTTTCTAGGACTTGAGACACAGAAGATATATTGAGATTTCTAGGCAGGCCACGTTTAAATAGATTGACCTATCAGGCATATATCAGTTGTTGAAATGAGAGGAGAAGTTAATAAAGTAGATATTGGACTAAATATGCTGACAATAATTACATAAGTGGAACAGTTATTAAACGTTTACTATATAAGGCTTTCATCTCACCTCCCAACATTATTTTTAAACGATTTAAAACTTTCCAAATCAGTGGAAATGCGCAGAGATAATGTAGCTAAGTCAGATAAATCAGAAAATGTTGCAAGCTTGTATAGACCAATTAGTTAATAGATTGCGTTTTGAAAACTATTTGAAAAAATATATCAACGAAGACTATTCGCAAATCTAGGGCAAGAATTTATTATGCCTAATCACTAATTCGATTTCGGGAAGAAACGTAGTTCCGTTGAGCAATGTCATCGTGCCACTGTATACAACAGAGAAGCCATTGAAAATAAAAATAAATACAGCAGTTTATTCCTAAATGTGAGAAAAGCCTCCTAAAACGTCTGGCCTGTCGGTCGACTTTTCAATCTTAAAAAATAACTTCTAACTCTAAGGTGCATGCTACTTAAATCCTATTTACAAAACAGACATTGATAGGTTCATATTGAGAATGATAGATTGAAGATGTTGAATTGAGTGCCGCAGAGAAATGTACTAAGTCGAATATTCCATGCAATTTTCATATCAGATTTCGTCATCACTGAATTAAACTGAATTAAATTTGGATAGAGTAGATCTATTTTTTGGACATAATCGCATACAAAAATTGTCCAAAAATATTAAACCCTTATACGTGAAAAATGAATTTTTAAAATTTTATGATGAAAATTGGTCCGAAGGAAATTAACCATAGGGAAATTGGATCAGATATGCTGATTTTTTAGACCCCACCTAATAAGTCTAAATGGTAATTTTTTAGGACAAAAACAGTTGAAAAGTGATAATGGTGTAGGGCATCTGAGGATCGACCTTGCCCAACTACAAAGCTCTTACTTGATTTTCTTTTTTATTTGCTTTGTCATTTTGCTAAAACTTATGTGTAAACAAATTTACGATGAACAACAGTAAATCGACGCAAGTGAAATGTCTCAGAAACAAATGACAACAAAAGAAGAAAAGTGAAATTATTTAAAAAAAAAAATAAAAGAATAAAATAAATCAATCATTAAAGTAGGCGGAATCATTTGAATAAATGAATTTAAACATGACTATTATTTTTCTTGCGAATGTCTTCTGCTGCTGTAGTAAATGAGAGGTGCGTTCATATATTATTTTGCATAATTTCTCTTGACGAGGAAATTTTAACGTCTTTACCGCTTAGAATTGCATACATTACTAAAAATAAAATCTAATTATATGTGTGCACCTATATTGAACATATAGCTTGTATTGTAATGCAATGCGCTTCTTTCCTCAGGCCAAGCAGTGATGCATTTATGATAACGCAACCAAATCATATAAATTGAATGTTTTAAGCATTTTTGACCAATCAGTACCTTTCCTAGCAACGATTAATTTATAAGAATTTAGATAGGTATACTTGTAACGAACGAAGCTATCGCTTTATAGTAGTATAGTAGTATAGTAGTGTAACGATCGACACGCCTATTTGCCTATAAATAAAACCTACAAAAATCGAATCAATTTTCAACATAGCGTCCCAAATTTATGGCAAAGAAGAAGCTTGTTTTTAACGAAAATTTAGAAAATTAAATGCTACAACATTTTTTGCAACAAACTGAACTGAAAAGCGGATACTATAAACATATATTCGCCATTAATTTGTATCATCATTTGAAGCATTTTGCCACGTTTAAGACAGTATGTAATCTAAACGTTATACAAAAAGGTCCATTTACTATAACTATGTATAGTATGTTATATAGTTGCCTTTGCGATATCGCGATATCGTTATGCTTAGCGCGCTTGGAAATTTTGTAATCACATCTTCCCGATCTGCCTAGTAATCGGGTATCTTAGGATATATATGAATTATGACTTCATTCCTTGTCTATGGTTACACTTTTGCTTATCATGCTACTTCTTTTGCCTATGATTCCATTTTATTTTTATATTATTGCCGATCTATTTCACGAATGATAGGCGCTTAATAGCTTTGTGATAATAGATGAATGGGTTCTGCTAAATGTAAATATATATCGTTATACCTAATTCATTGGGATTCGTTTTCGTAGGAAACTGGTAACTCTGTCAGTACGCACAAAGTACAAAATAATCATAATTAGGAAATCAAGGGTATTTTGGTAGTTAATTGTAGATCCCTTCTGTGTGCACAGTGCAGTGTTTTTTCTGTTGTTGTTTTTTTTTTTTTTGTTATTTAGTTTACTTAAAATAGTTGTGCAGCTTTTCATAAACATTAATTCGCTATCGCATCAGCACAGCCAACAAATCTATAAGCGTTAGAAGGCGTAATGTTTAAAAGAACATTTAAAGTTGTTTTCCGTCCTGCTAGAAATAATTTTGTATTATTACCCGAAAATTATTTTAAAGTAGTCTCAACATATGTAAGTAAATATTTCAATTAGAGAAGAATTGTGTAAGTTTATACAGCTGTCAGAACATTAAAAGCTCTATATAATGAAAGAATAATTTTTAACATTTGTAACAGGATACTGGTTGCCTTAACTTGCAGTACAATGCTCGCAGTCATTATATATCTTGGGCGCCACATGCCGGAACGGTAAAAGAAACGGAAATTGGAATTAATGCCCGAGTTGCAAAGGAAATTGGTTAGTCCCTTTTAAAATATATAACAATTATTATAAAGATGTGATAAGATGGCGAAAATATATATGCGAAAGAACGTGAACAGTCAATGTAATGACCTCCGCTTCGGTTTCGGTAAAACAAAATAGTTTCTTTCATAAAGAGTGCATTTACTATTTGTTTATAAATCGGTTCGTCTTCCGATTCGACCATTATCGAGTCATTTTTTTTGAGAAACGTATTTCAGAAAAAATAGTGCTCAAATCGCCGATTATGTCATGCTTTTATAGAGGGATCGATCCAACTGACTGTGGTGTAAACACTCCTCACGGAGACAAGTTTGCCTTGCGAAAATATTTAAATGTTAGATAGAGTGCAGAGAATAATCTTTGGACAAAATTACCCGGAATCGACGAACTAATGGCAATAGTTTTTAAAGAATGAACAGAACGAAAATGTTAAAATGCAAATGCTCAATGGTGTCACTGCACTGATCGTTACGAAAAAGATGGGTGATTCGCTAAATCTTTGGGAACCATGTTTAATGCAAACAACCGTTACAATAATGAAATTGAAATGGCTGAACTGCTAAAATGTAACTGATATTATCGTAATCGTGGTAGTATTATGCGAAGCGAAAGAAATGATTGGCTTACTTGGCACCTTAGGCGTACTCCTGCTTTAAAACTATGATGGGATGGAGCGTATCTAGAAAACGAGTTCCGATTAATATAAAATATTTTTGGTAAATTAAAAAAAACAAATTTCTAAACAGTGACAAATCTAAAATTGACATTTCTACTTAGGCCTTTCGCCTTGTGTCCGCTCAATTGGAGAAGCCACTATTAAGCACTATTTGCACCAAATCGGGAATATTGTATGTAAATGCATTCATAACAATCAATGCATAATATAATAAGAGACAAGAAACCAGTCAGCGGTAAAAAGTTATCAAAATCTTCGATTCGATAAGTAAAACAAAATAAGTAAATTAGCAATAATTGTCACTATTGACGACATAGAGGAGGAAATAATGTATGAATTTACGGCTAAAAAACTGAGAAAAAGACGGAAATACATTAATACGAATGACATATAAAGCGTGTCATGCGAGCGCCTCTTGAACACGAAATTCATCCAATAATGATTTTTTTTATTTACATTTCTCGTTTAAAAGTTTGATGCATACATAGTGTTAAGCATAGGCCATTGGGCCGTTAAATCTCTTTGCAGGCTTGAATGAAGATGATCTAGTGAAGTGCGTACTTGTTGCAGATGTGTCATCTTTACGAAATGTGTTCGTTACGCCTGTTACTGCCAAGGATTGGGAGATTTTCGTAGGTGTTTTATTTAATTTTTTCCATGTAAAAATAAATTAACTTAATTAACGTTTATCATTGTATTTGCAATTTTCAGGAATTAAGTAGTGAGCAAGTATCAAAAACTATCCTGGAACAAACGCGTATAATTAATAACAATCAAATACTAATTGTTTGGGTAAATAAATCGATACAGGCGGCGTTAACGGTTGGTAAGTATTTACCAATCACTATTTGTGAATATTTTTAATAACAATGCAAATGATTAGACCGATTAAAGCCTAGTGTACCTTATGGTCGAATAGATCACACAACTGAGCTGATTGTTGCTCAAAACTCATTTAAAGCTAGTGAAAATGATAATAACAATATGGAGAATAATGAATCGAATAAATTATTGCGAAGTAAAACTGCCGCATATATTAATAATAATTTTCATGAAAATGACGAATCACAATTGCTGCCGCGATCGATGACAGTTAAAAACGTGAACCAGTTGTCACGTACATTAAGTGTAGCTAAAGTGAATTGGCAGGATAAAATGGAGCGTTTAAAGAAGGATCTCCAACGTGAAAAACCGAAATTTATGGAATTTCGTGTGGTTTCAGGTCTCTGGCATGGAAAATTACAAATCTCTGACGTTTTGATAAGCGAAAGCAATCGACCCGATTGCATGGATTCCGACGCGATATATTGCATGCAAACGTTAGAAAATAAAGAGTATTACGTGCGCGTTAAAGTAACAAGCACAGACGAAATACCACAAACAATTCACCCTACCGTTGAAGTTAACGTTAGTCTTATGAAACATTTAAATTTAAAGGAATTAGAGAAGGTTGTATTTAAGCCCAAACCGATGATCGTGAATTTTGTGGAAAAGATTGAACTTTTTGCATCTAAAAAAACTCATTATAAAATCGTTGAAAATGCCTTTAAACGATTTGTAATCGAGAAAACGAAAACAAGTCCTATGCTTCTAAACCAAAACGAAGTGGTCAAATTAGAAGAAGATCTTATTGTAAGCGTGACCATTCTACCTGAACACTTTCAATATTGCATGATTGATATGCAATTTTTTAAAAGAAAATAAAATTTATGCAGCAGATATTGTACGTAAAGTTGATGATTTGATTGATGTTCAAGCCAATGTGGAGTCACCCCTTAGCGTGAAGGATCTCATTATGCTACCAAAACTTGATTCGATTGTTAGTTCGTTGATTTATGAACTGAAAAGTAATTTATGTCTCGACTCAAAAAATTCCATTCTTCGACAGACGAATATACTTCTCTCAGGTAAGGTGAATGATTTGTTATTATATCCATCACTGAAGGATTGTTTGGAAGGTTTGTCAGGGCCAAAAGTAAGCTTCACAGACCCCAAGCGTATCCGTTCGTCTGTCTGCGCAATGCCTGTATTAATATATTCCTGATCCCAAAAAAGAAGCTATCTGCATTCAATTTTGGAGGAAGCATTCAATCTTCTTGCATTGGGTGTTTCGTGTTGAAAATGGGCCGAAGCGGTTGGATGACACGCCTACGGTACCACGTGAATGGAAAACATCTCAATTTTTCGAAGGGAACAAAACTTGATTTTTCGGTTTTTTATTCAGAAACTGTGGCAGAAAGACTTATATAAATTGGGGGCTACCCCCAACCCATATTACATAGTGTATTACAATATAATTTTTTTTATGGAAAACTTTATAGTTCCAATAAGCAAGCTTCAAGAAACCCATAGAACGCATATATGGTCGGCCAGTGTAAAATTCGGAATGCATCTACATGTGTCCGCGTGTTCGTCTGTCCATTTGTCCGTTTGCCCAACTGTGTAGTATTTTGGTAAAAGTTCACCCGCTCGCAAGGATGAAGACATCCTCTGCACAATTTGCAAAAGATTTGGAAAATAACTCTAGTCGGCCAACGAACACGCCCACAATGTAATATAAAGTGAGAACAACTTTGCTTTCCATATTTTTTTGCTCGAAAAAATTAGCCACGCCCATATAGTGTGTGCAAATCTAGCTTTTTTCTCTTTTCTTTTAGGCGTTTTTACTATAAAGGTGATGGGTATAAATGATTCGGTGACGGCCGAATATAATTTTCTTACTTGTTTGTATTATGTGACTGTTTAATCTAAATTTACATTAAAGGAGCGACAGGAACAGGGAAAACTGTTGTTGTTGAGCGAGTACTGGATCAGTTGATACGTAAGCCATTTTACTGTTATTTTGATATTTTTTATTGCACCCGTAGTAAAGGACGCAAGGTACTTCATTACTTATTGTTCGTACAATAGTGATATTTAATATTCGCTTGGTTTTAAGGCTGAATCCATTCAAAAGGATTTACGAACACTTTTTACAACTTCTCTTCAAAACGCGCCATCAATTCTCGTTCTGGAAAATTTAGATGCCTTGGCTCATACCTCAGGGGAACAGATTACTCACGATGGTGAATACTACAATCGAATCGCCGATACAGTACATCAGCTGATAGTTCAATACACCAGTAGCCATCCCATAGCTGTCATTGCTACAATTAACGACGTGCAAACGCTTAATACCCGATTGTATTCCCCCCGTGGCAGACATCTCTTCCAAACTATTGTTAAGCTGCCAAATTTAGAATTATTAGATCGCGAAGTGATTCTTAAGGAACTTTGTGGTCACATTAGGAGCAACAAACTAGATTTTAAAAGGTTCGCTGGATTGACCGAGGGTTACAATTACAGTGATTTAGTGCAATTTGTTGAACGGGCGATTTTCTATGCTTATCGTATAAGTAAGATTTCGTAAACAAACTTACGATATGCTTATGAGTTTTTTAATATCATTTCATTTACAAATTGAGTTTAGATAAAATTCATCCGATTCTTACAAATGAACAACTAATGAATTCGCTTGAGAGTACAAACGCTTATTGCTTGCACGGAATTGTAAGCTATAATTTGGCGAAAAATAGTCTTGAGGGCAATGAAGTATCCATTGAAAAAACGCCCGCCTTGGAATCGGTTGTGTCGGTTCTTGAGGAAGTCTTAAGGTGGCCGTCAAGGGTAAGTCAGAAAATAGCGATTATAATCGAATAACAATAGTTTGGTATTAATTTTTTTCGTGTCTTCTAACAGTATCCAAGTATTTTTAATCTGTCGCCACTGCGGAACCAAGCTGGTGTTTTATTGTACGGCCCTCCCGGTACGGGAAAGACGTATCTGGTATCAAAAATTAGTAGTTGCTGGAATTTGCGAATAATATCTGTGAAAGGGCCTGAACTCTTAGCCAAATATATCGGACAAAGTGAAGAAAATGTACGAAACCTCTTCAATAGGTTAGTACTAATAGGTTAAAAGTTTTTGATTTAATAAAGTAAATTATCGTTTTATTTTCAGAGCGCGAAGCGCCAAGCCTTGCGTACTTTTTTTTGATGAATTTGATAGCTTAGCACCTAAACGTGGTCACGATTCAACCGGTGTTACCGATCGCGTTGTCAATCAACTACTAACTGAACTGGATGGTGTAGAAGATTTGCAAGGTGTTACGGTTATTGCAGCAACTTCCAGACCCGAATTACTTGATCCGGCTTTATTGCGTTCGGGACGTATAGATCGTTTGGTTGAATGTTCCTTGCCAAATGACGCTGCTCGATTAGCCATATTCAAAGCTCTTTCTCAAACTCTTGCTCTTGACGAAACTGTCGATTTTGAATATTTCGCTTCAAAAACGCAAAATTATACTGGTGCCGACATTCAAAGTATATTAACGTCAGCTAATATGATTGCAATAAAAGAGGCCTTGGGAGAATGTAATAAGGTAAGAAAATTTTTTAATTTTTCCATTCGTGCAAGGCTTTGACATATATGTTATATTGCATATAATGTAAAACAAATGCTGGGAATAGTTTACTCAACAGACGCACCTTTCGGTCGGTATTGCTCTAGAGATGTATAAAAAAATTTGACGCTAATTTCTAGGGCATTGCGCGAACTCATTTGCTTGCAATGACGGCTTATGTTAAATATGCACAAGTTCGTTTCCGGCTTTTTAATGCTACAGATGAATTGTGCTAAGGGAACATTAAATTTGGGCGTATGTTCAACTCCCGAAAAGACTTGAAATAGATCTCCATTACCCCAATCATTTTAGTATTATCTATTGTCTGCCCACGGAATTTACGTTTAGCCTATAAATCGCAATTTTCCAAAAATTTTAATTGATTTTGGTTCATTAACATGTGGAGCCAGTCGAATTCTTCTTACCATAATGCCATAATAAAGGAATTTGGCTTGAAAATCTCGTTGTATGGAAAAATTGTTTAATTTTTTCTTGAGAAAAGTCGGTAAAAAATTATATTTTCTATGTGAATAAACTGCACAAAGCTCTTAGATGACACAAGATCTAGTATTACTATTAGTATTTTATGATGGAAATTGATGTAAAATAATGCTTTGATCGATAAATTCATGTTATGTTCGGATTACGTAGATGTATATTTCGAATCCGTCCTCAGGTAAGAAGAGCCTTCATGGCTCATGTTAAAAAAATATAATTTTTGAAATTTTATGGCGGGTGTAGCGGAAGAACTGCATCAAACCAAGTGGTGCAGGGCCTACAGCATTTCGATTGCAATGTCGTTGAAATTCTTGGAGAAGGTTTTGAATTAAAATTTGACTAATATTACCGATCAAGAACGATATGCGATTGGTGGTTTTACGATTTTTCTAAGTCCGAAATAACAACCTTATGAAAAGCGTTCTAAGAACTCAATTGATCTTATAAATATAATGGCGAAAGGAAGACTAGATCAATGACGTCATGGAGAGCTCTTTAATGAAGGGATAGATTAAGCGTTCGAATTAGCGAATCATTTCAAATTTGATTTAATTAGGAGAAGATTATATAACACTTTGATGGGAAAGTTCCGTAAGTGACACATACAATCGTCCCTAACCTAAAAAAGCATTTTAATTTTAAACCAAGGCTCAAAATTTGATGACATTTCGACTATTGGTTCGAAATTACGGTGATTTTAAATTCAAGTGTCGCGGCTTAATTAAATGTTTTGTTTTGGTTAGAAAAAATACGATTAATATTTTGCCTTGGCTTGAAGAGCGTTATGCCAGCTTTGCTTATTTGGAAACAACAACTTGTTGGTGATGCGCTAATTTTAAACGAGATCGTTGCTGATTAAATCAGAAAATAGAAAATGAAATGCAGAAAATTATTCTCATTCATCGGAAAGAAAAGATATAGTAAGAGGTAGAAGACATCTTAAATATACCAAAGGCAGTGTGTTAACTATTCGGAATAAAACTTTGCCGCCCTGCTTCGTGTGGTATGCAAAAATGGGCGAAACATGAGATCACTAATGTACTCCTGGATTGGACCGATAGTTCCTCTGGGTAGAACGGATCTTTTGTATTTTATTCAGAACGAAATGTGAACAACGAATATTTTATTGAAGATGAAAATTGCCGGCAACGCATGATGTTACAAGTCGATGGTTGCAATGGCAGACTTGTTCCGATTGTGTTACTCTCGATGTACACATTGTTGATCATTGTTGAGTGAAATATTGTGAAAAAATTATGTTCTCACGCAACTCTGAGACTTATTGACGAGCATACTAAACGTTGTCAAATAATTAAATTCGTTTTTATACCCACCACAGAAGGATGGGGGCACACTTATTCTGCTTTTTTTCATAATGTATGTAATACCCAATAGGAACAGAGAGAGACCCTATAAAGTGTTTATATGCTTAATCAGCGTGAAATTCTGAGTTGATGTCCGTCCGTCTGTGTGGTATGTGTTGTTGGCGCACTGCCGGTCGCAACAACGAAGATATCGGCTTCACATTTGGAAGAAACATTGGTAATTTCTGCACGCAGGTTTGTGTTGTAAATGGGCCAAATTGGTCAGAATCGTTCGGTCACTCACGCGGATTATTTATATATTTATTAATTTTATTTGCTTACACATACATTTGGTATGTTTTGCCCAATTTTCAATATCGCCCATAAGTTATTCTACGACTTCTCTTCTATGGAGCCTTCTTCAATTATTAGTCATTTACCGGAACATGCCAGGCTCTGTCAAATAACGTTCGACGAAATCTGTGTCCGCAAAGACTTAATTTTGATCGGCCAAGTGACTTGCTTGATGGATTTATAGATCTTGGAAACGGATCCAGCAAAAGTGAGAATATTTGCACATGTTTATTTTTTATGGCCCGGAGCATAACGAATAACTTTAAATTTCTTCTTAGTTATGATTCGCTTTGTAAGCTAACAACCTCAGAATTGCAAAAGCTATGCCGAGAAAATGTGGGTTTTGGTAAAAGTTTGGGACTGAAAGTAAAGGCCATTGAGTGTAATTAGACCGCGGTAAACGTGAAATTATGTAACATTCCTAGTGAAAAGTGCTGAGGGCTTTTTTTCGAGTTTAAAGGAGAACAAATTCATAATCTGTAGAAGTGGCCCACGTAAATGTATAAGCAACACCTATCTGCCTTCAGATATTTCATCGTGGAATGACACTATCAAGTTTGATGTTATAAAAGCTGTTTATAACCTCAAAAAGGACAACGTTAACAGCTTTAAACTTTGTCCTAAGCCTGCGATTTCGCACCTATGGTCCAATATTATGGGTAAGATAGGCGTTTCGCAAGCAGTTAAGGCGTTGAGCGAAACTGTTACTGCTAGTATTTAAACTGGTGTAGACTTGGAATGGTTCGAAGGCAAAGCAAGAGAAAAATGTCTCGACAAGGCATAGATTTTTTCTGTTTTTTTCTTTTGACGATTTAATGATTAAAATTTAAACAAACAAGTTGGTAGGGAACTTTCTCGCCAAACAGTAGCGGAAAACAAATGAAAATTATTGGAAGCACAGGAATATTTGAAAAGCCTCAGCGCCGAAGATAAAAGGGGAGCAAAAATATTTGAACGTTGGTATTAACAACAGCATCCATGATAAGT
>NW_023998415.1:31082954-31160454 GCF_014805625.2 Glossina fuscipes
AAATAAGCTAGGTTCGTGAAGGTATGAAATAAACTACCTCATGGCAAGATTATTGGCGAGGAAGATTCGTCGTTCAAAATTCGATAGCGCAAGTTTCAACTGTAAAGGGGACGAGGATATGTTTTTTAGATTGGGCAAAAGATTGGTGAGAAGATATAGCAGAGAGCCTGCAAGTAAAATGGGAAGAACGGCTTCTAATCATACACCCATTGCAAGCAGGTTATCAGTGAAGTAGTCACGACGTCAATAATGATACTTATATAGGAGAAAACGACTTTTATATTGGTTGTGATGATGAAGAAGGCACACCAGGAACATCTATAATGAAGCAAACAAAAGAACAGACACAGATCTACTTTTCAGGGTATACCATAAGTGCAGATATTTAAAAAAAAGTGCTTCGCAAAATGTGTTCGGTTCTCAAGACCAGAGCGAGATTTTGCAAGCTGTGTGTATGCGAAACTTTCATACAACATAAAAATTATAGAACCGAAACGCCATATCTACGTAACCCCAAAGACAAAATTTGCTGCAATATACCGATACCAACATGAAATGTATGCAGCAGAATATGATTATGAAAATAAACGTGAATTAGTTATAAGGAAATAAATTTTTGATAAGATTAGGGAGTAAAACAAATGACTGGCTTAGCGCGAACAATGACTACAGCATCTGCAGCATGCATAGGCTGGACTTAGACCGGACCTTATTTCGATTATACTAATTGGAGAAATAAAAGACAGTTCAAATTGCATAAGCTAGAATTAAGGGCTAGCAGTTTTTAAAAGTTTATTCATTTATTTGATTGCTTAATTCTAGAATATAAATAAAACAATAATAATATAATATAAATACGCGTCCTGTGTGATGTGGAAAATTGGATAAAATATGTGAAATATACAATAAAATCGAGGTGAATAGAAAAATAGTTGCGAGGGGTGTTTCTCAGTTTTATGCCGTGTAAATTATAAAGCTTATATAGCTTCCATGAAGTTCATAAAATGTTTTTACATGTGACAAAAGTGTTGAAAATAGGCTTTCATTCGCAATACATTCAAAATACATGCAAAACAAGTATTAAAAGATGCGGAACAATTAAACAAATTTTTACTGTTTTTGCTAAACACATCATAATTTTGGCAATGCGGGACCCCTTCAAGTCGTCAATGCAATGCAAACTTTTCGTCAACGATTATTTCGTGCCAGTCTACCAGGAAGAATAATTTGGAAAGTTCCTTTGCTTAGAATACCTAATTTGGAAAAGAGGAAACACTTTCTTTCCTCTAGCCAAAAGAATGGGGCAGACCAGGAGAAACATACCTTGGATCTATAAGCCAAAAATAAATTTGTTTGGGAATGGTGTGCAAGAAATGTACGTCAGTCAAAAGGAAAGAAATTCCATATTAGATTTATTAAAAATGTGTAGTGAAGTATGGCGGAAGATATCACAAACATCTCAGAGGCACTACGGATGGATTTGCGTATAAAAACGTGCTGTAGACTGTAGTGCTACCACATTCCTATCAATTTGGTGAAAGCGTGAATTTCGGTAGCATAACTTGGATGTCACTGAACAGCCAAGTCACACTCCCGGCCTCAATTTTATTGAGAATATTCGGAGAGTCATATTTTCTGTAGCCTTAAAAAGAAATTGTAGAGAAGTATTGTCCCAGTAGAGACATGCGATAATTTATTTCGTCCATGCCTGGAAAAATCGAAGCTGTCCTTAAAGACACAAGTCTGCCTATATTGACTACCGACTGTCTGAATTGATTTCTAACTATTGCGTTACTTTTAACTCTTTATCTACATACGTATTTTACTGTCCATTTGGGGAACATTACGATCTCTTTGAACTCGACTTCTTTTATTTACACTTAACAGAATTCTAAAACCATTTTTGAATAGAGAAATAAATATTAGTTTGGGGAAAAAGAAATCCATTCTCGTAAAGTATCGATCAAACAATTTCCGATACTGTACATTTCGCAGCAAAAAAAATTCTTTTGCTGTTTTTTGTTTGGTGCATTCAGTTGTGAGTTACAGCGTGTTAAAAATGGAAGTGAACAAAGACAAAGGCGAAAATGCAAGCCAGGCGGCTAAAATTGTGAATGGTGTTTATGGTTCCGATACTGTAACAGCCAATTATGTGATATAAAATAGGAAGAAAATGGAAGAGAATATCCCCCATCAACATAAAGCAACAGACCTTGCCAATTAAATCCAATCCCCATTCGCACTTGAACAGCTTTACTTAATTCTACAGAAAATTCCCCTAATTTTCATTAGAGTCGGAGAAAGTAGCTGAGTGAGCTCTGTCATCTGACTTTTGATCTCTTCTTTTGCTTGGAATTACTGAAGTAATTTTAGGCTTCTCGGTCTAGTTTAATTGTATGCGTTCGTATGTTCGGCCATTTGTTTTCTATTAATAAAATGCTTAATGTCGTAAAAGTTAAAATAGAAAGATTGAACTTGCTACATACTAACGTGCTCGAAGAGTAAGACCGATATAATTTTATCTTTGTTCAATCTATTCATTATACCAAATCTTATGTGTCGTCTACGAAGTACTTATGTCATCGTCTTAGCTACTTATACCAACGTTTTCTCAAATTCTCGAAGCCGTTGTTACAATCGATTACCGAAAGGGCCTTCAAAGCTTTCTGCGATTCAGCTTGTATTTTTTCGATCGAGTCAAACCGATGTCCCCGGAGTGATCATTTGTGTTTAGGAGACAGCCAGACGTCATGTGGTTGAATTTTAGCAAAGTGATCTCGAAGAACCAATGCGGAAATTGAGTGTTTTTCGTAACAATCGAGATTTGATGTGTTTCAGGTCCGAAATATCTTTTACGATGTGGCTGACTAATGTCGGTGATATTCCAACACAGTTTTTGAGCACTGAATCTGCGATTTGTTTGACGTGACTTTCCTCGGTAAGGCTTGATGGTCATCCGATATGCTTGTCATCTTCAAACCGTTCTCGGCCTTTTTTGAATTGTTTATAGCGCTTGCAAATGAAATGCAAATAAAATTGAATGCAACAAAATACTTTTTGTGCCGTATAAAACCAAGCGCGACTGAAACATTAATAATGTTTATGATGTGAAACTTGCTAAAAATGTCTGTCATAGTGCTATTAATTAAAAAAAAAAAATAAAATATATTCGCGGATGTTAACTTGAATATTGGTCTTACTTTTTGAACACGGTATTATATTCGTAGCTCGTGAAAATGCCATTTGACGCGACCATGTCATAGAAAGTAGATTGCAACTCTCAATCTACATCAAAATAAATTAACACAAATTAATACAAATCCTTTCCTAGGGCCATGCAAAAGTTCAATGTAGAACGTTCGATTAACTGATTTGTCGTCAATTAACGAATTAGTTGACAATTTTCATATTCTACGCAACGTTTAAGGTTGCAAGGTACATTAAATTTGTGCGTGTATGTAATGCACAACAGGTTTTAAGATAGGTCATTTCTTTATTATTATACGAATCAATTTAGAATCATGAGAAGTGATTAGTCACTTTAGGCTTGTCTATGCGTCCTTTTGTTTGCCTGCGCAATGTCTATCCACATATTATTGTGTTCAGTGTGTAGGTTGTAAGTTTGACTGAAATAGTTTGACGAAACTTGTTACACTGCTTCATTTTGGCCCAAGGATGGATCTTATTATAAATGGATTGGCATTCTGAATTGGTGCGAAAAAAAATAGATCGGACGGGGGGACAAGTTTTTAACCTTTTAATCCGTTTCTAAACTTTTTCATTAGAAAAAGGTCTACTTTCTGATATTTTGTAACGAAAATTCGTTCGTCTATTGAAAAGTAGGCATGAACGATGGCAAAAAGGTGTAACTTGCTGTGTGTATTAACAGTACAATATATGAGTGACGCAAGTCTGTTTTTCGGACTTTATCCCATATAAGGATTTCTATAAAAATGAGATCTTTATATGGTAACAAAATCTAATATTTAGTACTTTATCGAAATACGAGCTAATAATACGAAAAATCGAGTACGAAAATAAGTTACGGTTAACAAAAGCATGATTGATTAATTTCTTTAAAATTAAAGTATGTCTGTTCAAATTTTGGGCTCTCTCTCGTCTAAGAAGTCGCATGAAAAAAGTATGCCTACGCATGGAAAGAAGGTATAATTTTTGATATTTTTTTTGGATCACAAAAAAAAAAAATTAAGAATCGTATTAAGTGAAGTGGTGCTGAGTATTTAGTTGTCTTCCTTGCGTGATTATCATGTTTTCCTTATACATCCCATTGACTTGAAGAAGTAATGCAATATAATATTCTCATTTTTATCATTTCACCCTACGCGAGTTTTTCAATTCGGCTGCTAATTTACAGTTTATGGATATATAATATACGATATTTAGTTACAAGCTAAAGTCCATGTCGCAGAAAAAAAATGAAGTTACAATTTTTCGATCTAGATAGATTTAATTTTATATTCGTGATGTTAGCAAACAAGCCTAGCTAAATAGGTGTCCTTATCCGCCCGTAGTTAGAATCAGGAAAATATATATGTAACCTTTTTCTATTTTTATGTATTCCGTACAAATTTTAATCAAAATGAGTTAATAGAAGAGCGTATCAAAGTTTTATTGTCTTTGTTGAGAAGGAGCGAATCCCTCGATTTATTACTTTTATTATACATATATATGTAAATATGTATAAATATAGATGTATATTATTATTATTATTATTATAAATTTAGCAAGAGAGAGCGCTTCAAGACTAAAGTCTTTAGACTAAAGTCTTTAGCGCTCTTAGCATCTAAGGCTTTCGGCTTTATTAAAAACTCGACCGTACTTGAGATTTGAACCCGCGATCATTGAGTTGCCAGTCGAGATTCCTCGCCTTCGGCCACTCAGGCGGATATAGATGTATATTATATCGTAGCTTCTTATAGAATAAGAGAGACGAAATTATTGGGCTTAGATCGGCATATGGTTAGAGCTATATAATAGCTTATTTTACAACTGCAACTAATTTAATATTTAATAAGACGGCTTCACGCATATAAATGTACGTTGTATAAATAGAATATCAATACCTGTAGTTTGTAAGCATTAAACAGGTTAACTGAACTCGGCTGTAATAAATAGTAAAGAGTACATGGAAAAAATACCAACTTTTCAAAAAGAGAATGCCACTAGAATTGATACGTGCTACGCATTGTAGGTTTGGATACAGGAGTGTGTAATTGACAAGGTTTAAGGATGTGTGTTAGTTTTTCCTAAAATGTAAATGAGTCCTTGCGGATAGTAAAAACACACACAGATTTATATATATATATATACTTATATATATATATATATATATATATGTAATTCTTTGTTTTTCAATTTTATAACTTAAATATTTTCTATTACTAAACGATTATGCGACAATGCGGGACACCTGACAGCATGAATGTGTCTTATGCTTAGATTAGAACCTCAGTTAAACAAACTCAAGCATATCCAAAGGAAGAAATAAGTCACGTAACGGATATTTCTTATTGATATTCCATGATCGCACACACATATAGTTAAGCCATAACAACAATAACTTTTAATAATTCTGAAAACAAAGAGTAGTTGAAGCTAGTGAGGCCTGTTAAAACATACCCTCCGGCATACTGGAAATATTATACTGTTGCGTGATATTTGTGCAGAAAACAACTAAAAAGCAAGCATAACGCGTTCGCTCGTTGTGTTTATTTCAGAATTATAAAACTAAGTCTGAGAAAATAAAAACCTAATATTCATAATAATTATTATAGATAAAAAAATAAAAAAAATAAATAAAAAAGTAACAGAGAAAAGATATGCTCAAGGCGTACATAATAAGTAAATAATCCAGGTAGCGAAGCCATTTGGAAGGAAAAAGAACAAAATTTTAAGAACGTTTCGGTGATATGGTGCATATATCTGCATAGTAGCGATCGTAAAATTTGTCTGATTGGTGGTTGCTATTATCAACCAATGTTTTACTCTTAATTTGTTCAGAGTCGAGTCGCGGCGGTGGTGGCAGCGATCATCTACTCTTAAACCATACAGAGTCGTTAAAATGCGGTGGCGGTAATGACGTAGTAGCTATTGCTAACTGAAAAAAAAAAAAAAAAACTGATTGAATTAATAGTCGTTGTTAGTTGTAAGCGAGCTCCTGGTTAAAGCAGACGCTACAGATCGGAAGTTAATACTTTTTTCTGATTCGTTTTTTGTTTTTTTGTTTTTTTTTGTTTTTGATTTTCATACGAAACGGAAGTGTATAAGAAGAATAAAAATGAGCATTAAACGCTAAATATGAGAATAAAGAATTCTTGCAGTTTTAGATCACCGGGAATTGAATCTATTGAATGGCGCCATTATTAAAACTCTTAAAAACCGTAACAAATTTCTTAAATCTGCGAAAGTGAAAAATCTACGACTCTTACTTTAATTTGGATATTAATAATTAAAATTTTGTGCTCAGGAGGGCGCATTATGCTAACGTTAATGTTAATTTAATAATGAACGGTACATTTGTTGCGAAACCATGAAAATTCCTACATTTAAATATAAATTAAAGACTGTAGACAAATAAAAATATGAACCAACCAACGTACCCATAATGGTCTTCGGAATGTTGGTTGGTTGCTTTAATTGTTAAAAAAGTCTTGTAAAGAAAGACAGACGGTGCCAGTGCTCGTTGTTAGCCGCTTTAAATGTTCAATGGTAACCAATACAGCGTCTTTGGCAAAATATCTTAGCTTTGCTAATACTTCATAAAAGCAAGCTCATTATGAACGCTAATCACATATTGTCTGTTTTTTTTTATTTTTTTTTTGTTTTTTTTTTCTAAATAAATCAATGATAACGATTTAGTATTGAAAGGCTACGCAAACACATATATAGAGGCGGAATTATATGCATATAAGAATGCCGTCATTTCACCATAACTAAAAATTTAAAGTTTGTTAATTGAAATTTGTTTATAAATCAATTACAGTGTAGTGTACAGTGTGTCGCAGTAACGTCAATTACATAAATTAATAATATTGAAAATGAAGAGTTACAATTTAAGCATCATATATTTTCTCGAAAGCATGACTATATTGGTGTTATTGGATAGTGCAGTTATTAGTATGGCAAGAGAGAATAAATCGGTATGCTTGTCCGGTAAAAACATGAGCTTATATGTTAACCTTAGTTCGGATGTTTTATTAAACGAATATGTAAACGAGGAACAAAATATATTGATTATATGCCCTTTCGTCGCTGCCAAGTTATATTATAATGGCAATCTACTAAGCTATGATCGAACTTTCGTTTTAGAAGGATTCAAAGCTGAGAACGCCGGTACATATAGTTGTTTGTCCCAAGATAACGTTAACGAAACAAATTGGGCTAATTTGACATTATTTGTTTGCGAGAAGAATCTAACCAGCGAATATCTACAATTAAAGTTAACGGATGAACTGAGCAATGATTTTCGCTTACCCCAATTCAAAATTCCAATCCAATTAAGCAAATATGTGGAAAAGCATAGTGGTGGACTGGCGGTATTCACTTGTTTACCTCTTGGCAATACTTTGCCTAACGTCACGTGGTCTTACAACGGTTCCCCATTGAATTTGTTAAAAACGAAATATAAAATAAAAAAGTATTCGCTATATGTTGATGATTTGTCAAAAAACGAATCGGGCACTTACGAATGTCAGCTATGCAATGAAGTCGGCTGTGTTACTCAGTCGACAATTTTAAATGTAATCGATCGTTTACGTTCGCGGCCGGTCATTCGTAGCGGTACGCCAGCCAACCGAACGGTCTTTATTAATGAAAATGTTGATTTTGAATGTCAGGTGTTGTCCGACATTGAACCTCACATCATATGGCTGAAGCATAATGTGAATTTGAATATGTCGTCTAGCGGTCATCTCGATCTTTATAACAATCCGAATATTGTGAAGCTGCCTACGAGTGCAGACGAACCATATTTATTGCGTTTGGGTAGCGTGCAGCTTGAAGATGAAGGCTATTATACCTGTGTTGCGAAAAACAATCTTGGGGAAGCGATTTCTAGTGCGTTTTTAAAAATTTTAATAAACAATAATTTAAAAAACATTGCTGTCAACGTAACTGAAAGCAAAACATTAGAGAAATTTACTGGAGAAACTGACCCGAACATCAAGCTGTCAAATAATGAGGAAACAGACGACAACGATATGTTGAATTACAAAGTAGAACAAGAAAGTGTAACGAGATTTAAATATGTGAAAAAGATCGACGATTCGGATATCGAACAAGAGGCGAAGAGCAGTAGCAACGAGGATGCGCCTCAATTTAAGAATACTAAAAAACTGGAAGAAAACATCCATAAACCTTCGGGCAGTTCTGTGCAATTAGTGTGTCCAGCCACTGGTAATCCGACACCAATCATAAAATGGACCCGTAATAATACCGAAATTGAAAGAACAATTGGCAGGGTTTCATATAAAAAGTGGTCCATCCAAATGGATGACGCTACAACGGAAGACTCTGGCCTATACAAATGCACCATTTGTAATAAGCTCGGCTGTATTGAACATGCAACAAAAGTCACGATACGAGACCGTTTGCGTTCACCACCCATAATAAGCGACAAGTTTCCACAGAATCAAACTGTGCTTGTACATAATAGCACCTATTTGGAGTGCCGGGTAGTCTCCGATTTAGAGCCAAGTATAAAATGGTTTAGATACGCCCATCAAAATGTACCTATTAAACAATTAGAGCAAGTCGCCTTAAAATTGGTTAATAAAATTCCACCTGATAATAGTTCACTACTTAATAATGTAATTGCTTTGACTGCGGACCCGGATAGACCGAACATTTTAAATTTCACTAACGTTACGCATCGAGAAGCCGGTTGGTATACTTGCGTAGCAAGCAATACTTTGGGCCATTCTCTAGCGAGTGCTTATATGAACGTAGTCGATAAACTCCCAAGGGATTCCATATTTCGAGGGCATCCAGTGTGGATAACAGCTGTGGCGATTGTAGTAGTTTTGTTGTTTTTACTCGGTACAGTTTTCATAATATATGTGCTGCGAAAATTAAAGCACGAAAAGCTTTTGAAGCAACGCATAGAAACTGTGCATCAATGGACAAAAAAAGTGATTATATATAGACCAGCTGCAACAGAAGGGAGTAGTTGCGACCTTCAAATGCCGGTTATCAAAATCGAAAAGCAACGGACGACTTTTACGACATCCAGCTCAGATCCAGTGAATGGATTTAATGAATATGAATTTCCATTAGACTCTAATTGGGAAATTCCGCGTAGCCAATTGATTCTTGGCTCAATATTAGGGGAGGGAGCGTTTGGGCGTGTAGTAATGGCAGAAGCCAGTGATCTTTCGAGTACGACTCTCTCTACCATGGGAAATACGCCAACGATAGTCGCTGTCAAGATGGTGAAAGAAGAACATACAGATGTTGACATGACAAGTTTAGTCCATGAAATGGAGGTCATGAAGCTCATCGGAAAGCACATAAATATCATAAATTTGGTGGGATGTTGTAGTCAAAATGGACCGTTGTGGGTTATAGTGGAATTTGCCCCTCACGGCAATTTAAAGGACTTTCTTAAGAAAAATCGTCCTTTGTCAGGATGGGGAAATTCCTCCCTGGAAGGTAGTGGCGAATATTTAGAAGATAAGCCACAATTGACAGAGAAGCATTTAGTATCGTTTGCCTTTCAAATTGCTCGTGGCATGGACTACCTAGCTTCGCGTCGTGTAAGTTTCGAATTTTTTTTTTTTTTTTTTTTGATATCGCTATACACCTTTACGAAGGCGCTTCTTCTTACTTTGGGGTTTAATGAGTTTCTATTATTTGTAGTGCATACACCGTGACTTAGCGGCGAGAAATGTTTTGGTTAGCAACGATTACGTAATGAAGATAGCAGATTTTGGGCTCGCACGTGATGTGCAGGATACCGATTATTATCGTAAAAAAACGAATGGTCGATTGCCCATTAAATGGATGGCGCCCGAATCATTACAGGATAAATTTTACGATTCAAAATCGGACGTTTGGTCGTATGGTGTTTTACTGTGGGAGATTATGACTTACGGCGATCAGCCGTATCCGAACATAATGTGCGCAGAGGAGTTATACAGTTTCTTAATAACGGGCCAGCGAATGGAGAAACCGTCGCGTTGTTCTCTCAATATTTATATGCTAATGCGACAGTGTTGGCATTTCGATTCAAATGCCCGACCAACATTTTCTGAGATTGTCGAGAACCTTGACAAGATACTCCAGCTATCAAGTATAACGCCTAACGAGGAATATTTAGATTTATCTATTCCTATGTTAGAGACTCCCCCTTCGTCAAGCGATGAAGAATCAGAGCCGGAAACGTTCCAAGAGACATCTCCACTTCGATATCAATATACATATAAGTTTAATTAGCTTAGCTTTTAACGAAAAAAGCAAAGAAAGTTGGGAAAAAAAAAGGAAGAGAACGTATGCAGTACTTTCATACACTTTTACGAAACGAAAAGACTATCTTGTACACATATGATAGAATAAGAACACATACACATAAGTATATCTTCGGCCATGCATAAACATATTATGTAGATTCATACTTTTTCTTGATATTGAAAATAATATAATAATGTAAACGTATCTCTTACGACTTACGCCGAACAGTGTGGTTTTTGTTCTCATAGTTACTTATAAATAAGTCACTCATACAGCTTTATATATATAGTTTAGTAGTTACTAATTATTTATATGTCGCTAGTGATACTAATTATATTAATTTTGTGCGAATGTATATAAACAATAAAAGGATCAGAAATATGTTGCGCTATAATAATAATAGCGATCAGCTATACACATATCGCCCTCAAATTGCAGAAACCGGGAAACTTTCTCTAGTAGTTTCGAGATATTTCTTTCAATCACCTATCATTTATAAGAAACAACAATTATCGATTTTATGCAAGTATTTAGCACGAACAACGAAAGAGAATGAAAATCATATTCCTTGGATTGACACTACTTCTGCCTAGAACTTCAATCTTTAATATGTTTAATTATTCATTACATACACATTTGTGTACAAAGCAATGTGTTGCGTAGATTATTCAAAAGTCCTTGTCTTAATTGTCGGTTGAGTTTAATTTTTTTCCGTAATTGCAACAAAAGCATGTTGCAAAAATGTATGTTGAATTAAACGAAGCGAACAAACAATTTTCTGGAAAGATAAAGTTACGCCAAATATTTGACGCCTAGCGTTCCTTACAAATGTGTGTAAAATGCAAAATGTTTGCTTACGTTTAAGCGATTTGTCAATTGTTTGAAGATTTTTAGGTTATGTCAAAGCGTCGATTAGCACTATTTTCGCCCTTTAAGTTGGACAGGCGCGCAATACGCAATGAGAAATCTTGTAAAAGTCTCCGTCAAAAGTCACGTCTCTCAGTTAATCAAGAAATATACCATATATGAAAATGTATGGAGAGCGAGGAATGGACAAACTAACATGGCTAAATTGACCTTACATGCTAATGCCGATCACGAATATAAATCTTTTGCCCCCTCTGAGGCGCAGCCATACATCTGTAGTAGCCCCCTTATTCACTTTTCTACCATCTCTTTGCCTTTAGAACCAACCAATTGCACACACTAACTATATATATATTTATTCTTGATGTTAGGAAAAATTGCTCAAAAAAGATAGATGTGCTGCTTATGTTCTCTTGCGAACAGTATAGCATTCCAATCTTTGACCATGTCCACGCAAATTTTAATCATATTGCTGGGTAAAGATAGTCGATTAAAAAATTAAAGTAATAGCGATTACTTTTTTTGGAATCCTTTTTCCATTTATCTGGCACCAGACGATTCCATATAAGCATATATATTATTTCGTATCGAGAATTATGCAAAATATCCAGTATTTCGTATCCAATCGAGTTATGTCACTTTTCATCTCACTTTTGTAATACATAATTTTTCAACTTTCAAAAAAAAAAAATTCCAATATTTTTCATTGAAAGGATCCAGATCCAGATCCAGGTACAGATCCGTTATATTTATTGTTTTATAAAATATCCAATAATTATTAAATTGTATTACGTTATTGCATTTCTTGGAAGTGCTTAAATACATGTTTTCTTTGACCTTTTAATGCGAAATGAAAAATTTCGAATATTTTTTTCATTTGTTCGATTCATGGCCATTCAAGTGCTGTAGCGGATAACGTGAAGTTATCTTTAGTTCCTTTGACTTTAATTAATAGATTGTCTATCCTGTACTTTTTAACATATTTTCTCTCGTTTGATTTTATTTCATTTCGGTATTGCTCTTGACTGACTGTCTCTTTTGTTCTTAACAACTTTTACGATCATATCAAGAATGATTTTCAATAAATTATAGAAAATAAAATTCCAATAATTAAATAAAACTATATCGAGTTAAAGTTCTTTACATTATTTAATAAACGATTCTAGTTAATATAACATTTTGTCTTTTATCTTAAATTTCATTGAAATGTTTTACGTAATTCATATTATTCATTACACCCCTCACCCAAGAATGAGGAGTATATTCAGTTGGTCGAAACGTTTGCAACGTTTACAGAAAGAAGCATCAGAGACCCCACAAAGTATATATATTCTTGGTCGGCGTCAAAATCTAAATCGATTTAAGCATGTCCATCTGTCCGCCTAAGTAATGTCTGTTATAAATATTCCTCTGGTCGTAAAAATGAAATATGGCAAGAACATTGAAAGTCCTTGCACGCAAGTTGGTATTGAAAATGGGCCCACAGCACTTCGTAAACTGAGAAGACCGCTGCACTTTCGAAGTAAATGAAAAATGAAATTTGTTGCTCATTACTCATAGCTGATAAATGTATAAAAGTTTGAACGCACATTTTATGGGGCAATGCTGTAGCATTCGTGCACAAAAATGGCAAAAATTGACCACGCCTACCTCTCATTATAGTGTATCAAAATTTAATATTTTTTTCAATACATCTATAAGGCGCAGAAACAAACTAAAAAATCCCCATAAAGTATATAAATTCTTGGTATGACTCACATTCGGAATGCACATGCAAACATACCCGTCTGTTCGTCTGTCGCTACTGTTCGCTTGCGCAATTGTGTAGTATTTGCGGTAAACATTCTCGCGTTAGCGAAAGTGAACTTAAACCTTTCCAAGGACATGCCCACCACGCCTACATGCCTATGCGATAAAAACTTTTATTTTGAAAACTCCTTATCACAGAGCATAGAGATCTACTTCTTTTACTTTTCTTGTCTTTACGATAACGGTGATGGGTATAAAAGATTCGGCCACGACCAAATATAATTTTGATACTTGTATTTTTGCCTTTTTTGAAAATTTCAACAACAACAACGACAACATTGACCTTAGATGTTTACATAAAAACACTCGTGCCGTGGTCTGAAAGCCGTAAGTCTAGGCTTTCTTCAATTACCGATGTGCGCTGCATTATGGATTATGAATATTAGGTATTGTTAGTAAAGAATAATGTGCACGTGTTATGCGTCGATTGCGTGGAGTTGTTGTGTCACAATTATGGGGACACTGTGTGTCTCTTCCCTTAAAAAATAGAGTCTCTCAGATGAAAGTCATCTCTATACTTATATTTCATCAACTCCTGGCGATATTGACATGAAATTTGACGCAGATATATGTTAATTAGTCGCCAAGCTAGAAAAATAAAAATAAAAAGAAAAAAAATTGTTTGGGTTAAGCCTGCGCGATTTAGATGGAAAAGTTTCACCAAGATTTTGTTACGAGCTATTTGTGTGTTCGCTAAAAGTGTATACAATTTTTCGGAAGCAATAGTTCGTCTCAAATTCTTTCCTTTTATTTATCGGACATAGCGGAAAGCGAGCACATTTCGTTACTTATGAAATACTATCGGATTCTTTGCACACACACTCACATAATTAATAAGATCGTTTCATTTTTTTGATGATACTAACTAATGTTATTAAATTGTTTAGATTATCTATCTCTGCAACAAGTTTTAAATGCAAAACTGCCCAAAAGCCAAGGAAAACAAAAAAAAAAAAGAGAGAAAGTAAGAACGTCAGTCTAAACCGAATATGTTAGGTGACCTCAAGTTAATCCCATTTTGTCTTTTATATTGAAGAGCGTTTCTAGAGAAGAAAACTGAGTTAACTGAGAACATGTGTTCATTCCTGAAATACAATAAATCGATTATTAATATGTTGCCCTACAATTCCCAGTTTAGTTGTTATATCAAAGACGAAGACGATTCATTCCAATTACCAGGTCTAACAGGTTGCCTGCGAATAGGCGTTCAAAGCCTTGCCAAACGCGAATGGTTCAATTGATAAACACAAACCTTTGCAAAAGTAGAATTTTATGTGCGTCGTGGCTGGCTGGCTACATTTCTACTTTTCATTCGGTTTCTTTTTAAATTGTTTGCATGTTGAAGAATTAAAGTACACTTTGGATGCTTTTAATAATAATGCTATCATTTTAAATTATAGAGTTCATTAGATAAAGTTTTGGTGAAGCAAAACCATTTGATCGAGGCCTTTAACACTACACGTCCATCTCTTAGTGCCATCGATATTGGCAAATATCAAAAAACGTAAGTAAGAAATTTAAAAATAAAGTCATTTTCAATTGTTTACATTTTTACATAATAATCAACCGAATGTCAATAAAGTCTCTCTTTTTCTCCGATTGCCGTTCGCTACTTTTAAGGTTATGTAATAACATTTTAATAGGAATGTCTGCCATTTAAAAATGAAATATCGACAAAATTTGCAATTTCAAAGAATTCAATAAAAATTCGCTTCCGGTAGAGTTTCCGTCCCGCTAAGCTTATGCTAGAGCGTGGACCTGAGCAAAAACAACAGCCGCCTGTATTTGTCGAATAAGCAATGCTCTCGATTGAAGAAAGAGGGGGGGGGAGGGCGTGACATTTGGTTTAACTATTTGGCACGCGGCACAACCGATTCGAACTATTGAAAAGTGTGTAGTGCGATGAGAGAACATTTTGGGTAATGCAATTGAAAATGACGAAATACTTTTTAAGCTTTTTGCTTTTTATAAGTGCATAGATTTCTATTTAACGTATTTTTTTGTTTTTTTTTTTTGTTTTTTCTTATTTATTGCTTTTTTTTATAGTTACGCAAAATTTACAAACAAAGACAAGAGCTCACGAGAATATGTATCGAAACGGACGACACTTGCTTAGTTCGGATGCCTGTACAAGTTTCAATTAAAAGACAAGTCACATAATTTATTTATTTTCTAGCAATCAACTATTTGCAAAGGGGTTAAGGAATATATATATATATATATATATATATTTATTATTATTATTATTATTATTATTTTTATTATTGTTATGCATGTACATTGTTTGAATGCATGCATATTTTCATGCATTCACATACACTTCACTTTTCCAAGCAATATGTTGTTATAATAAAAAAATGCTTGAGTGAATTTTTCAATTTATATAAAATTTATAATTTCAATATTCATTAACAAACACAATTTAAGATATTTTTTTTTTTTTTTTTTTTTTTTTTTTTACTGAATGTAAAAAGGTGTGCGCGCATGTATATGTGTATATGTATTTGTGTGTGAAAGTCATCAACATACAGATGAACTGTGCAGACATGATAAGGCGATCGTATAATCAATGTGTATCCTTTCCGTTCGTGTAATCGAACCCAAGAATATGCATAATTTTAAATCTCTTCTGTCTCCTTCAAATAGTATATGGAATTTCTGTTTCCGACAACTAGTCAACTAGTATTGAAAAGTTGTTCTTTTCACATTTATTTATTTATTTATTTATTTTTTTGCTTTCTTCCTTCTAATGTTGCAAACATTTTAAGAAAGCATCTCTCAATGTTCGATCAGAAAAGTGTTTACTGTAATTGTTTATTTAATGTTAGAGAAAGTGTCTCCGTGAACACGTGAACAGGTGCCAAAGTAATGCAATGCACATCCCTTCAATTTATGATTAAATTGGCCGTGAACAATTCAAAATGAAAATATAATCACAATTTCTGTTTCAATATCACCATCATCAGCAGCTACGACATTGCAACGCAATAGCTGAGCTGAGCTGAGCTGAGCTCTGGTATGGCTGTTAACATAAATTTGTTACAACGGATTCTGAAATGGCTTGTTTTAAATACTACATACAAACAAATTCTGTGAGCACACAAACAAACACCACAAGCACACGACAAACGACATTTACACTACTACTACTACTCACACACTATAACAATGGCATATGGATGAAATATGAAGAATGAAGTAAGAGTAAGGTTTTTACCTTTCGGCATTTTTGTGTGTATGTATGTATTGTGAGGGAATATACAATTTTTTTTTTTGTTTTTGCTACGATGTGCATTTAACCTGGAGGGGTTCAAATACACTTTTATTTATAATGCTTATAATTTCAATCATTCTTGGAAGATAATGAATTTTTATCTACAACCGTAATATACCTTCTTTCATCACATCAATCCAGGTAGTTTCTATTTCAGTTTAACCTTAATGAATAAGTGAATTTAAATTAAATTAGCACATTTTGAAACAAAAAAAAAAATAAATAATAATAATAATAATAATGATCAGACCATAGTAAAAAATTAAAAATTTGAAAAAAAAAAAAAAACTTACACAGACACTTTTTATATTCATCTATCCATTCTTTGTCAGCACGGTATGGGTTTATTATATATTGTATTGCGTTAGAGTAACCCAACGCATAGGGCAGAGCAGAGTTACTGTACGAGCGAATATCATTTTTAAACTGTTGTAATAGCGTAACATACCTAAGGCATAACGCCTACGTATCAGATATAATTTGCCCGAAAAAAATATTGCATTGCGGCAAGTTTCGAAAGCAATGCAATACCGCAACGCAATATGGCAACAAAGATGGACAAAGTCATGTAAAGGCCTCTAGACGTATAGGTGAATTGCATGCATGGACAAAAGGATTCTTTGGAGAATTGAATTTTTATTTGACATTAACGCTGATCATTGCATCGCACGTTGCATCAATCATGAAATCAATCCATGTTGCCGTATTTGTATTAGTAATTATGCAAAAGTTGTACAAAAGTTGTTGCAGCATCTATTTTTTGCATTGCGATGGCTCACAATGCATGGAACGATCAAATAAGAAGTATTTCTTTTTCATTTAAATTAAAAACAAAATGCTAAAATAAAGTGATAAATATAATTTTATGTAAATGACTGCTTTTGGGTGTTTGGTGGGAATGTAAGAATGTAAGAATGTAGTTCTGGAACACAAATTTTCACATATCAACCTGTCCCTTATTTTACCAATAACATGAATAATCTTCGAAAATAAAGTCATTTAAGGTTTGTGGCTTATCGGAGAAAACCCATGACTTTGCATAATTACAAGGAAGAAATATCAATCGCATTATATGCCATACTCTTGGTGGTGAGCTTACATAGAGTCAATGAAGTTTTCTTCATATAATAAATTGGCTGTGGAACGAGACGCTTGGCTTGCTGCACTGATTTGATAAATATCGTCCATAAAGTCCAAGCATTCATCTAATTTATGCCAGAGACGACGACATACATGTAATCATGTTCTGGTAGCCCTCTGCCATTGACAATGACTACAATATGGTAATTCATCCATACTATAGCTTACAGCATCTATGTATTCGGCCGTATGTTTACGTCGTCACAAAGATTCATATCATTTGAGTCTGATTTCTCACGAATGCTAAGCTGTGTAGATCGATTATGTTGACGATAAATTTGTTTATTTAACGGCAAAACGTAAACCGATCGAACACATGGATTATTTGTATAATAAGTGGTATTTTTCCTCGAAGATTTGTCAAATAACATTGAACACAAACGCCAATTTTAACGGGAATCTGAAGAAAAGCATGGACGGTTTGATGTTTAAAGAGAAAAAACTTCTTATTTGACTATCGCTTCTATATGGTTAGAAGCATTTAACGAAGTACAGGAAATTGATTAATAATGCGTAACCTTTTGTTAAGTGAAAAACAAAAAAAAAAAAAAAATAAACAAATTGCGTTACATTTAAGAGAGAATGTAAGCTTCCGTAGTCTAGATCTTTACCGTCTGTAAATGGATAATAATTGTGCGTTAGTACAGTCAGAAGTTTGTTTTGGCAGATAATTATTGAAAGTGATTTTGATGCGTTAAAATTCGACATTGCAGGCACTTCTCTCTTTCTCTCTCTCTCTCTCTCTCTGTCTCTGTCTCTTTATAGGAGAATCCTTGAAAAACTAAAGGATTATTAATATATTATGATATTCGCGGAGGGTTCGTCGATTGTTGCGTATGGGATCTATTAAACTGATTTGTAAATAAAATTAAAAAGAGAAAGAACTGAAAAACGAATTTGAAAAGAGGTCGAAGCTATCCCTAATAAACACGCAAAAGTTTGAGTGAGCTATTTACGTTAATTACGCGTGTGTATGTACGCTTTAAACGCCTTTAAAGGCTTGCTGAAGCGCATTTCTGTGCTGCATTCGTTTTAAAATCTTTTGATAAACTAAACGTATCCTTTGCGGTGGATTTCGAAAATTACGAAAACTTTTACTTATTGAAACTTTTAATTATCGAAACAAGTTACTGCCTGCGCTTCTAAATGTTCTTGTTCATCATACGCGAAATATATTTCCTCTCTGGGTATACATGTACGTATGAATGTAATAAAGATTCGAAAGAAAAAAATTATTAAAAGAAGGTAATGAGTTAATAATAATAAAATTGTTTATCTACTTAATCTTTGAAATCCGAATAAAGTTAATTCTAGCGTAATGAAGTAGTTGCGAAAGTTCTTAGCTATGTATCAGTGTTTTTGTCTTTTTTCTTTTTCTTGCTTTTTTTTTTTTTTCCTTTTTTTTTATTTTTTATTTTTTTTTGCTTTTCTTGGTATGTTTTGTAATTTCGCTTTTACTGCTACAAGAAGTTTAACTATATTTATTCATAATATTCTCATAATTTGCGTTAAAAAACTTTTCGGGATTTAGCTTAGTTTTGTAGCACTAATATATCATTGTGTTGGCGTAGGCGGAAGTGTAGTCGCTGTTTTCATAAGTTTACTGTTTCCGTTCGCTTAGTTTTGCCGTCCCATGAGAACGTTACTCTGCTTAACTTCGAGGTTTCGGCTTTCGGTAAAGTTGCATTTTCCGCTGTTGATTTTAACGCTATAATAGAACTTTAGTTTTTAGAAGTTCACTGTAGTATGTAAATTAGCGTCAAAAACACTTGAATCTTTTAGCAAATGAAATATAAATGAAGTGAATAAAAATTAAATTTGTTATGTTAGCTTGCATGGCTACGCTTGCTCTTACTCTGCTTAAAATGTAGTCAGAGTAAAAATCTTGCTGCTTACGGTTTGTTTCATTACATTTAAAAACTTTTGAAATTAAGATTTTTGGTTTGCGATAATTCTTCACTAAGATTACGAGTAGACATGCATATATATATATATGTATGTGTGTGTTTGTATATATACGTGCATACATTGCACATAGGGGTGTAAGATTTTCATAACATCCTTAAAGCTTACCGTAGATAAATGTTAAATATTGATATGTAAAATTTAAATACGTATTGGTATTAAAAAAAAAAAAGAGAAAAAAAAAAAATAAGAAAAGAAAAGAAAAATGGAAAAGATAATAAAAGAGAGACACGTGAAAAAATCAAATATGGCTATGGTCGAATATTCTTTCTCTTAAAATGGAATATACATATTTTCAGCATATATGAGTTACTCATTCATGAATCGAAGATTTGCCTGATTTGCCTCTGTAAGCAAGCATTTTTCTCAATTTATACTCTTCGAATGCGAAGATGATGTGTTCATTTTTGCGACTAGGAGAATGCTCACTAAGGACATTATGAAGTTAGAAAGACGGACAGACGGACAGGCGGACAGAAGGACATGATTAAATTGGTTCTGAATTAAATGCTGATGAAGAACACATGCGTTGCGTGAAGCATCGTTCTGATTATTGTAAACGTTTTGACAAAATTCTCCGGTGGTGGGTATTTGTATGTTCTAAAGGATACACACAAATATTCAATTGTGTGTTTACATATAAAGCTTCCTTGGATTTTAATCAATTGTTTTGCGAAAATATGTACTCTTTAGCGACAATAAAGTCGTGAAGAAATTCAATAAAATTGAAACTTCAGGCACATTACGAACGTGCTAAGGATAAACAACAATAATAATAATAATATAGAATAAATGCAAGCGAACTGACAATATCCAATCTCAACGAATCTTACATGCCCTTTATCCTAAACATCCTTTTAGTTCATAATTGGTTAAAGTGTTTGGAGCGGGCATTAAGAGCCTTTAGATGAAAATATGATCTCTCACCAGTTCTATGGGTAACGCATATACGATATACATATTCTATGTAGAACATCATTCAATGTTACTCGTCATATTTAAGAATCAAGCAAACCACGGTGGCTACATTTAATAAAATCTTCCATCACATAGTACTACTACACTTTTCAATTACGTGTTTACTTTAGTTAGGTTAACTGCTTGAAACAATTTCCAAAATATTTATTAATTTTTTTTGTATAGAGTACAAGAATTAATCGCAAGTTGCTCTCATTACTCTAAACGGCTTACTAAAATGTGCTTTTTGGAAAAGAAATCTAAAAATTTATCTTAAAAGTGTACCTGTCTTTCCAACAGGGTTGTCTTAAAGAGGTGACGAGCTCGGTTTACTCGCTTGTGAAAAACTCGTAAGACATGTTTCACATTATAAAGATTTTATATCTCTTTAGTTATTTATGTATCTATATTGAAAGGTATGTAAATAACAGGTGCCTCTGGTGATATGTAGTATAAAACAATTCTTTAATGGTTCAAGACTATTTAATGGTTCATTGGTAAGCTTGTAACTTGAAGTTCATTGGACGCCTCGATTATAACGTTTTGCAATTAATAATCTTTATGTTCTTTCTATTCTCTCATAAAGAATAGTACCCTTTCTTATTGTGTGCCAAGGCAGCTTAAAGTTAAGTCAGTGTACGTAAGTTCGTCCGGATTTCTCGTTAACGAGTTGTGTTTTTTAGTTTGGAAGTAAATTATATCACTTCTGTCCATATGCTTTGTCCATTAGCTATATATTTATGATTACATTTGTGTAAGGTATCTGATGGTCAGTGTTAGTCGACTAAAATCTTTTAACTTGTTCCGAATAAATTTATAATTCGCTAAGTTTTTTAACTTGACCCGTGGAAAGTTCACACACAATTAAAGCAATGCAAGGCCAACGCTTCGAGTTAGTAATTGTAAAATTCGAGCGCCTGAGATATTTATATGGCCAAATCAATTTCGCCTTTCACAAGGCTTGATAATATTTACAACTATTGGGGATACAAAGTGCATGCCTATATACACTATAGCTAAACAAAAACGCACCCTATGGGGCATATATTAAAAACGAAAACTAAATTGATTTTAGTGCGGATATTGAATACTCTCCGTACAAGCTTTGCGGTAAGGTATACAACACATAATGTATCAATACATTTTTTGTGCACATGGTTTGCGGTCGAATCCAGTGCGCATATTATGCACATTTGATAAACGAAAAATTGTGAAATCTGCACTCTGCGCCGATTCATTTAACTTTTCATGATATATGAATGAAAAAATGCCTTATGCTTCGGAGAACCCCAATGTGTCGATCGGATCGGATAAAATAAATACCTAATCATACTTAATATGATGAAATGGTAAATATTTTGTTTAAATCCCAGATTAAGAAAAAAATTTTTTTTTTTTTTTTTCTAATGTGCATTTAGTGTAGGTATTTGTGAACGTAACCTGGCGTTTGGATAAGAACGAATGTTTCGTCATTTCATTGCTTATGGCTTTAAGGCAAATCGAATTGTGGCGTCCAGTGGGATGGATAGGGTGAAATCGAGTCAGAACTTACGCTAATCAATAATATTAAATTAATATTTGGGGATGTAGCAAACATCATACTAATGTGGCTTAACACCCATCCTCTGAAAATGAAAATCTTCATACGCTTTCACACCACCTTGAGAAGTGTGTGTATACAAATATTTTCATCAATAGAATATACGGTCTTGTTACCACACGATGAGGTGTTTAGAAAAGGATTATGTGGTTAATAATGCAATCGCTAAAGAATTCGTCGACAATTTATGAAAAGAATACATTTTATTGTAAAAATAAATACTGTGAATTCCAATGTATAAATAAATTCAATACATGTATAGTTAGTTCATTATTCTCGAAGCCTCCATGAGAAAGTCTTTCGAACAATGAATAACATTTTTTTTTTTTTTATGTTCAGCAATCCTTTACAAGGCAAGATATGAGGAATATAAAAGGCGACATTAAAGGCGTCTTAAAGCATAGTCTATTTACAAAAGCGATTACTTATATACAAAAAAAAAAATCTATGTGTTTTGTCTCAGTGAAAATTTCCTAATTCGCAATTGGCAGACGAAAATTTAAGGTTTTTTTTTTCTCATTTTCTTTCAAAGTCTTTCTTTATATATAAATTTTATAAATAATTAAAGTTAGTTTGTTTTAATAAATAGTTCAAGCATTCGTTAAAAGATAACGGTTGCTGCTGCCCAAGTTGGCCTACAAAACGATAAACGTTTGTGCAACCGAGATAAGGAGTCCAGTTTGATTGATGCTCAGTTTCTTTCCATCACTCAATATGAACTTGAAATATATTGACAACCAATGGGCTGAGTATTTTATGACCAAATCACTTTTACTTCCAGCCAAATACTTTTTGTTCAATCGCGAAATGACTTTGCCCTACTACCAACAGATAACAGTTGGCTCAGTCTTACTTGGTTTTATTCATCTATGCATCATGTATATGTATGTCGTGCATCGCCTGTATTGCCTCTATATCGTTGATATAGAGATAAAAAGAATCTTTCAAAGTCTCTTAAAAATGACTGAGGTCAATAGGATGAGAAAACTTAGTGTAGAACTATTTCCGTTTTTATTCGTTTTAATGGTGAAAGCTTCTAGCTTCGTTTTAAAATTTTTCACACATCCAATGTCACAATATCCAATCTCTATATACTGCTACACACGGTTCAGCGCTTCCGACCCTTTAAGTAGATAATGTTAGCAACAAGAGGTCTTTTTGAAACGATTTACTATTTACTCTGCCAATAGACCCTGATTTCAATGCAGCAATGTACTTCTTCAAAATTAGAATACATGGATACCGTACCAGAAAGTTGCTGATGCGTAATCGGATGCGTTGTTTGTCAGTAAAAACGAAATTAAGTGCAGGAAGGTATTGCAATATTTAATAAAACTGCACGACTGTACCACTTTCTAGACCTTACCTAAACTACTACAAATGTTACTCAAAGAAGGCTGAGAAAAATTCGAAGAAATTGTAAAATTCTTGTTCCGTCCATGAAACTGAGTTGAGCTTTTAGGGAAATAGCGAGAGTTGTGATACCATAGACACTCTTTTCTGTTATACATGCTTCTTGCGACTTCTTGCTAATTTTGAAACTCAAAAGGTAATAAAAGATAAAATTCTGGAAGGCATTCAAAGGAACGCAATGCCGGCATTCTTTAAGCTTTTTTTTAAAATGCCCTGAAATATGAAAATTTCCACTAAATACACTTTTCATGTAAATCGAAGACATTTGCTTCTTTTTCATCGCATATATATATGAACAATAATATACATATATAAATATATAAATTTTTTTTTTGTACTCATAATACTCATGCTCATAATACTCGTGCATTAGACAGATCATGGATAAAATTGTTGGATGAAGTTACATTGGTATGTATTCTTAGAACAAGTTCATCGATTAGTCTTAGAATGAATTTAATGCAATTAATTGTATGTCCATAGAAGTTAAAACATTGAAAAGACGTGCGTGCAAACAAATCGGTGGGGGGGAAAAAAAAAAATTAAAAATTTTAATATATTCTCAAGAGTAATAATTCGAAAGCTTGGTTTGAATATCAATTAGAAGCGCCAAAAAAAATCAGCGTAAGTGGGTTAGACATCGCAGCGAACAAGCTCTCTGGCGTTTTACCATTTTTTTTTTTTTTTTTTTTTTTTTTTAAAGCAACATATTCATTGTGCATAGTGAATAAAATTTAAATGAAATACTCTACGTATCTATGTGTTTAACGTTATTATAAAAGAAATCTTAAAGAATGTATCTATCGTCAGCTAAAAATTGTGTTTAATAAAATGTTGAAATGATGTGAAAGAAATGAGAAAATTTTCATTAAAAGATGATAATAAAACAACAAGAAGAAAGTGCAATATTAGCAATGCATATAACGAATGTATCATATTTATTCCAGCCATATATATATATATATATATATAGCTATGAATTGAAGTAAAACGCCTAAACAATTTGTTTTTATATGTTGTATTATTCACGCACTTACCACCCATTTATAGTAAGTAAGGGAGTATGTCTATGGCAATCAGTATAAAATACTTTCAAAAAATTGTTATGTATGCGTGTTGGACGGTCATGGCGTAACAACCACATCATTCTTTTGTTAATTGGAACACAAACCCAATCAGATATAATAGAGTACAAAATTGTGTGAATGTATTTGCGGCCTTTTACAAATAAATTTGATGTCGTTTATAAAAACAGTGGAAATTGCATTAGAAGTTCGTGTGTCGCCGGTCCAAACCTACATTTTGAGTGTAATCACACGCGTTGTTGTTAAAGCATACTGAGCGCATTAGTGTGCATTCAAATTCAAATTACGGTTGAAAACAAACAATTGTCAATCAATTCGCGATTTTTTCCCCTTTTTTTTTTTATTATCGTTATTATTATATCGGCTTTTTTTTCCCGATGTAAAGTATCAAGCTCTTAAGACAAAAAAAAAAAAAAAAAAAAATTAAATAAATAAATAAATAAATAAAAAGAATGAAAGTTACATTTGATTTTGTCCGAATCTTTCGCTGTTCATTGTTTGCATTGTTTTTTCCATTTATTCTTTCCTTTTTTTTTTTTTTTTTTCTTTCTCTCTGGAAAATTCATATACGTGACCTCTCCGGCAATGGTTTATAAAAAGTAATTTAGTTATATTCTTATATGCGTGAGCAGAAATATTCATATACGTTTTTATGTTTTCATAGGATGCAAATTTTGTCGCAAAGAAAACAACAAAATTGAATCGATTTAGATTAGCTATCACAAAAGAATAAAATGCCGAACCATAAGAATAAATTTTAGAATATATAGTATTATGCAACATGTATCAGACATGTTGCAAGGTGTTCTTCGCCATGTCTTTCAATCTTTCTACCGATTGGTAAATACTTGAAGCTCAGCAGTTACCAAATCAATTAGGATTTTCGTAAACTTTTATCTCCCAGATCACAGACTAAATATATTGTCGTTGCTAACTCCCGTCCGTCATATGAATGTGTAATATAAATGATTGATTTGGCTTTTTGCTTTGGGTTAGGAACTAATTGCGTTTAATTTAGCTGAGGCCACAATCATCTGAGTTCGTGAAGTTTCATCTAATAAATTAGATGTGACAGAGTTGATACGATTGGTACGATATTGGGGACGATTGGTTATTTCCGGAGCCACTAAAATGACAAAGCGAAAATCATCAAACAGGAAAACCCCAAGACGGGAAGGTATTATTTGCAAAATAATACGCTAGAGTAGCAAAGGATTGCGCCCAGTGTTAGTGGCTTGATAGATCAAGTTGCGTAATTCCAAAGATCATTTATTGAGAAGGATTCCTTCTTGACAGAATACTCACGGGATTCACTCATAAAATATACTTATTAAGTATGTCCATCTGTCCGCCTGCTTGTCGGCATAATGTCTGTTGTAAACATTCTCCTGGCCGTAGATTCGATTCCAAATTTGCAGAAACTGTTTGGCATTGAAAAAGGGCAAAATCGTTCGAAGGACACGCCTACGCCTATAGTACTACGTAAAGCGAGAAGACCTCTATTTTTCAAAAGGAATTGCTCTTTTCCTGCAGAGTCAGAACCCACGAGTCCGATAGTCACGTAAACCGAGAACACCTTTGTTTCTCAAAAGAAAGGAAAAATCGCTTCTTTTTTTTTGCTCCTTAACCACAAGCTACAACAGATAAATGTATAAAACGTTGAATATCTATTCTATGGGCGATGGTACAAAAATAGGGAAACCCATCATTACCGTATATCGAAATTTGATATTTTTTCCGCTTTTGCAGCGCGCAATGAACACTTTTGCTTTCGCTCTCTTATTGTTCATGAACTACAATAAAAACACAATATGAGCTTTCAGAAAATTATCTTGCAAAACTAGTATAATGCTGATGAGTAGAACAAATTTGGTCACAAGTGAATATAATTTTTTTTACTTATTTATCTTTGACGTCATACAATTACATCGGAATCTGTCACTCTTTAACGCGTTTTTCATAGATGCATTGATGTGCTGCCTTCACCTTCTCCAGTAAAATTTTCTTTTATGCCTTCAGCGAACTCACAACGAGTTGCTTAAAGTAGTAAAGCTAGTGGTGGAAAGGAAATGATCAGAAGAAATGATGCCATTTTAATACGTTATTTATTACATCATATCGGTTGAACTTCGGACTAAGAACTTGACTTGGGGTCACATGTTTCGTGTCGACAATGTCAGTCAAAGTGAATCAATTCTCTATGGTCCATAAGCTGCTAGCTACAGCAGCTTCTTGATTTTTTCAACATTTTTGTCGGTTCGAAAAGATCGGTAAAGATCAATTAGAAAAAGGCTTATCAACCACTAATTCTCGAGGCTCTTTAAGTAATATATATTAGTTGTGGTAAAGGGTGCTGCCAGGCTAAATTTGCCCTAGAACGTCTGCCATGTGTTCAGCAACTTTGTATGCGAAATTTTGTTTACAATACAAAATGTAAGGGAAAGGCTTCATTCAATCAACCATACTCTGTATCACTTGTGTTAAGAGTAGACTAAGTTCGAGTAGAGGCATTTGATATTCAAATTGTGAAGGCTTGAGATAAACTTGCCTTTTATTTATTGCATCAATTGATGCAGGATCGCATCCTTAATTGATTTAGCAGCGATTGTTTGTTGCTGTCGCTGTTGTGTCTTTTTCTTTGCCGTTTGATAAAAGTCGGTAAAATTGGCCGAAATACTATTCGGCATGATAAATGATTATGAAAAATTTGCCTGAGATGGGATCATTTTTCGAAATTCCTACTATAATTGGTAATCTCATCCATGATTAGTCTTTACGCCTATGAAGAATTAATTTTGAGGCTGCTATAATAGAAAGCGACTCATAACAGTTACGTCACCCATTAATTTACCGCGTTAAGTGTGTCCTTTACTTTTCGCATCATTCCCTAAATTCTATAAGGTCTGTGATCAAGAGTAAGTCTACAAATGGCAACAACGTATGTTGTCTGATTTTTTACAACGAAAGCAAATGAAAAATTATATTAGAAGCAATGATGTAGGGTATGTGATAATAAGTTGGATTCTCCGTTTTATGTAACTTTTCAATATAATTTTTATTTAGATAATCGATCGGTTCGCAAAGGTGTTTCTAGAAATTTTCCTACAAATTTTCGAGGCGTTATTCACAAGATCTGGCCATATTAGATTTTCTCAACAATTCAACGAATTAATAATAATTTTAAAGCCGTAATATTTTACGGATTCTAAAGAAAGATGAGTTAAAGAAATAATGTAAGTAAATTGGAATATGCTTACGTAAAATAGATTGCATTTAAGGAGGATTAACCTGAACAGTCAACGTATTTTTACTCGGTTTCTTTACTATTCTATATAGGCTATGGATTATGGTGAACCTTTACGCAAATTTATACACATTTCCTATGAAGATTGGCGATCCAAGGTACCTTTGAAACAAACGTAACAAACTTGTCATCTGTTAGTACATTTTAATTTCATCAATCGATCATATTACACGTTGCTTATCACGTTGATAATCATTATTTACTACTTGATATTTTGATAGTCCCGAAATTTTACATTCATCCGAGAAAAATGCTCCCTGAATATATGACGGAGGATTAACTCCAAATTCGCAGAACTGTGTATTGTGTGTACAAGGCAGCGTATACACTATGAAATTAAGAGCTCGAACTCTTCAATTATATTAAGGATTAAAAAAACATTAATTCATACTAAGACAAGTCGCGATTGTAGTACGGTAAGCATTTCGTTTGTACACACAAAATTAATTAATTCATGACATCGAATAATTTTCATGGTCGTCTTAATAAGAATATCAATATATATATATATTTTTTGATTAGGATAACTCCGTCCATCCTTCTATTATTTAAGATTTAAAATTCGCAAAAACTGATTTAGTAAACGGTAATGTGAGAAAAGCGTTTGTGCTATCATTTTGCAGAATTTCTTTGAAATTGAAAATTGTATGTTGTAGAAATTCAAGAGACAAGTAAGGAAATTGTATTCGCCTGTGACCGAATCTTTTATATCCATCAACTTTATTCTAAAAAAGATTAAAAAGGAGCAAAAAACCTAAATTTCCTTACTCTACAGTATTGGGAGGACGTGATTGATTTTCTTTATTTTTATAGAATAAAAATGGAAATCTATATATGTTGTGTGTGTATTGTAGTTTATAAGAGACAAACAAAAAAAATATGGAAAGCAAAAGTCTTCTCAGGTTTTATTGCAGTGTGAATGTACCCTTTGGCAGGTTTAGGTCATTTTTCAAGTTCTTTTGCAAGTCTTCAGGCGATATTTTTGTTTTTGCGAACAAGGAAACGTGTACCGTAGACACTATACATTTAGGCAGACGGAGAAATGGACAGATGAACAAACGAGCGTGCTTAGGTGCATTACGAATTTGCCACTGGCTAAGAACGTATATGGTCTATCTGACGCGTAGGCGCGTCCTTCAATCGACTTGGCCCAGACCGATACCCAATACATGTACTCGCAATATTTCCGCCAAATTTGCGGCCAAGAAAATGTTTACAACAGATGTGCCTCTCAACTTTCGGTGATAGATATTCAGAAACTTACATTAACTTAAATGCCTTCCATTCCAAATGAATGGAGAAATGTTGAAAAGCGTTTTTATGCTTGTCTTTGAAAATTGTGTTCAGAGTGTTCGTAACACCCAGAAGCATGAGTCGGCGAGCGAGAGACGGCGTCACTCGATTTAAGCGCATACGTTTCGTCTTTTTGAAACCCTTTGTTAATCTTCGTTTAGCCTATGCACCTATGTTAAAATGTAACATTGAATCTCTCTTTTTTTTTTTTTGCGATTATGGAAATTTCGAAAGCGGTTGAGTGAAATTCGAACCGTACTCCTGATATGTATTTCGGCGTCTTTCATATAAAATGAAATGATGTTATGGTAATAAGATGAGATTGTACATGGGTGCAAGATTAATGCAAAGATATATAAAATCCGTTGACTCGTTTGCAACTTTTTGTAGCATTCCTACGACTATTTAAATACTTCTTTCCGTCGATTTGTGATTTCGATAACAAAAAGAAATTTTAACATTTCCATCTGTAAGTTGCTTTCTGCAAAGTTATAATTCCATTACCTGTAGATTTGTTTTGTTGTATATGGAATTGATTTAAAATTTTCGAGAAATACTTCCTACCTCTATAACCTAAATAAATAGGAATGCACATATGATACGGCACGCCCACATTTAAGTATATTCTTCTTTGTAACTTAATTATTTTCAGCGTTTACCTTATCCGTTTTCCATCTCCTATCAAATGGTTTATTTACGCGTAATGCATTAGACCCTAGTAAAGGATGAGTATTTAAGATTCACCCTAAAACAAACACTACACTTTTTCTTCTTAATACACATCCATGTACAATATCTGTTATGATAAGAAATGTATATATATTTATATATATATATATATTTTTTTTTTTCACACTTACATATAAAATAAATATTATATTAATATATATATATATATATATATATTTTTATTTTTTAAATTATATATATATATATATATGTTGTAAGTATTTATATGAATGTTCATTTGCACCCGACATAAAAGCATTTTTAAGGTACGACAAGGTGGTGTTTGTATTTTTTCCTCCATTATGCGCAACATTGTGCAAAGATAAAGAAACGGAAATTAGCACGATGGCTGGATGCTGAACGTGAATAGCAAACAAAAAGGCGTGCGTTTCTTCAAATATACTTCTTTTAATAGTAAACATATACAGAAAGAGAGAAAAAAAAAAAAAAAAAAAAAAACAAGAAAAAACAAGCAAAAAACAAGAAAAAACAGAAAAAACACAAACCCACGTTTAGTATGAATGTATGATATAAAAATCAAGAAAGAAAACCTTAATAATAAAGCGGAAATAAAATACAATACGAAAAGCATTCAAATGTCATCGTCTTTTTCGCAATACCAGTGCGGCGATAATAATACCGTCACCCATGAACCCAAAAATGTTGGTAAAGAACCAACACACATAAAACTAATAATCAGCATCTTTGTCAGCAATGTCATCTGATAGTATTTTATAGGGTTATATTCTTTCGCTATTACTATAATTTATTTTTTTATTTAGCGATTTAAATAAAGTTATTTAAGCCGTTTAAATTGCGGATTATATATGAATTTTTACACGAATCATTTCAAGTCTTCTTTTCTTTTCTTTTTTACACCGCTCTTATGCTGCTTATTTAAAAAGTAAAACCGCGTCACAATAACTTAATTTTTTCTTTTTTCTCTTTATGATGTTATTTTTCTATAAAATGGATATCTGCTGAAATTGAAAATCCCGTTACAAGAGTGTTTGAAAGACAAATAAGAAAACGAAGCCCGCCCATTTGACCATTTGCCGTGCAGTTTGATTAGCCACTACTCCACATAGATCTTTGCCAATTGTCGACCATATGTATTAGAAGGGCAAGCAAAGTGAATATTCGAGTTAAAAAAGTTTCATCCAGCATCTGCGTTAAGTCGCAAGTGTATGAATTTTTCAAACGAGGCTCAAGTTTTTCAATTATTATAAATGTGTTTGTGTTTATGTTTGTGTTTGAATCGCATCCACGTGATCTATGGCATTGATTCAAGAATACGGCCGCAATTTTCTTTGCTTTCACTTTTCTAAAGTCAAGTTTTGCCAATCCCGCAACTGCAGTAGATGTAGATGGGCAGGCGGTTGCGTCGAAATTGACTTAAAATCTTACTCTGGCCAAATTTATTTGATAAACTTGTTAAAGTCACACGCTCAGAGAGGTCGTAATCAGCAAGTTCATTCTTCGATCATGGTAAGAAAAAGTACAAAAATCATTTACATACATTACACGAGTACACATTTCCTATACAGTTTACACACGCATTATTCAATAGTTGTACAAAAAAAAAAAAAAAAAATATATATCTTTATTGGAAAAGATACGATCGGTTTGACTAGTGCGATGCGTTTACTTAATATTATCGGATTTTTAGCAAATGCGGTTTACATAAGAGAAATCTTACCTTAGGGAAAAGTCTATAGTGTTTTCTTCAATAGGATTGCGTAACTTTGATAACACGTGTGCTTGGATTGTGAAAGGGGCTTCATCAAAATGAAAAACGGGCAGCCCTTTGGTCGACCAATCGTTGGTAATGTTAACAAATACTCAGGTTTAATCTTATGATATCGCTGCAGGATCAAATATTACATAAGATAGCACATAAACAACTCCTGGCATTTGAATATCACATCAACTAACATTAAAAAATATAATGGTGTGCATATCCGTTGGCAAATCGCTGCTATAGCCGAAACATATTTGGCCAGTTTTGAGAAGTTTGCACAACTGGTGATGCGCAAATGTGTGTCGCATACGACAATAATGTGGGAAGAGATTATGGATGACGTTGGAATAACGCTGCCAAAGCCCGAATAGGTATCCGCGTAAGATAGCTCTATGCTGGGAAATCGTGCACCATGAGCTACTCTGACCTGACTCGGGGATTGACTCTACTTCCTGCCAATTTAATGGTTCGAATATCCGCTGCTGTAACCGAAACATATTTGGCCAAGTTTTGAGGAGATTGCTGTTCACAACTAATGCAATTAAGGCGGCCAATAGGAGTATAGCGTTCAGAACTGATCACGTTTTCCATCATTGCCATATGAAACCATATGCATATTCAATGAAAGAAACGGCTTTGATAAATCGACCAAATAGTCTGGGTTTGGCCTCGCTTTTCTTCTGTAGAACTCGCTTGCTAGTATGAAGCTGCCTTCGGGAGAGGCTTTTGATAATTATTTGTTTAAATTTTGACATAATGATTTTAATAGAATGACCACTAAAAGTTATCTATGAAAGTTCAATTAAATACGGTAGGTATGTAAAAGAAATGCCAAGTAAAAGAGAGTATACAATATGACTTGAGACGATGGGCATCTCGAAAAGATTCACACGAAGCGAAATCGTAACTATCAACTATTCAGATATTTCTAAATGTCTCTTAGGGGCGTTACGATTGGTAATTAAAAGCTAGACTCGGACATGAAGAAACTAAAGTAAATTTGGTGACGTACGAATGACGATTGTTATCAAAGAAAGTTTTATATGTTGAATACTGTCTAAAATCCCAATAAGAAGCTAACCGGATTTAAAAAATAAAAAACCAAACGATTTTAGGTGTTTTTCCATTAGATAAGATGAAGATAATGAACAGTTTCAAGGTAATAGAAAAAAGCCGATAACTCTGCCTGTTAAAAATTGATTTCATTTACCGGAAAAGCTATGGAGCGTACTTTTTCGTAGTAAATCGCAGTTGAAAAGAATAGGAGCTGCATTTAGGAGTTAGACGATAGCTGAAATTTACGTAGTTAAGGCAAATGCAGTTTAAGCTCTCACGCACTTTAATCTGTCCAGATCAATGTTCTGCAAAGAGCTGTGTTTATAGATTCGTAGGAAAAATTGTTCTAGGATTCCGATGTACCGTAAAGGATCTTCATTGATGTTTTCTATTAAATGAGTACAAAAGCATTCAAAAATTTCTTAACAAAGCAGTTTTTTGTTAAGCGAACGAGTCTTCAAACATTTCAACTTAGAATTCCAGTTTTTATGCTGTAAATGCGCATGTATACATATATACATACATATATATATATATATTTTTTTTTGCCTGAATAGGAAAAAAATGTGGTGGGGGCTGATATGCAAACACTTTATTAATGGAATTAGAGTTTTGTCAACAATAAAAGTTAATAGAGGCTTTTCTTGTCGCGGAATTTAAATTTGTAATTAAAATAAAAAAAAAAAAAAAAAAAAAAGCTAAATTAGCAAGAGAAAGAGTCTGCACAAAACCACAAATTAGCGTTTATAGAAAATGCTGATTATGTTTTTGTTGAAAGTAACGCATTTGGACGCAACGCCGTAACTTTTTCGCCTTTTTTTTGCTTTAGTTTGGTTTTTCCATTTATTTATTTTTATTTTTTTTTTAAATTTTTTTTTGTTTTATTTTTACTTTTGTTTTTTTTTTTTTTTTTTTTTAATTTAGAATTATTATACTTTCTTTTACTTTGACGTTTCACTAATATGCGTAGTCAAGCAAGGGTATGCTTATGAATCACTTTAAGCTGTTTAAGCCAATTAAAACGGAAACAAAAGTGAAATCAAACCGAACACAGCCTTCGCTTTGTTCAGATACTCAGCACATATTGTCGTCGTCTTGAAAGGCGCACTCACATACATTCGTTTACTCGCATATATATATATATATATATATATATCTATATATATGTAATAGTATAACCTATGCTGCACACAATGAAAACTGAGCACATACAAACGGCATTTAGAAATTCGTGCGCTTATCTGAAGAGAACACACATCATATCTTTTGCATTTAAAAGCTTTACTGCTACGCGGTTACCGTTCTTGTATCCTTTCACAGTTAGTTATCTGGATGGCACATAACGATGTTATTTTTGTTATTATTGTTGTTGCTGATGCTCTTGTTATGTGTCTTACTTACAATAAACGAAGTTTACAAGTCACTCATTCCGTTTTAATATTTGGCACATTTGCTTTTATATTTCTATATATTGCCTCAACATTTTGCAACACATTATCACTAAATCGACTGCTAAAAGGACTCAAGTGCCTATTTCCTTAAAACTGTTATATATATATATATATATATAGATACTATTATATTATAACATATTATATTAATAGATTGCGTTTTCTATAACAATTTATACATGATGAGGCATTCGAATAAAACAACTTGCTAGCAAAACCGTATTATTGCATTTAATATATTTGTATGTAGGCAATGTTTCGATCGTAACCAAAAGAAAATGTAATTATCATACAGCTTTTACCTCGCAGGGGAGGATGCAGACTAGGATTCAGCTATGGCTATATGCCCGTTTGCCCATCTCTTTTTGGGACTCACTCTCACAATATTCACAAAAATCGATTTAAAAAGTGACGGAGGTATTGGTTGCATTTATCACGACGTTCGAAAAATTTAGCTAAAAAAAAAAAAGAGAAAGTCATAATCATATGAAATGGTCTTAACTGGGGTCAACTAACATGTGGTCAATTAAACATTTTTTCATATTCGCCTGAACTGATTGATACGCAAGTTTGGCTATACGGCAAATATGTATGTATTTGTTTTTTTTTTTTTTTTTTTTTTATTTGGAACGTAGTAAACGTTCATAATGGGATAAAATCTATCTATCATATACAGCGTGCGAATATTGCTTGCAATGGTAATAACATATAAAAAAGTGAAAAATGTGTTTATTTTTTATTTTTTATTTTTTTCTTTGAAAAACTGTCTTTCAACGTAAAAAACACTCTTTCAAGCCGTTAGTAGTATTTCTTGAATACGATGTTATTTCGTGCAAATTCATTGAGCCAAGTAAAAAATGGTGGACGATTTTCATCTTTATCTATCTTAGGTGGGAGTGTACGCCCCAAAGGCAACGCATCTGTACATTCTTTGGCAAAAAATTCAAATCTACTTGTCTGCTTATTCCACATTGCTGTCTATATGAAGAAGATCCCCTGAACAGTTTTACTTACTGATACGCCCGCAATCAATGGAATGTAAATACACAAGTCCAAATCAATATACGCAATAACTTGAAACCAATTGGTTAAAATTTTTAATATTTTCATCTTTATCTTCATTTATTTATACATTTTTTTTTAAGGTTTTATTTATAAAATTTTTAGTGAGCTTAGTATATAATCTAATTGGCTTCTTCGCTTCAATTTACTAGAAGTCAAATTAAAAGTATATACGTATTGTCTTAGTTTTCTACAGAACAAAAAATATGAAGATATAAGAAGTTTTTACTAAATCGGTGACGATTCTCATCTAATAAATATGAGATTTTGCGATGCGTTGTCCATAGGTTAACATTAACATAGGTTTCATTAACAATGTTATTATTAAGAAATGAATTTTGTATTTGGAAATATTCATTATTGAAAATGGCCGCCTGCTGGATGAAATCAAACAAAAATCACATAACCATTGATTGTCTCGTGGATTAAATCGTTTTGCGAATACCCGGTTAATATGGTTTATGTTATTTCTAATTTTCTTTTTACTAAAAACTTACAATTTTCCAGATCGAGTATCAGATATTTCGAATTGCAATTAATTTACTATATATATTCGATATATATATGATAGTAATAAATAAGCGAATATCATTGAAATCAGCCGAGCGATATTGCGTGCCGTGCTTAGTGGCATTGTTTTTCAAGCGTTTTTTTTTTGCTTATTTTTCAACTATTTGTCTCAGCTCAGTTTTAAACTAATCTCAGCCATAAATTTGTAATTGCACAACTATGTGAAAAGTTTAAGAGACCGCTTTTTTTTTTTTTTTTTTTTTTTTTTTTTTTGTTCAATATATTTTTTCGCGTTAAATTTTTTTTTTTTTTTTTTTTTTTTTTAGTTAGTCGCACAAGTGTCGCTGAATGTGTTGATTTTATTTGCATTGTTTGTCAATACTAAAGAAACAAAATGAATACAAAATGTTCATTCATCCCTTTTTAAAATTGCACGCAATGCACAATTTTTGTTCCCTAATTGCTTCTTTATACCGCCGCATGTTCAACAATTTTTCATTTAATTGCTCTTTTGTACTGCGAGTGCTAAAGAATGTACTAAACTTTTTTTTTTTTTTATTTATTTTGTATTTTTATGATTTACGTAGTTGTCAATACGCTGCATGTTTTTATGCTGCTATGTATTTGATTAATTATAGATTTCGGTGCAATTGCAATTTATATGAATATAAAACCGTATGTACGCGCGTATGGCGAAGGGGGCGCAACATAGTACATGATGGTTTTGTTAACCGATTTCTTGCCACATATGCGACAAGGATGAAACATCCATTGCAAATAGTATGTAGATCTCTGACCAAGAGAGTCTGCTGCGGCTGGTCTGCCTTCAAAAATGTGAAGTCAATTTTTTTTGACAAGTACTTTCCCGAATGTAAAGGGAATTTTTTTTTTTTTTATTGACTCCTTACATAAAGGAAGGAAAGTGCGAGAAGAGCCGAAATGTTTGCAGAACCAAAAAAAAAAAAAATAAAAATAAAAATAAAAAAACAACGCCTTTCATCAAAACAATGCGTCTGCTTGCAAAAGTATATCGGAAAAGACAACAAACAGTAAGGAGCTTGAATGACTTTCTATTCACCAACTCTTCCGTTTTTTGGGGTTTATTTAATTCCAAATTTTTAACATTTTTATAGCTGAAAACAGTTACGCATCCAGTGAAGTGAAAAAGTCTTAGCAGCAGATTTACCTAAGTTTTACATAAGTTTTTTTTTTGATTCCTATTGTAAACATATTCTTGTTCCTATTTATCTAATTTTTTAACATGCAGACACTAGTAATAAAAAATTTCATATCTAACTTAAAACTCTAAGCTAAAATATTTACAATTTTAAGATGTTTACTAAGAAAAAGGGAAAAATGGTCAGCTTTTGGTGATACCGGGCACGTTCGTCGATCAATTTAATTAAGGCCAAGTTTATTCTTCTATAGATTTTTCGGACAGAAGGACAGAAGAGCAGACGTTACTTAAATTTCACGTAGGCATCAGTTCGTGAGAGTATCCAAACTTCAAAATTGTCGGATTGAACATGAGAAGAATATTATATAACTCTTCGCTACCCAGGGGCGCAACGCTTCCCTATTCTAGCGCTAGGCCTTGTTACTCAAAAACAAAAATAACGTACTATTAAGCAGCCTTCGTGTATATACCATCACTTCTGATCAAAGTAAGGCCTATCCAAAATTTGGCTCCCTCTCTTTAGATAAAGCAACTGTTTGCACTGTGCCTCAACTGCATGACGCTTGTCGCATCACAACTCTGTTAAGAGGATATATCATATATTTTCCGATAATCAGAAGAAGAAGATACTGACATCTGTCACGTTTTCATACCCTTCTACAATCTGCGAACTGCCTTACGACTGCAGAGAAAAGCAGACATCTTCCGATGATGTCATAGCTGGCAAGAAGGACTGACTGATTATCAGTAATGACTAAATTGATCACTCTGTTTGTATGTTTGTATGTAGTGCGTGTGTATGTATATTCTAGAGCATATCTATCCATTATTTTCCACGCTAAGTATATATGGCGAATTTAATACGCTCCTGTAGCGGATTTCAAAATTATAAGACATTTTAATGATGCTTAGCTACTCAAGTGAGATAAATGAAAGTCTTAAGGCGTTACAATCACTTTGAAATGGTTATTTCGGGAGATGATGGAATTTGGATTTTTATTTTAAGTAAGATCTACTAGACTCTTTTAACATATTTTGTGTAAGTAACATTCTTAGGGGATGATTTTTTTTTTTTATAATTAAATTTTTGTTTTTTTTTTTTTTATCCAGATGGCCGTATACTAGATCTTCGATCTTTTTCTGTAAGACGTAGAAGTATTTACTCGTGAATAATTTGAGATTTAGAATCGATTGTACTCATGTTTTTCGGTTCGCTAATGCATCCACTTTCGTAATACTCAAAATGTAAAAGTTCGTCATAAAACCCCATAACAATATTCGATTTGAAAAAACTAAGACAACTTTGAGCATTAAAGTGACATTTCAGTGTATATCCGTCAATTATTCACGAATTTTAAGAGTTGTCAGCTCAGTAGCTCTCAGTAAACCTTTAGAAAAGATCCCCCAAAATTTTATCGAAAGTTTCTTTTTCTTTTGCTTCTTCCTCTTCTCCTTCTAGAATATTCAGCGAGTCAATAATAGATGAACCGCTTCACTAATACGACCAGAATTAATGGATAGGATTTCTTTAAGGTGATGATTACTCAAAATTCGTTCTAAGAATTTTCATTTATTTACCTCACTTTACAGCTTTATTTACTATTTTACTGTACTATATTATACTATATACAGTTACGAAGTCGTCAACTTTGTCCTGTGTAATCGCAAAAAATTCGGTTAGATTCTTGTCTTTATTATTTCCTTTTTTCTATTTATTGTATACATTCTTAGTCGTACAGATAAGACAAGTTGAAATACTTCGGAACACGGCGATGGTCGTTTCGAACCCCTAACCAATCTTAAATTGTTTCTTAAACGTCCGTACAAGGCATATTTAGCCATCTTCCAGTCTTCGATTCGACATTGTATACATATATGCATGTAAATGCAAATTTTAATCTCAGGTCATAGATAGTGCAATAAAAAAAAAAAAAAAAATGCTGATAGATATGCGTATTAGTCCGGGCAAACTTTTTCATGATATATCATAACTTTGATGTGAAAATTTATTCCATCAAAGTTTTAATTCGAATATCAGACAATTGATAATAGAAGCGGCTTCCGTAGAAAAGCATTAGTCGCTCGCTTAGCAGTCTCTACTCAATCTCATATGAGAGTAGAGTTTCTCCTAAACTTTTTTCGTATGGCTTTTAAAGAGTTTCTCGTTTACATTCACATTGTTAATCGTAAAGTTGATCGTAATTCCGCAGTTGAGTGCTCACACAAGTGGGCGTTGTAATTGAATTTTCTACGCATAAACGCCTATGTTTATGTTACGAGATGACATTGTCGCGTGTATAACAAGTTTATTTATTCCGTTCGTGGGTTAGTGCTTAAGCAAGCGAGGAAAAACCCATTGCTATATAACTAAATAGTGAACGCATCAAAACACACAATTTCATCCCCTTTAACGAAATATTATTTTTTTTTTTTTTTTGTGTGCATAAAAAAGAAAAAAGAGTGTGACAGTAAACTTATTTTTCTTGTATAAGTTTTCTCCCTCAAACCGAATTACAGGGGAGTTTACAAGTGTCATAATTAATTTGAATTTTGTCTTAAATAAAATCATAACTTAATCCCATTCACACATACATATGTACTTTTCGAAAATGAATTGTGAATAAATTATCAAGACACGTAAAACGATAACAATTATTGCACTCAGAAAATAACTTACACTGAACGAATCCAGGAAAGACGTGTGGTCTCGACCTTCACCTTTCTTATTTTATTACAGCTATTGGATCAAATATATACATATCAAAGTACAATTACATAAATTTTTTAATTTTTGAAATGTAGACAAACATATATAATTTTTATTTATGGAATTTTGTTTTTTTTTTTTGTAATTTTTTCAGCTTTTACTCACCACCTTAAGAGGCAAAATATGGTATGATTTTCATTTACTTTTTAAAAGAATTACGCAAAGATCTCGCGCTTTTCAATATTCAAAATCTTAAACAACTTGACATCCTATTGACTTGACATATGCAAGTTGACAACATTAGAAAAATTTAAATTAGCAATCATGGCCAGATTGCAAACTTCCAAAGTTGCTCCAGTCACTTTCTTATCTCTAAGAAATTTTCATCGCATTCTTTTAGAATAGTAGGAAAGTTGTGCGCTAAGAATTTCAAAGTTTTTATATATATTCTGTGTATTTCAGAAGGGCTTTCTTAAATTCTTACCCTCGGAGGTTTTTATTTCATGATACGAATTCTTTAACCCAGAAATGAGATTCTACGACATCGATATATTAAATGGGTGCAATGCAATGTGCAAAAAGAAAACTGAAGAAGTAGTTCATCTTAGTTTATAAGGTTCGCATGATAACAAATTAAATGTTAATCTTCTCTTTGAGTTGGGATTGCATTTGATTTCCATTTGAGTTTTGATACTCAATGGGTTACCGTAGTTGGCTCTTTACTGTATATTGACTTTTATGAGTCAATCTGAATATGTATACATCTATGTATATATACACACATATATATATATATATATATATGTTAATTGTGGTGAATATTGCACGTTCGATCGGAACCGAACTTATATCTATTATATAGTTATGTGTAACAAAAGAAAAAAAAAAAAATAAAATGATTTTATACTGGCATTCCGACAATTAACTATAGATCAGGAATTCTGATTTACTAAACGGCAGGCTCTCCGTTTCCATATCGTAGAGGAGTGGGTCAAATTATATTTGGCGGTACCTGGGCAGGCATTGTTAAGATAGGCGATGTTTTTGTTGATTTTATACAACCGTATGATGATATACCTGTACCGTTACTGCTTGGTGGAGAAGGCGGTGCTTCGGGACTGATTAGAGGTGTGCAGCCAAAATAGCGCCAAGGATGATATAAGCTGCCCGTATACATAGCTTGAAGACGAGCTTGAAGATCTAAGGCAAATGTCGGATCCAAAGGATAATGGGATAGTGTCGGTGGAAAAGCACTGGGCACTCTTGTTGACATATTTAGTGATAGCTCTACTGGTGAATTAAAACTGTATTTTTGAGCATTTAAAGTAGGCGAAGCTTGAGAATTTCCTGGATATAAACCGTTTTGCTGGTTGCGTTGTTGATGAATTTGTGCACACCCGGAGTTCAATTGTGAAGACTTATGGCTCTGGTTGCAATTTTGATTCGCAGGCACAGGTGATTTGTTTAACGTTTTTGGCTTTCGTCGCGGTCTATATTTATAATCAGGATGCTCTTTCATATGTAAAGCTCTGCAAAATAATTCATAAAGGCACACATTAATGGAATACTACTATGATTCGTTGTTTTACTAAAACGAAATCAAGTTCGCTTCGACACAAAAATTTTGGATCAGAGTACCTATGAATGAAATATCTCTGAACTACTGTCTCAGACAAATGCATGTTTCTTATATCCACCACTGTAACACAGGAGTACACTACTATACACACAAACCTCTTCGGACACCTGTGGACATATATACATACCATCAAGCAGAATTGCGATAATTGGTTTAAAAAAACTGTAATTTTTCGTGTATTCCATCTTTGAGCCCAATATATAAAGTTCTAAAATAGTCATCTCTTTCCTTATACAAGATCTAACAAGTGAAAAATTGTGCGCCGTATCTGAAAGCGAAAATCTTACTAGCTTTTCACTATTACTTAGTACAAGTCTGTATGAGATAATAATCAGATGTATGGATAATATTTAGTAGAAGTTGCGAGCGTCCCCTTCATGCACCCAACATAAAGAGGGAATAATGATTTTCAATAGTTTATCTAAAGCGGATGGCATCTATAGATCGTTGTGGGTATAGGTTTTGGATATAGGTTTTTCAGACGTTCTAATCCGCGCCTGATTCATGTCAACAATATAAAGTCATTAAATAGGTAAGTGATATCTAATTTTTTTTGTTTAATTATCATTGCACTTTCGAAGCGCATATGCTTATTAACTTTTTAAACTTACCTTAAGCGTTTTGCTTCGTCGATAAATGGACGTTTTTGTTCTTCGGTTAGTAGCTTCCATTCAGCTCCTAAACGTTTCGATATCTCTGAATTATGCATTTTCGGATTTTCCTGCGCCATTTTACGTCGTTGTCCTCGCGACCATACCATAAACGCGTTCATTGGTCTTTTTATATGATCGCATTGCGGATGCGTTTGATGATTATTGAATTCAGCGGATTGAGTGGACGTTAATAAAATATTTGAATTATTGTTGGCAGCAGTAGATAAGTTTGAATGTTTCATTGCAGAAGACATATTAGAGCTTGCGATTTTCTAAACAACTAAACAAACTCTCTTTTAATGAATGCTTTTTTTCATTTCATATTGCGTACATAATACGAGATATTATATAATCTGTTAACACATATTTGTAAAAGGGAAATAATTAAAATTATAAACAAATCCTGCAAACACCTGCAATCGATAATAGGCAAAAAAAAAAAAAAAAAAAGGTTCCATAAGGCAAAAGTTACATACTAACTGGAAAAATTTGTGCATATTTTTTACGGCAATTTGTCAATTAGAAGGCAAAAAAGAAATAAATAAACTTTCAATTCTATTCACGCTTCTCACGTTACGTATCTTTTATGGCTTTGGTTTTATTCAAACTTATTGCTCGGGTTTCGGAATTTTATTTTTTTCCTACACATGTAAGAGGCCTTCCAGGGGTAATGCCTAAAAAGCATGTATTTTTTGTCAATTTGTGAGATGGAACGAAAGTAATTACAAGAGTAATTACATACCTATATATATATTTAAGTATAAAAAAAGTTTAGAGAAGAACGTATAGAATGTAAAAAATGTTGACTTGAAAAAAAGTACAATTTTAATATTTTAAATTAAATTTGCCGAAAATCCTTCTACGCACCACTCTTTGAGATGTTATTTGAAAGACATAATAAAAAGTTCGCATGATAAGAAAGAAAATTGTCAAAGTTGTTTTACAGGCAGTTTTGTAATCTTTTGTCATCTTCAAAAGACAAAAAACCTTTCAAGTTGTCAAATACATTGCAAGCGTATTCTCTGATTATAACCTAATCCTATTTTTTACTCTTTACTTAGTTAGCAATGTCGACGCCATAAAAATGTCCTCTCATATTCAAATATCCTTCGCCAGTTTCTTCGCTCCAAGATTTTATTTTAAAACGTCCCGCTTTTATGTTTTACGTGTTTCGAAATGACAGAAAAAATAATAATAGCCCGGGCGGCAGGTTGCACGCATAAGATACACTATTTGCGACGATTCAAAGCGCCTCTTTCTCGCTCACTAATTATCCTATGACGAATAATATGACATTAATGATAGTGCGTCCTTGCGTACATATTTATATCAAGACTTGCACTTGTGGATACTTTAGGTAATTCCCTCCAAGCAGAGACCTGAAAATCATATTTGTTCTGTAACTTTTCCAACAATCAAAACCGAGTCACTCTATAGGCCCAGCCAATTTTACTTACTAATGTTTAGAGGGCTTTCTTATCTAAATTCAGTGAGCATAGTGCTTTCCTAGAAATTCGCTTTCAAAGAAATCTGGCTTAAACTTGACTTTCAACTGTCGGAACTTTTTCCAACAGCTTTCACGTTTCCAGAAATGATAGATTAAATCGAACTAGAGAGATTCCGTTACAGTAATCCTTCCGTTGTACTTATTCGAAATGTTAACTGTTCCTGATATTGAACTCACTCTTGCTCGACTAAAAATTGATAATCAAAAATTTACTTTTATCTTGTTCTTACATTCCCTAATATATTGATGTTTCCGTCCATAATAAATTTGATATTTTAATTCGCGATGTTCTTAATACTTTAAGTGCTACTACTTTTGTCATAGTGTTGGGGACTATTTAACTTACCGCAAGTCTCGTGGTATCCTAGTGATAACTGAGGTTATGGGGCCACTATTACGGTATCTGATAGAGTTAATGTGTTTATCAATGGACTACATTTAATCCGAATCACATTCCGCATTATAATCAGAGCCTAGTGGATCTTAAGTTTGAAAATTGCCCTGAAATGGTTGCAAATCGGTGCCCACTTTTTAGTTTAGTTACCTAAGGGCTCATATCACTCAGCATTGTGTTATGTTATTCCCTTTACAAGCAAGATGGCCCATTGAACCACATCTCACTTATTGACCAAATATTAAGCTTGGCTTGTTCACTGAAAACATAGAGACGCCTAACGCCCTCGCTTATTCTTATCTATTTCCAAATCTGTTCCGATCAGGCAACTCCCTCTTTGAAACGCTTGCCCACCGTGTTTCAAGAATGCACTTAAATACTATAACAATAAAGGGAATAAAGTTGAAAATGAGATGTGGCTCTGGGCAGGACTATTTTAATTACTCTATTCCTAGATATAGAGTTAGTTAGAGTTAGTTTTACCTCAACCACCAAATTTATTGCGTATACCTCTAGAAGATAAAATCTTCACATCTTATTAATCCAAAATATATTTAGAAATATTGAAACTCTAAAGGAGAAGTTTCCACATTTCCTTCCTTTATTGCGGCCTCTTAACAATTTAACTGTGTATGATGAGTATATGCACCCTGATCATTGTTGGATTTGCTCATAAAATATTATCATTACAACCTAATTTGATTACTTCGTATATCCTGTGTTTGGCTTATATATCGCTAAACAGGTTGACGCAACTAACTGGTTAATGCCTCCGGCTCCTTTGATTTATCATCAAATTTCGAAACTTTTCACCGAATAATTTCAACGTAGTTTTACTGCCATGTTTTACTACCTGAGTTAATTGAATTACTGAACATGACAGTTACGCGTCAGGTCATGATCGCGTCCCGTCACATGTACCTAAATCGTGCGCTGAGGAACTATACGATATGATATTAAATGTAGTTAGTTTTTCTCTGAATATTGGGAAGTTTTGGTTGGGGTTGAAGGGTAGTTTTCTCACTTCACTGCCCAACGACATCTCGTTGAGAACTACACAGGCATTGGCTAGTGAAAGATTTCATGCATATAACTACGAGCTTTTCAAACTTCAAACTTTTTAGCAAGAATCTTCGCAAGAATTTTTATGTTATCTCGAACTAGGGTTTTCTCATAACTGCCAAATCAACTTTTCTTAACGAATATATCTCGTCTATGTCGTGCCTAAAGTAAGCTTTAGCCTTTAATGTTTCGTACTATGAACCAATTACACTTAATATGTTTACTACTATCGGTCGCTAAGCTTTGACATGCTATAGCACTCTATAGCTACTTAGCTTCGATGCACACTTGCTGCGAACGTGGCTCTTTCTCTACTAGGTGTGTATATGCTTGTATGTATGTAATACGCAAAAGGAAGCTTCAGACACCCGATCAAGTATCTTAATTAGCGTGAAATTCTGAATCGATTAACCCATGTCTGTCCCTCTGAGGGGTGTTTGTGTTCAGCACTCTCCTGGTCGCATAAGTAAAGACATTGACTGTAAATTTCGTAGAGAATTTAGGGGTTTTTTGCACGCAGGTTGGTATTGAAAACGAGTTAAATTGGTCAAAAGCAGAAGCCCGCAGTGGAGTGTAAACCGAATGCAGCTTCGTTTTCCTTAACAAAAATTTGTGGATTTTTTTCCGTTCCCCTTAAACTGCCAGCAGTTGGAAGGCTGAAATTTTCCACATTTACTTTATAAAACACTCTACCCTTTATGTGCAAAAATTGAAAAAAAAATCGTCCATCTCCATATAAAGTTACAAGTAATTCAATTTTATTTTCTTCACTTTCTTCACTGAAGTGTTTTGCGTATATGTCATAAGGCAAACAAGACATAAGATTTAAAACTATCTTTTACGTTCCTCAAATGAAGATATATTATCTGCCTAAAAATGGGTTAATACGCCAACGAATATGATAGACACCGTGATCTAGTGGATTAATTTTTTATTAATAATATCAGCGATATGGATATCAAATAAAAGAACTTGAAGAGTAGAAGGCGATAAGGTAAGTGCGTTAATTCTAAATTAATTTTTGGTAGATGTCACGACATGCTGCATAAATTTTCTCTTAAAAATACCGTTAAAAGGGGTTTGCTAAGCTAACCCTCGAATGGGTGAAAGGCCAAGTGCGGCAATTCGTTATTAATTATGGTGGACGTCATACGCTTTGGTGAGATAAGAGATGAAAAATAAATTTTATCTCATTCACTTTTTTATGACGAGAAATAGAAGCATGGGGCGTCAAAACTTTTATCGGTGATGGAGATGCGAGCTTTTAACTTTCTTACCTGTTCTTTTTGTTCTCTTACTCTTGTCGATTTTCTTTGTTTTTATTCATTAATTATTTTTCACATTTCACAAAAGTTCGGTCCCAATGTTTAGTGTAAGATTCATTTTTTTTTTTTTTTTTTTTTTTATTATTATCCCTTGTAAATAATTAAATAAAAAAGTGTTGCCATTTTCGCAAAATATTTTCGTCAAGTATTGCTTGCATATTTGTACCGAATTACATGTAATATAGAATGTAATTAAGAAAATGTATTTAAGAATAATTGGGGCGCAGGCGGGTGTAGCGCTGTTGATTGTATTATTATTTATTTCCGAATTCGTTCAATTTTCTTTTCAATGCGTCGGTTCAATTTGCCAAGAAAAAGTGCTAAACTAGTAAGTTATCCAAATCACTTACTCGGTAAACTCGATTCGTTAAGAACACTTTCGTAGACTAGTACAATATCCTTGTCTACTACTTTGATTTCTGTGTCTTATTGATGCGTGAACACTATCGTAGAAACGCGTCAATACGGATCTTTCACGAGATTTTCCATTATTACGCTTAAAGATTGCAAATCGGGGATAACCCCGATATAAACTGTTAATGGCTGAGCGGAAACCCCTTACAACGGGTTATTGATAATTTTTAAAAGTTAATGAAACCTTGTAACTAATAATTAGCAGACTTTAGTTATTCCTTAGGTCACCTCAAACGAAGAAAATAAAAATATGGCACTTTTTCGGAAGACGCTGTGTTTATGTTGTGAGAGGTGGGTATTTCAACGGCTTTCGATTCATAATCAGAATGAAATAATTAATACATCCCCTTTTTCGATCATAATTAAGAATGAAGTATATACATATTCAGGAGCGCCTATCAAAAACTCTAGATAATTTTGATTGCTTGCTTATGAGTCGCAGTGATTTTAGTGGCGTTCCTTTTGCTACTTCTCAAGCAATGAGAAAATCTGAGTTTTGTGTGTTGATAAAAGATTACCTTTTTTTAAGAAGTGATACCGATCAAAGAAGCTATTGCGACTTCTATCCGCCGGGGACAAAAACTTTTTCAATGGTTTGGTTGATTGGATGCGATCGACAGAGTTAACCGCAACGGATGTCCACCAAAAATTTTAATTACAATCGAAAACATTAGAAAAATATTGAAAATTATTTTCGATTATGGAAAGGCAGACTTACAACACATAACTGACATCGTGAAATTATCAAAAGACAGTGTACTCACTATTTTGCACAAGAATTTGATCATGAGGAAATTCTTTTCGAAATGGATACGTGTATCCATCATTAAACAAATTGCATGAATTGCTGCCGCATCCTATTCCCAACATCTGGCCCCCAACGACTATTTGGAAATCTGAAGTGAATGAGTCAAATGTTGCGCTCGCTGAAGTGTACATTGAAAAAATAATTTCATAAATAAGCCACAGAAATGTTTGAAAAGCGTTGGACTGATAGTAGGTTATTGTGTTGATGAAAAAAAGCCCATTTGCATTTAGTCTTGCCAGATCGAAATAGCTTTCGCAGCATATACTTTCCGTAACGTGGCTAATGTCTTTTCATAGAGGTCCGACTTGTCTAAATCCTCCTCTTACTCATAGCGTATCTCACATTACAATGGCATTTAGAAATTAATGAAATTTTTTTATTACTATTATCTTCGAATGATAAACACGTTGATCGTGGCCTCATTGTCAGCGTCGGGGACACGTTTAACTAAATCAACAAAAAAAACATTTATCGCATTTCATTAAGCCACCAGGTTAGAGTTCTATAGGAAATGCAAAAATGCCTACAAAAATGCATTTTTTGGTACGCAATTTATTTTCAACAACCAGTTCCACGTCCTAGCTATTATTGCAGCATGCCATTTCTAGGCAAACTACAGGCAACATTTGATTTGACATAAAAAACTTGGGATCGGTTTTAAAATAAACATTGATTAGCATCCGAAACTTTTCATAAAACTAACATTACAAATTTGTTAATTATTGTTGTTGGCGGCCAACGTTTTACTGAGTAGTCAGACAATTGGCAGTTAATCACTTTTAAACCGATCATAGTTTTTTTAAAAAAATTATGGTATAATTTCAGTTTATAATGGGTTTGAAAACTTTGCTCATTTCATCGCCATGTTTAATAGGATGTTGAGATGCCGCCCTTATTGGAACTTTTCGGTACATTTCTTTAATATTATTTAATGTTTAAACTAACTAGAAGATTATTTGGTAACCGCTATAAATGGAAATACATACATTTCTCAGAGGCGTAAGAAGGACAAGAAGTCACATCTGCCAGAGCAGCTGTTACGAATACGCAAAAACTTGATATAGTTGATCATAGTGACCACACTTCGGTCAATTTTCGAATCAAAACGAAGTTTAAGGTGAATAGTTTATTTAGATATGACATAGGCAGGCAAAGCGAGCGTATTGAGGAGAGTTGATTTGATAAAATTTAAAAAATCCGATAGTGTAATCAAACTGTAGATAGCACGAAGTAATACCGATGAGTCAATCCTACCGTTTCATAACCAAGGATATATTTACATTTCTCAAGTGACGGTAAGAGTAACGAAAGCAATTGACTTGCATAAGGACGCAAAGAACCCAGCGAGTTCCAATCTAAATACGTAAGGACAACGGACAGAAATTGCTTTTGAACGGCTTCTATTGAATCCATAAATCACCAGTACGATGAAGATCGCACAACGCAGGCATATTCAAATATTCGCCTACAAGTGTATTAGGTAGACTTGTTGTAATGTATGTGAATCGATCATCGTTTCATAAAACTTAGCGCCTATCTATCTTTATTTAACTAGAGCTCAATATATATATATATATATATATCAACATGTAGTCTTTGATCGAATAAAATCTCTAAGTTAATGAACGAATCCATAACTATAAATATGGATTGAAAATAAATGAAATAGAAATTTATCAATCTCACATATTATATAACAGCAGGGAAGAAAGTTAAATTCGGTCAGGGCCGAATCTTTTATACCCATCGCCGTTATCCTAAAAAAGATGAAACAAGTAAAAGAATATGGAGGGGGCGTAGCTGATTTCTTCTATTTTCAAAACAAAAATTTTTTTGTAGTATAAACATATGGGCGTGTCCTTTGAAAAGTTTAGGTCAATTCTAAATTCTTTTGCAAATTTGTTGGCGATATTTTCATTTTCGCTTACGTTGGGAGATACTACACATTGGCGCAAATAAACCGATGGACAGACATGCCGAGCGGACATGTTTAGGTGTATTTCAAATTTGAAACTGGCCAACAATTTATATACTTTCTAGAATTTTTAAAGCTTGTTTCCGCGCCTTATAAAGGTATTGAAAAAACAATTCAAATTTGATACACTACTATATAGGAGAGGCGTGATCAATTTTTTCCATTTTTGTGCACGAATCTAACAGCATCGTCCATAGAATATGCGTTTAATTTTTTGTAGATATATTTGCGGACAGGAGACTATTTACAATAGGCATCACACAAAGGGACAGACGGACATGCTTAAATCGATTTAGAATTTGATGTTGATCAAGAATATATATGCGTGTGAGGTATCTGATGCTTCCTTCAGAGACAGAAGGAAGAAGGAAGAAAGGTTTTGACAGAATGAATATACGCCCCGTGATGTGTAGAAAAAGTCGTGCTTATCATTAACAAAAATTCTGTTCTGTTCTGTTCAATTGCGCGCAACCCGTATTTGTCCAAAAAAAAAAAACCCATTAAAATGATATTTTGTAATAAACGTTCAGAACCCTTTATATGCCAACTTTTTTTCACAATAACTCTTAGTCATGTTACCGAACTCTCGTATTTGCTTTTAGATTTCATCTTGAATAAAAATTTCGAAAGGAGAAAAAAGAATTTTACTAAAATTGTCTTCGTCTTCTTCGGTTTTGTATGCGAAATCGCTGGAACCTTGGCTGCAAAAATAACTGAAATTATTAGAAACGAAGTACATAGCGTTTCATCATGAACATGAATGTGCTTTAAGCTCGAATATAAACGGGGAACATGGACGAAATGCATAACTATGGCATAACTATGGAAGAAGATAATGTGATATGTGAGAAGATATCTTACGATGACGATTGCGATTGCATTGCAATTCGCTTCATTGCGAGAAAATCAATTTTCTGCATCATTTTGCAAAACGATGCAAGAATGTCACCGATCAAGCAACGTTTCCATCGGATATGGCTATTTTCTAAAAATCAAAATTTTGCCTTTGTAAAATAATAGATTCACTTGGCGCTATCAGAGTAAAAATTCGTAGAATTCATTTACAGCTATTTTCGCAAGCATCTATTAAAGATGATCCGATCCGTTGGCATCAATCTATTGCCTCAAGTGAAGTCTTATTCGGCGAATAAGAAAGAGTGCAAACATTATAGAACGATAAAAAAAGAATATTTTTTTTTTATTTTGTCCTTTAACAATGCGTTTCGCGAGTAGATTTTCGTACATATAATCTCTTTAAAGTTGAAATTTTAAAATAGAATTTGAAGCAAAATTTTGGGAGTAAAAACACAAAATATTGCAACAATCAGCATTTGAAGTGAAAATGTAAAATATTTTATCGATTTGAATTTATAGATTATATTCACGATCCGATTACTTTGCTTAGTTTAATTTGAACTTTAACTGTTAGTTTGCGAGCAGTAGATTTTTGTGATTACAAATGAACGTAATGCGGAGATATTTGTATTGGAAAGCCGGAGACCATTCTTCAATTTTATTTTCACGATTGAATTCAATAACCCTATGACATTAATCAATGGATCATTAAGAAGTCGTTACATATATTTCGTCTTTTATTTATTTTAATTAGGGCGTACTCGATTTTGAAACACACCATACAATCGTTTACAATCGTCAGAGCATGGAACAATGAAATAATATATTGTAATGACATATAATACTGTTCTTATCTCTGACAGATTGGAAAATTGATATCAAATCGAGTCAATTTATGATCTTTTGCTTCTTGAAAATTGATGTTAATATAATGTTCTGTGTGTCGAAAATTTTTATAAATTGAAAATATTACGGTTTCATAATGCAATTGATGTCTTAAACGAAATTGTTAAGTGACATAACGTTAAATTGGTCCACAAGGATTTACGAATATACCCCATCTTGGCCGATGATTAACAAAATTGTAAATTTTACCTCTTCAAGTAGAAGTAAAAAACTGAATAAAAAAAAAAAAAAAAAAAAAAAAAAACGATATTTGTTGCTTATAAACGTAAGCATCAACGCAACGCAAAATAAGAAATAGAATATTTCTTGGATTGCATGCAACGACTACGAGTCATTCAAATGCGAATCAAATTAAAAATTAAAAAATCAAAAAAAAAAACCAAAAAGAAAAGAAAGAGGGAAAGGAAAAGGAAAAGTCAAATGCAATATATCGAGAACTGCATTAAATTGATCACCTGGTTTATTGCTTAGAGGTTATTCGACTAAATATGCTAATGTTAATGCCGTAAACAAATCCAACTTAAATTTATCTCTTAACGAATAATTTCATTTGATGAGCATATTTATTATTTTTCAAATTGTTTTTGTTATTATTATTGTTGTTGTTGCTTTTTTTTTTTTTTTTTTTTTTTTTTTGGACTGAGTTTATTTATTATTATATATGTTATGCATTACTCCTTTAAGGACCGATATGTACGTTCGTTCATTGTTAACAGTTTCGCTTTTTTTTTAATTCATCCTCTTCGAAATTTCAAACTTTTTTATATTATATGTACAGTAATGGACATTCGTATAACAACAGGCAATTTATCTCTCATCATCAAGTCTCAAGTTATAGTAAAAAAATGTTTTTTCAATTAAATGTTTTATGTTGCATATCGGTTTGTGCTTTGCTGCATTATCTAACCAACGAAAGAAAAAATCCGGAATTTCGAAAATATCGAAAGGTATATATATATATATATATATATGTGTTCTTATAGTAGTTACATTAGAGACAAAAAAATTGCTTTCCACTTGTAATCTTTACTAAAGAAAAACAAAAAAAAAAAATAATAAAAATATATATATTGGACTTATGCTATACAACATTTTGATTTTAATGGAATTTCCCTTTTTTTTTTTTTTTGTTTTTTAACTCGTGTTTCGATTGTTTTTTTTTTTTGTTTTTCATTTTACGGCAAAAAGTAAGAAGAATGATGCCCGTCAGACATTGAGACCGTTACTGCTCACTATCCCAAAATGAAATATAAGAACTACTTACGTGGAACTAAGTTCAAAGCTGGCAAGATCGAGCTATAGCTTCGATCATATTGGCGGAAATTGAAAAATTTGCAAATCAAACTTTATTTCCCTTATTCGATGACATATGCGTTCCGGTTACAGTCACTGCAGTCACGAGTACACTACGATATGTTATGCTAAATTTTTTTTTTTTTTTAGTTTCATATGTCGTAGAGAATGATGGCTTTTGTGCGATGAAAAATTCGTGGTTTACTGAAGTCTGTCATATATTTCACATCAGTGTTATATGCATATATATAAATGCTTAGTCTCACAGACTATGTTACGCTTAAAATGGGTTCAAATATTTTCGAAGGCATACAGAGTCTTTAATTCAGAAATATAAGCCAGGCCGACATCTGTCTATGGCTTAAATTAAGAAAAATGAATTGAAAATATATTTTGAGAGAGAGAGAGAGAACTATGACAATATTTGCGAGACTTTAACTACACTATTACTCGACGACTTTTGAATGCGTCGTTCATTTACAATTAACAAACTAATAAGCGATTTTTATCTATTTAGTTGTCTTTCGATGTTGGAAGAAATCGTAGATATACTTTCTCTTTAAATTGCAATTAATTATCATTTGATGTTAGAATCGTCATGTTTTATTGCTTGCATGATAATTGTTTGCTTAATAATTACTCTTTTTCCCCATTCCATGCAGGTACGGTTAGATCTTAACCTTTTGCTACAAAATATATACTTTTAAAGGTATCTAAACCGTAAGAGCCTGATGTGACAGCAGTGTTTTTTTTTTTTTTTTTTTGCTAAAAATTTCATTGCATTCTCTCCTTTACGCTCTAGCGAAGAATATTGCGATTCTTTTTAATAATTAGCACAAGTAGCATAAATTTAAAGAGTATTCGCCTTAAGTACTTTGAACAAAGTTCGTCTTTTAATATCCTAGCAGTGTGTTTTGCTTTTTATTCAATTACTAAGAACTAATTAATTCATTTTAAGGATTCTTTGCGTTTTTTATATGTGTAGAGAGCATAAAAAAAAAAAAACAAACAACCGTGCAATTGCCTAGAATTGAATTATCTGAGAAATTGTCCCGCTGTCTCGAGTTAGGTAACATCTAAGCGTTCCAAAGTGAAATACGATGCGAGTGTACGAATGTCTATCACTGTATACATGATGCGCTATTGCATGCAGATGATCGATAGATTATAAGTCTTTCTCAAACAGCATATATATATATATATACATATATATATATATATATAAATATATATATATATCTGTGCATGCGTCTATATCGGAATAAATTTTTATATTTATATTTTACACAAATGTGTGCATATGATGAATGATAATGAAATAATGATATTTAGATTTATTTATAATGTTTTTTTCTTTTATTTCTTTTTTTTTACATCACTTTACTAAATTAGTTGAAAATTGTAATTATTTATTTATTTAAAGTTGAATCTTATATATTTATATTTATATGTATAAATAGTGATCTAAAACAACGTATCCGTTAATATAATTTTTTCTTATAGGGTCTTTTTTTATTTAATTGTAAGATGAAAATTAATTTTATTTTAATTTTTATGAATATATTCGGAGTATTTTTTATGTGTTGCTTCTTCTTCTTTTTTTTTTTTTTATTTTTTTATTTTTTATTTTTTAATTTATTTATTTTTTTATTTGAAGAGATACGTTGCGGCTTTCGTTTTTCCGAGCGCGCGTTGTGTGAAACGTAGTACTGAAACACGAAATGAATGTTATTGCCGTTCGAAATGTGTATCAACGTCAATGTCAGCGAAACTAAAAAACAGTAACCAATGTGTTTGCATTTGAGCACTAACACCCTGTTGGGTGGCGTATTTATGCATAAATGCGTTTGTGTGTTAGTGTTTATTGGTGTGGGATAGAGCCTTAGACAATCGTTTGTCTGGCTCAGTTTGTGGTTGGAAGTGCCGCGAAAATCATTTCATATCACTTGCATTGTTGGTTGGATTCTTCTCTTTATAGTAGTAGTTTATCTAACCGTACAGCAATTGTTTCTAAGTTTGTCAATATGTGTATGTGTATGTGTATGTGTTTGTGTTTGTGTATGTGTATGTGTATATGAATAAGGATGAATTACGTATATGTGTGTTTATTGTATATGCTTGAATTTTATATCAATGCATGTGGCTGTGAAGTTGTTCCTTATCTGCCTACTTATCAACGCTGACTGACAAATAGCTTATTTGTTCGCATACCACCCTATAGAATGAATACACACACACAGTTAGTCGTGTACTTTCACAAATGTCTGTTTGTTTGTCCGCTTGCACATAAGTGTACACTTTTAGGTTATTTGTTTGCTTAGCTTAGTATGAATATATCGAGCAACACGTGCTTTATAAGCGTTCAAAAGATAAGTGTATCATATAAACGTTATGTGCGTAACTTACTATTTCGATTTATTGTTTTCTCTATTTAATGATTAACAAAAGAATTATTTTTACTTTTGTTTTCGTAAACGGTTTACGTATACACGTACGTATGTAAGAGTGGATACGTGCGTGCATGCATGCATATTTGTATGAATGTTTGTATGAATATTTGTATGCATATGTAAATATGTAATAATAATCAATTTTGTGTACGAAAACGATTCATATTATATCCTTTATCTTGTGCATGTGTGTACACAGAAAATTTTTATACATGCTCTCAATGAATTTTACTGCCGTGTTGGAATGCACACATATTATGACCTCTATACAGTGAGTTTTCCCGGCAACGAATAGAAACTTTATTATAACATATTTTTCTCACGCTTATCCCTACACGAATTGTCAGCTCTCGGTCAAATTTTCAATAGTTAACCATTAAGCCTGGAAAGACGTTTTCCATATATCTATTTCTTTACTATGCCGAATTTCATCACAGTTTCAAAACTATAAAGATACAAAGCTAAAATTTGGTACATACATTACTTGATCCACCACGTTCGAGCTCAACGTTAAAAAAATAATTATAATCCGCCCACATTTACGCCTAAGCAAAATTAAAAACTGACATAATCTCGAAAAATCATTGACAATTTTTTTTATATATTTGTCTAAACCTTCGGTTCCATAAGCAAACATATATAAAAGGCTGTGGCGCCGAAATGCTGACCAAAACCGTCGGTATGTTCGATTTAAAGATAGCTTGAATCGATTCACTACCATGTGCACAATTAATGATCAAATTTTGATTCAACTTTAGTTCCAATTTGTTTGTAAATCATTCCTAATTAGGTGACGATCGCGTTAATACGCACAAATGCAAAAAATAGGTTGCAGTTATTTACAGATCTTTCCATCACAAATTCTTCGAACTTTGTATGCTATCTTTAAAAATCAAAAATTTGAACTATGTTGAACTAACCAAGGCGTCAAGTCTAATCTTAAACAAAGCGATACATTTTTCCTTCCAATTCTCGAAATCTTCGGTCTTGCTCCTATAGCTTCAGCTTTGGCTTGTACGCACATACATATATGCTTCAATTGATATGCATATGTGTATATAAATTTTTATATTAAGTAAAATGAAGATCTAATGCTTATCTATTATTCCTAATGGCTAGGTCTGAGCAACGAACGAAAATTCTGACGACAATTTTGATTATGTTATTTGGAAATTTCACGGTATTGCATTGTATTCACTAAACACACTGAATTCCCGCCAAAAGTTGCGTTATCTAGAGCGCATGCTTTTCTCTAACCAATTTTTTTTTTTAGTATTAGCTTCTGTGGGAAACCTTCTGCTTCCATCAAAATAATAACATGAAATCTGCACGCAATAAAATTAAAGGAAATCCCATCTACAATAAAACGCCATCAAATAATAAAAATGGCAGTTGTTATGGAATTTGCTTTTGTTAGCACTCCCACACGCTACAATGGCGCTCTTAACTGAACGCGTTTCATTTCGCATTCTTCCCTGAAAATGGCTGTTAAAAACGAAAAATCTTCTAATCCACACAAAGTATCAATCTCTTAATCTTTTTGATCACATATTTTGAATACTTTATCGACATTTAATTTAAGGGCTAATCTTAGCTGATAAATTTTTCTTTGGCATCATTTCTTTATCATGTTAAATTGCCCCGCGAAATATTCAAGAAAAGTCGAGTTATTTATGCGATAAAAATTTCACTTTGAGATGAAGTCAGCAATTTAAATTGGTTTAAGTACTTTCCGAAACTATGTTATTTGAACTGGGAATTGCACTGCCATACCTTAATTCCCAAATCGATTCAATTAACATATAAATTGTGTTATATGATATTATGAGTAAATACTAATAATGAAAAAAAAAATCTTGTCTGTCAATTAACAAATAATGACCTGCCCGATGTTTTCAGTAAATTTAAAAACTTGATTATTATTAAAATAGAAATTATTCAAATATTATTATTATTATTATTATATTTAAAAGTTAAAAAAACTATTTTTCAAAGTTTAAAAGGTTGCTTTTTATTGATTTTTTAATGGAATTTTTGCCCCGGTGGCGTTACTACGTCAGTGCACCCTAATAATTAGTTGCAATGAATGTTTGTTTCATTTCTTAATATATTATTCATTCATCCAACATAGATTAGTTTAATTTGATTTAATTTTTTCAATATTTTGCTTTTGAATATATTTTTATTGCAATAAGTTGATCAATTACAGCTCGCCACTGTACAGTGAGATAATTCCCGTTGCTCTGGTATGCGCATGTACTTATATTTGAAACAATTTAGCCAATAGCGTACACAATGGTACCGAAGCATTTAAATTGGTAAAAATGTCATTGTGCTCTGCTAGCATGGGCAGATATATAATGAAAACTATTATGTCATTACCATAGAATCGGGTATTTCTTTGTGGTTTCGTAAAAACGTACCAATACACGTATAAACTGTGATTTTTGATATTTTTCACTGAGTAAAGTAAATTCATACAAATATAAAAAGAAAAAAAAACAAAAAACACATACAAAAATGTTGTGTATCTACTTCGTCTTGAATAATTGTCCTCTGTTGCGCTTCAATTTGCGTTTTTGTAAAACAATTTCCTCGACTGCCAAAACTTTTCATATTTTCCGTGTGTTTTATACTCAGATACCAACCTTTCTTTATAAAACAATACAAATAAAGAATTGTGCATTTACTGTAGATTGGTAGATAGATAGATAGATAGAACCGACCGACTGCTATTATGAAGGAATGCCTCACTTCAGCTTCAATAATTTCAACGAGCTCATAAAGCTTTTCACAAGTGTTCTACTTTTTCGTATAGAGGAAATCGAAGCTCATTCCAATAACGTGTACGAAACATAAGAGCCATTCTTCTACTTTCTCCCGCTTTTACACAGCCACCGAGCACTATACACAATTTGTACTTACGTTACAAATAACAGTGCAACGTATAATGTAATGGGCATGCCATGTAACGATTGCTTATAATAACGTACACATAATGTCTCATTTCTTCGTGTTAATAAAAAATATTAAAACTATTAAAAGATTAAAACTACGCTTTCAATTCTTTCCTCTTCGACTTTGATGTTTTAAAAACTTTCTATGGTTTAAATAAAATTTTTCTCTATATATTTCTTATACGAATTGTTTAGTTACCTGACGGCCTACTATTCCTTGCACATTACAGAGTGCAGTACAAATTTCACTATGTTGCTACATTTTTCGCATAAACCATTTCCTAAATCAGAAGCATGGAACCCATTCGCATAACGAGACCGTAAAACAAAATTGTCTGAGGTAAGAGCGTTTCTTATTTCTTTGTCAAAACGAATTTTTTCGAAATTCGAATTCGAATTCGAAAATTTGATAAATGAATGTCTGTCTTACCGATTTATTGTTCGGTGTTATAAAAGTTTTTCTGCACTGACCTAAGACCAATAACGTGTTTTTAAATAAATCGAAAAGACAGACCTGTTAGCTGTTATATCTCTTTAGTGCATTAAGAACTCTTTTTATATCGTTCTATATGTAAATTTTTAAATTGCAGTTTAGTTGGACGATAGTTAAAAGTAGTTTGTTAAGAAGCCGCCCTAAAATTGGGATATAAAATCGTTAAATCTTTTTTAATTATTAGTATTATAAATTTAGCCAGAGAATAAATTCTAACACTAAACTCTTAAAGCACTAGCATGTAGTAAGGCTTTCGGCTTTATTAAAAACTCTACCGCACTTGAGATTTGAATCCACGACCATTGAGTTGCTAATCGAGACTCTTGCCTACTCTGCCACTCAGGCGGATTTAATTGGCGGATAAAAATTGGCTAATCGTCTATTTATGGATCGACATGTTCGAGTGTCACTGAGCATCGAGCTATGTGTTGCAATTCTGACAAATGAATGCAGCGCCAATACTAGCTAATCCCAGATAAATTTTATCCGGGTGCCAGAAATTGGTGAAACTATTCGATTTAATAAGTTTAATCATATAGATTCGTGCATTCGCTTAGTGCGCAATTAGTTGATTATTTCTAGAATCACATCCCGAAAATGTTGTTAAGCTAATTACATTCTCGCTACGCTTTACACTCTTAATTATTTCACCTATAACAAGCTGCAAGGTGCCGAGTATTACAATAAAAGTTAAATAATTTTTCATAGGTCGTTATGACAAGAAGTAGATTGGTTTACATTCAAAAAAATTGTCGCGAAACAAAGCGATTTGCGAGAAAAAGGCGGATCAATTGTCGTAATTATCTTAAGCAAGCTAAACATATATGCGCCAAACCACTGAAAGGCACATATATAATCTCGTACTTTTGATAATTGGCTTCCCCGTAAACCCTTCATTTCCTGCAGATACGTTTAACTTTTCTGTTATACTTGATTTATACTCAGATGATACACACCCAAGAATATTTATATAGAAAAAGAAAAAAGTCTCAATTTCTATGAGAAACACCAAGATTCATATATAACACGTTTTGAGGGAAAATGGCCCATAATTTTTACAAAATCTTATTACACAATGAATTCAATTTTTTTAATTTTTTTTTTATTTTTTATATAAAAAATATCGATTTTGCTTCCTGCAAAATTGATTAGAGCACATTTTGCCTTTGCTCCAATTTAAGATATGATATTACAAGTCACGATATGTAAACTCATAGATAATTTCGTTTTAAATGCATTTTTGGCAGAAAAGAAATTCTTTCCGATTGTGATCCGAATAAGAAAAAGACGCCCTCTCATATAAGTGGTAAAAGTAATTATTTTCCTGGAAGATAGCAACAGCTGCGACACCAACAACACCACAACGACAACCGCCAGCAACGTTTTAACTTGCAATCATCAACAACAAAAAAGACAAATTATAGTCCAGTATAACAGCAAAAATTATCAGCCACCCATCGATTACCAAAAAAAAAAAAAAAAAAAATTTAAAAAAATATTTATTAAATATGCGAAAAGTTATTCTATCGAACGATAAGTCGAACGATATTGTTTTGAATTTGACTGATATTTTATGATTTTTTTCATTATAGCCAATATGAAGGCGTCGCTTGTTGTGTTGTGTTTTTTTTTTTTTTTTGTGTTTTTCTTTTTTGGGTTGATTTTTGTATCAAAAATGTACTTGTTACTTGTACTTTACTCTTTGAGGTTCTGACAGTTTATTAATTTTATGATTTAATTTGTAACAATTCCACATAAGTATGTTTGTCTGCTATTGAAGTTTTCTATTTCCAATTCTTCTGTATTTGAAGAGTTAGGGGATAGGAGACTCAGTACTCGCAGTAAGTACACTTCGGGTTAGTTGCTTTTAAAAATAGGCTGAATACGTTTATAAAAAAAAAAAAAAAAAAAAAAAAAAAAAAAAAAAAAAAAAAAAAAAATAGTTAAAGAAGATAATATACAATGTAGCGCAGAACAAAGAAATACTGTTGCAAATCACTTTAGTCACATTTTAGATACATGCTGCTTAAAGTCAGTCATTATAATGGGTCATATTGGAAAGTCTCCTTTCTTAGTCTGCTCTTTTCAAATGATTCGAAATTGCTATGTGCCTTCGCTATTTCCTGACACCGTGCGTATCGGTCTTGCTCCAGCAGTTGTAAAATCGTATCGGCTTTTTGCAGTGACTGCGAGATGCATCTCTGATATCGAAATTGTGGGAAAGGAATTGAGCAAACTACTCCCGGGTCCTACGTTCACTGACAGCATTCTCACCGCACACGTCACATTCTTTTTTTTTTCCAACTTGTTTATAGTGAAAAAGCATCATCTAGCGTATTTCTTTATACATCAACAAAATCCCGCGGAAAAAAACCGCGAAGAGTGTTCAATATGAACTAATAAATCAAATTATAAATCATTCGTATCAATTAGCTAATCGTCATATATCGAATTTAGTTTCCATTTTTGAACCGTGAATATTGTAAACCGGTCCGAAAAAGGGATAAAGGTTTTATATTCACCCTCAAAAACGGGATTAGGATAATTGGAAAAAATTGATGAAATTGATTATTTGCGGTCGGCAAATAAAAAAATTGTCGCACTTTGAGAACAAAAAATTAATTACAATCACAGCAAATATGAAAGTAAAAATTGACACATATACATACTTACAAGAATCATTTAAAAACTGCCCAGTTTAATATGACGAGTTCGTCGAATTTTTCCCGAGCCGAAGGTAACTGTTTTGCTTGGTTTATTCGCCATGTTCACCATCCAACGATTCAAGTGCACCTTAAATTAAATATGTTGTAATAAGTGATTGTCGTAGTGCCCTGTTCTCCTTTTGAATAACGCTTTCGTTAAAGGTTATTATGTAAGCGAGAATAGTGCCATAGCTAAATCGCGGTCGCGAGTTTTTCATTATTCTTCAACTTCTTCATTTTGAATATCTTAAATGAATGTTGATGAGGAAGTTAACGAATTGGTTCGCAATTCCCGGAATCTGAGAAGATCCGAAATTAGAAATAATATATAAATTGTTTTCGCTTGTACCAGTCAACATGGTTCTTTTTTTCTTATTCTCTCATTTGAATAATTTTGAAAATGGCGTGTCCTATGAAGCGCTATAGCTATTCGTAATATTTGTAAGCATACAGAGTTTTGTTGTAGTCCAAAGTGTGTCAGTGAAATTGCAATCTTAAATTATATATGTGTTACTCTAAAGAGTGTACTGTTTATCGATCGCGATATCTGAGTCTATTCATCCAAAGTCATCAGTTTGCTGTCCTATCTTTGGTTGTGAGTTCATATCCGGAAATTTACTACAGTTTAATAATAATAGCTTTGGGAAAAAGTACTAAGAGATATTTTTGCGTCTTTTTTTTTATCATTGAATACATCTTTTCTGTCTTTTATTATTAAAACAAGAGTACTGCAGTAAAAGAATAAATATATCGAATATTATAACTTAACAAACTTAAGAACAATGTTCTTGTATACGATTTGTCTATCAGCAGAAAACGTGGTTCTTATGTAAAAACTTAAAATGCTTAATGGATTTTGTAGTTAACATGGTAGCTATAGTTGCGGTACACTATATATTAAGGGCTTAGGCACAGATAAATTTATTAAGTGTATCATATCGGATTCGATAGTTCTCACGCTTAAAGAAGACAACAATTGTTGAAATATGTTGAAAGACAATGAATTCGTGTGCATCTATCTTCATAATGCGTCTCTTTCTTCTTGGTTCGCATCGTCCTGTTTGCGCGCGACCTGATGTGGATGGTATTGGCGTAGATGGAATTTCTCGATATTGAATTGGTATATAGGGCATTTCTTGAGATCGTTCAAGTTGAATTTTTTCCATTTCATGTTTTCGTGTTTCGGATGGTATCATCTGGATTTAGTGCAATGTAATTTCGTTTCATCATTTTTCATCGATGAACATTGACCATCTAACTGAATTCCATAGTGCAAATTACTTAGACACCTTATCATGATGTCAATTGTCTAAGTTGCTTTACCTTTTTTATACCAACGAGCTTGGACGGACTATTTTTGTTATGCTTTAAAGGTCGAACTGTTGCAATTTTTAAATTCAGTTGATGACTTCGATAGCGAAGCTCTTGATAAATCGTCCTTTTTGAGCTCTTTGTCAATGCAATTGAAGCTTTATTGCAACGAAGCGTGTCTGAATAGTCGCTGTGACGTCAGAGAGGGTGTTTTTGCGTTCGACTGCGACATTCTGCATAGCGACTTTTTGTTGATTATCAAACTAAATTTCTGACCGCAAATGTTCATGTAAACTCTGTTAACATAACATATTGCTTCGATTTTATTGGTGCGATAATTATTTTTGACTTTTTGTCATTTTTCTGGGCGAAGAACTGAACCAAATGATCTTCCAGAGCGCGGAGCAAACAGTCCTTGAATACTATACAGTGGGTGTGTAAAAATTTGCCAACCGAGCTCTCTCTCAATTTTTGCTAAGTCAACAAAGATGTGTGCTTATATTCCGTTGTATTCGAAGAGCGTTTTCGTAGCAAAAGTCCAAAACGTATTGAATTTTTTTAAAAAGTTTTCCTCATTTTTTCATTAACATAGATAGCTCTTCACACAACTGACGAAATGCACAAATATCTGCATAAAAATTGTAAAGTAACATATCGCCCATCAAAGGAGTAAAGGAGCATCACTGTAATAAATCACAAATGTTGCCCGATATCAAAAATCGTGTGTGCGCTATTCAATGAAAAAAATATCTCAATATTTTTTCCCTAGTTCCCTTTTGTAACTTTTTAATAACGAAAATTAATTTTTTTTTTAATTTCAAAGATATGCGCCAGAGTTCTTAACACGCTTGTCGTAAATCTGTATTAAAATTACCTAACAATTAAGGGGAAATTGTTCCAATCGAAAAGTTTGTACATTGATTATTAGAGGACATCGTCTGTCTATCTTTTATTTACACCACGCACCAATGTGGCTACTAAAACATTAGCAAGAGTCATAAATTATTTTCTAATAAATTCTACAAGTCAAGCTTAAGAATATGCGTGACCCAGTAACAATCTCGCCCAGAGTATAATGAAAATTGTAATAGATGCTCATCTCTGGCTAATGATCGACAATGTATTGAAAAGTAATTTGATAATTTAAAATCGGTAGGAGCTTAGCACAGAATACAGCCCATTAACTTGTTCACTGTTTTTTTTTTTTTTTTTTTTTTCGGGAGACTCAAAATTATGTACTCGTTTTGCGCAATAATTTACTCTTCCATATAATTCTTATGAAAAAATACGCATTCAACTCAGACTACAAAACTAATCAAGACAATATCGTTGTCTTATAATAATCCATATTGTCAATATTTCAATGAAAGGGTAAAATTTTAAAACAAAACCGAAAACAATTTAAATAAAAGTGTTCATTTGGTGTAAGTCGTATCGGGCAAGACTTGAAAAAATTAATTGATCGAGGACGTTAGCCAAAGGAGCGTAACTACGTGGAGGCAGGGTGTACGGTGCTGGTTGTCACGTGTTACAGACAGAATGACAAATGTATTATACTCTTAGTTGCTGCCGGTTACCAAAAATTGTCGTCAGAATGTACCTAAATGTGTATTATGTATATACACGCATGACAAGCATAAAAAGCCATTTAGCTAATGCCCAAATTTATTGTACAAAAATAAAAACAATTCCATAATTCAAGCTTACGAAGAATTTTTGGGGAGATAGTAATAAAATTATGCAATAACTGAGCTGGCTGAATAGCCTTTGAAAACGGCTGCATACCACAATAGATGCTAAACATGATAACAAATCTTGTCCCACCAATTAAAAAATTGCCGAGATGCTAAATATATTTAAAAACGCGAGAAAGAACTAATTCTTTACTAACTAATATTTATACAAAAAGCGTATACGGCTTAAAAATCACAAAGAACTCGTACACTAATACAATGCACTAAATATTGCCTGAATGGCAATCAACTAATACAATGATTAAGAAAGTTCATCGATTTTGCGTATCGAAATACTTTGACGACTTGAAAACTACTTTCTCTAAATAGAAGCAAAAGAAATAAATTTCGTTTGATATCAAATTGATTACGTTTTACATCGCTCATGGCAGAAGGTAGTATTAAGATTATGCGGATGTGTGTAATACTTGGAACTTGGTACGGTTTAAGATGGAACCGCCTTTTATTGTACCGATCGATTCAGAATGTTATGTGTTTATGCATTGGCTCGATAACGAATCCTATTGAATGGTTTGAATGGATAGCATTGCACCGCTTTTTCGGTCACCCTTCGCATAACCTCTTATTTTGGGATAGTCATTATACGAAAATAAATTGCAATTTTCAACAAAGACAACAAAGACAAATGGATGTGAAAAAGCAAAAGACAAAGCCCTGCACACCCCTATAAGCTATGTTGCCTGCGAAAATTGAATCTTCATATGGTAAAAAGATATAATTTCCATTATTTTATCCTGATGAGTAATTGATGGCACTAGAAATTCCTGAATTCGTGCCAGGTAGGTAAGGTAGTTATAAGCCTTTATATAGCAATAATATCCGCTTTTTAATATTTTGTGATAAAGATGCGATGATAATTTGAGATAAAACATAAAAGCATCAAAGTCAAAGTGCATGATGTAGATCTGTTGATCGGACATCGCCACATACAAGTGTACTCATGAAAACTGAATCCTTTTATATTTGTTTGATTGTTTTTGATTGATTTTCGTTTGGCATAAAAATTACCCGTAGGAAATATAAGTCTATTTTTTAAACCCAATCATACGTAAGGGTATAGTGACAAGATCTCATTTGCAGTTTTTTGAGACGAAAACAAGTGAACAACGATACAATTTTTAATAAGTGAATTAAGTTTGCTGAAGTCGGGTCACCTTAGTTGACATTTTCGGCACCTTCCAATAGTGTGCAAGTTTTTGGGGTATTATCGCAAAACAGATTAAGTAACTGTATTAGGCGAAGACGATAAAGTGCGTTTAAAGGTCGGCCTCGGTTAGCAATCACAAAGCATTCGAAAGCATAATTGAGATCACTTGAACTTGAATGTAAAACTCGTGCACATATAACTGTTATTGTGTATACACATACGCGTGTATACACAAAAAAAACAGGATGTTATAAAAGTAAAAAAGGAGATTAATAAAGAACAAGGAAGAAACTCTGTCTGTCTAATAAATATTTAGGTGTTTTTGTGTTCAACCCATAGGCCGTAATGTTCGAGATATTTTTATAATGCAGTTTAGTACCTTGAAGCGTTTTGGTTTAGAAGCGAACCTTATTGAAAATGGATTGGATCCGACCATTCCCACAAACACTTCCCATGCTAGACTTGGGTTGCAAGGAATTGCTATATGAAAATGTTTGCTATTTTTAATATCTCCCGGCACAAGGTAGTGAAAATAAATACTTTGGCCTGCTAAGTGAATGTAGAAAATTTGGTTGGGTATAGGACCATTGGACTTCTTCTTACATATGCGCCCTTACAAAGAAACGCTTTCATATGATAATGATGGATATTTTATGATGAAGATAAGTGCAAAATTGTGTTAGACGAGCTAACGGTAATACGGTATTTAATAGAATTTTTTTTTTTTTTTTTAACAAATTTATTTGAGAATCGACCGACAATTATGACATATTTCGAAAAGGCTACAACACGAGCTCTTATATGTTTGCAGACCTCTTCCGAGTTTAATTAGTGTGAACAGGTGGAGTTTATTAGTTTGTATTCTTGATGGTGTTCATTTAGTGCTGTGCTAACAAAGAACTTAATAACAAAGTTAACTGAAAGAAAGAAATTAGGAAAATTCGGTAACTGAAACTTCTGTTAACAGTTCTCAGATATAGAAGCGAAATTCAAAACATTTTTTTTTTTTTTTTGGAGAGTCTTTAATACCTTGCAAGTTAGTGGTCAACATTTCGCCAATGCTATATGGTGTAAAAGACCCAGAAAATTCCCGATTTTCTCCGATCCAAATTCTGTTCTGTGCCTGAAAAAAAAACCTAATAAAATTCCAAAATTTCTGCTATTGGTAGCAAATAACGCTCCTTTAATGGGCAAAAAATTAATCGGGATTACATCTAGAGAAAACTTAATGTCGAAGCGACATCCATTTACAATTAAAAAAGTTTCAAACGGCACTTCCCCACAGATTGCCTTTATTTCCCTTTTACGTGGCAGAAATATATTACTTTATTAGTTAAAAGCCAAATCCATTTCGAATTTATGTCCAAGGTTCAACCCGGTAAACAGCGTTACATACGCCCTGTGCCTAAATCATATTCGGGAAGTTTAAATAATACCTGAGATGAAGTGCTTAGGTATTGTCGACTTCCATAAATCCACCAAATCCAAAGCGAAGGGCAATCGTGTTCTCCAGCCTGTAAAGTAGTTCTCACCTGTGACCTCTTTCGTCTACTGTAGACGGTTTTTGGTATAAACATAAAGTTGAGCAGTACAGCTCATAGATATCCAACATATGCTGTCTAATAGCTACCGCAACAACATCACTCTGGTGAAGATATCTGAGCAAAACCCATTACCCTCTAGCGTCTGAATTCTGACAAAGTAAACAGTAAAGTTTAAATGACCACTCGCCGCACAGTAATGCTGAAAAAACCAACCCACGCTTAACCTTAACAACATCAGCAATCAACCGAACAGAATAGAGCGTCAAACAACAAAACGGCTGATTGCAACATCAACAAGCTCGTCAAGATCTTCAATCAAACTAACACTAAGTGATTTGTCGAAACATCAACTTTAAAATACAATTCTCTTGTCAAAATGTTTTGCTTAGCAAAATTTCCATACATTCAGTCGAAACTAATGCTTTGAAAGACGAGATAGCTCTAGGTCGAGATGGAGCCAATTTGAAAATGCTTGCATGATTTGAAGGGACTTTTGCAGTCAGGTAACTGTTTATGTTATCCACAGGGATGTCAGGCGCCAGTCTTGACACGAATATCGCCTTTCCTGGGACGTACTACTGACAAGCACATGTCATTCCTTCTAGAAACAATAGGATATATAAGTAGAGAGTTTTAAGAGTTTGAGAATATAGAGTGAGTGCCCACACTTGCACGTGCAGCTTGTGCGACTTGCCCAGCATGGTGACTGGCAGGCACTCCCGAACAGCCAAGGGAAGAAGCGGATTTGTTATTTCTATTAATATTTTTGAGATATGTACACAAAGTAGTCTGAATGGCAGCACTGCGCGGGGATATCCTTGCCACTTCCGCTTAGCTAAAATGATGGGGGCTTACCAACCTATTTGGAACTTTTTTATTAGCGACCAACTCAACGATAGCGGAAGTGCTAACGTTTTTTGTAGGCAAGGATGGAACACTCACTCGAGTCGACGAATCAGATTTTGGCGAAGGCTAGAGGAGAAAGTGAGTGCTCTAGATAACGACACTCATTGAACATAGACTTGATTTTTTCAAACTTCCCACAAAAAGCAACGAGATTGTTGCTTAGTTCAGAGAACCTAGTCCTTGTCTCCGTGATTAGTTTATAAAAGTCAATATCCCGCTTCCTACAGTCGGGACATGACCAAGGTAAACCCTTTAAAGGATTAAGGACTGTATCTGCAGCACGGCCATTGATACCTGTATACTTCGCATACCAAAAGCGGTCGCAAAGCCGACAGGTAATGGATCATTCAGATTCAGGGCCCGTTTTTGTTCGACATGATATAAAAAACACTCCAACAAACGAGAGATTGAAGAGAGAAGAGGGAGAGATTGTGAGAAAAAAAAACAAAAAAGTTTATCTCGCACCCAAATATGATCTCACACTACTAAAGACACAGTAAATAAAGAGCGAAAAGAGAGAGAGAGAGAGAGCTGTAAACACCCAAAATAAAAAAAAGGAAAAAAGGGGAAAGACACTTATTACGGAGAGCAGCAAGTGCTGATCCCAAACACCCAAACGAATATCACAACAAAACGGCCAACATAATTCAATTAATTTAAACACTTTTTTACTAAATAATTAATTATTCTTCAAATGCGTATACAGCAATAAGATATATAAAGAAATTGCATATTAGGTGTTTGCATGTATGTTGTTTGATATAATCAAAATATTTTCCATCATTTTCTACAGCATTGTACCATATTTCTGGCAACATGGCAAGGTCGTGTCAGAAGGACTTATATTGGTTTGGCAGCAATCCAATCATCGAGCCTTTTTCGCAATTCTTCAACTTTGCAGGGTCGCGTGCCTGCCAAGACACACAATGTCGATCCGAATAGGTGGTAATCGGAAGGTACATGTGTGGTGAGCAGACTGATTGCGACAGAACTTCCCATTCGAGCTGTGACCACGTACTCTGAACAACTCTTGCAATGTGTGACCAATGAGGGTTGCGTCTGTCCGCCCCTATTGGTCTCTTTTGCAATAATGCATCATTCAATTTGTTCAATTGACATCTGTAAGCATCTCCACTAACAATTTTATTCGGTTTTAGCTATTCCTTATATACCATAATTTACTCAGTCCACCTTATGCACAGCAAACCTCTTTGGCAGGAATATTCCGCTTCGGTGTCGATGTGACCCGCCTGGCGTGACCTACGACTTTCTACGCTTGGGATCGTCGTAGTAGATCCATTTTTCATCACCAGTCGCAATAGGCCACAGAAAACTCTTTGTGTTTCCTTTACTGGCAATGAGATCACGATGTTGAAATGGTTCGAAATGGCATTTTCGGTCAATTCGTATGATAGCCATTTACTCTCTCTTCGAACCATTCCCATCGCATGTAAACGTCTTGGAACAGATGATTCGTCAACTGTTAAGTTGTTCGAAAGTTCTTGGGAAGTTTGAACTGGATTTTGCTCTAGGAAGTCTTGCAATGCACTGCCTTCGGATTTTTTTGATCCTTAAAGCCGTTCTTTGTCGTTGACATCCAAATTACCATTTTTAAGCCGTGGAAATCAAAACCGAAAATTGGGGTATAATGGTACATAAGATTGTAAAATTGTTTGATGGACTTCGGCCGCAGATGTCTTCACATCAAATAACAAAAATAACGAATGTCGAAAATGCAATTTTCAGTGTTCCACGATCCGCGTCCGCATACACCGAATAACTTAAACGGAAAACTATTATTTTATGTAGAGAAGGATCGATCGAACCCATCGAATGTAATCGTTGTTTACATTGATACTTCGCATTATTTTGTTCATTTTCATCAATAGATGTCGCTGATCAAAAAAAAAAAAAAAAAAAAAAAAAAAAAAAAATTCAAGCACCAATAGCTTCTACTGGTCGCATTACCAATTGGTGGAAACTTGCGATGATTGTTCCCATTCCAAATAAACAAAAACCTTTTCTCTCTGCTCTTCTTTCTTTACACTTCTAGATGAACATGGTTTCTTGAATATCAAAATGTAGTTATAAAACAACAGGTTGCATTTAAACCACACATAGAAGCTTTATTGATTCTCTACAACCCATTGATTATTTCGCAAACAGAAGCTATTTGTGAAAGAAATCTTGTTACAATTCTTTCAATCGACTTTGAAAAAGACTTTGACTTTGAATCATCGAGCATTTAAGCTCAATTTTTCAACTAGATTACTACGTTCATGTCACACAAACGATTTAGAGTTTAGAGACCAAAAGTCACTATTCAAAGTTTTTCCTCTGGTAAACGGAATTCGCCAAGAATCTCTTCTACCTGTCACACTTTTTCAAATTGTCTTCAATGAAATAAATAAGTGTTTTTTGTTTGACAATCATATCAAAACAGTTGCACATTTGTACAAATCAAGTCATGTGGTGCTGCGTACAGTTCGCTAATGCATATAAACTACTGACCAGTTTAAACTTACATATGCAAACACGCAACGTTTTGAGTCTTGCCTTTTCATATAAGTGGCATTGCAATGCACACCGTTAAGAGTGCCATTTAAACAATTCCATTCAAAATATGGTTATGGTTCATAGGCTATAGTGCTTGGAAACACTGTTGCTTATCTTAGAAAAATGCTCGTTTTAAGCAAAATCGACTATGCTTAGATAATAAAAGGCAAAGCAAATATAAACATCCCCAAACCGATTTATCACCAAGTGGTTAGAGATAGCAGATACGGTTTCCAAAAGCCGAAACCATCCCGAAACTGCTCAACTTTGGCAATTCGATACTCAGCGAAGATCTTAAAAAAGCTATTATTGTCAAAAAAAAAAAAAAAGAAAGACCAATGGATACCAACCCGCAATCAACATCTGAATATATGAGGCAAAAGATATAACCATCGCCCTGAAACTGGTGACTAGAAAATCTGTATTTAAACCACAGCGGGCTTTAGAAGTAAACTCTTGTTACATTTTACTCTCAACATACAAAAATCAATGTACATCAAATTCATACTCGTGTTCACAAAATAATCGCAGAGAATACTGACTATTTGCACAATAATTATTGGCATTTGTGCTTTTTTTACAGCCTGGTATCCTGGACGAAAGCAAGTTAATATTTGTAACCGAATCGAGAGCTATTTCCCAAGCGACAAGAGTTCACTCGCACAACTAAACGCAGGCAACTTGCGAGTCATAAAAGCTATGCATAACTCTTTAAAATGCAACTGGAACACCATTAACGCACTTTATCAGCTGATACGGCTTTTTCTGCATCATTTACTTTATATACAACTAACTTATCAGTCCGCTTAATAACTTTCTAAGGTCCAGTGTAAGCCTGTTGCAAAGCCTCAATAGGGAATCGTTCCTTAAAAAAACACAGGAACATGTTGTCAACGCTCGAGGAACATACCATAGTGTGTTCGCGTGGCGACTTACTTTGCACGCTTGCGTGTTTTGCATATTCTCGCAAAATGTTTCTATCCAGCCGTTAATTGCCGAATAAGACTATTTAGCTACGAAGTGGGCGTAGGGTTTGAAAAGTTCTACTATAAACTTATCGAGCAGGTACATAACAGTGTCTGAACTGCGTAGGGCAATTAGTACCAATTGCCGGACGTCTATCCATTCTGTAGCATCTGTGCGATATCATCTGTCAATTTGACCGTTATTTTAAAGGTAATATGATGTTGTATGGATGACTTTGGAACCAAACACTTTGAGGAAGTTTCGGAATAGCGAAGACAGGAACCGTCTATCTTCTGGTATACCAAATCTAGAAATCTAGTCGGCAGGTAAAGCGCTAACAACTGACCCACTGTAACTGTAATATCTTATAAAGGTATGGCTTTCGACCATCTTGTAACCGTAATTTTTTGAGGAAACAATGTCGATCCTTATGCTTTTGTTATATGCTGTTCGTCAGGTATCTCCGCGTTACCGATTTTCCGATTTTGATAAATCTCCCAATTCTTGATTTCTGACAGGACATGCAAATATTTTAACCTATTTTGCTAAGTCTGCCCTAATCGATGGCCACACGAACCGTTCAGTAATCATTTTATTTGAAGATTTTGAACCAGGATGTGATATGTTATGCATAATATCAAATATTTGCGTCACGAGCGGACGTATCGAACGTATAGAACTATGCGAAAGAAGTTCTAAATTTGTATTTAGTTTTCTTTCATTTGATTTTCTTCAAGGCAAGGGCTTGTGGTGACGATCCAAATAAATTTTCTAATATTTCATCAGTTTTTTAACCTCTTGCCTACGACTCGTAATCATTACTGTTTGGCATAGCAATGGATTTAATTCGTAATAAAAAGTCCAAGTTGGAGTCCAATTGAAATAGTTGCCTTGGCGAAGCTTTGGTGGAAAAACCAGAGTTTTGTGATCTGCATAGATGTAAATATGTGGCCTTCCACGAAGTACTGAAAATGCTTAAGACCAGAATATATTGCTTGTAGCTCTTTCTCATAAGTACTATAACGGGGTTATGTTTCCGTCAATTTTTTTGAAAGCATTACCTTAGGGTACTGCATTAGGGTATTGTTGTATAGTTGATTCAATACCCAAATCTGAAAAGTCAATCCAATGTAATAGAGGTGATCGATCATCCGTTCGTGTAGGTTAGTAATAAAGAGTCGGTTATTTGTTTTTGCAACAATCGAATGCGTTTCTTAGCTCATGTGTGCAAACAATTTTTCGTTTATCGCTCTTCTTTTGACCTTTTCGTAAATCATGGCGAATGGCCTGTGTCTCGGCTGCTTTCAGGATCGACTTTCGATAAAAATTAATAAGGCCAAGAAAATGGCAAAGACGATGTACGTTTTCTTTCTCGTTTGAGTTTTTCTATTGCCATTACACGGATTGCCGGATTTGGAAACAATCCTTTTGATGTTATTATTAAATATCCTGGTAAAGATAGCTTACTTTTCTCAATTTAGCACTTTGCCAAGCCAGAAAATCTTAATCGACTAACGATTATTTTAAGGTGTTCTTAATGTTCTTCCAAGTTTTTGGAAGAGATACGGATGTCGTCAATGTTGACGTAAGAAAATTCGCCGACTTTTAGTAGAGTTTGTGTGTTGAAATGTTTGTGCGACATTACACAAGTCAAATGTCATCTACGTAAATTCGAAAAGTCCTAGTTACGTGTTAATGGCTACTTTGCATATATCTGCTTGTTTAACAGAGATTTGGAAATAAGTATTCACCAAATCTATTTTAGCAAAGAGCTTCTTGCCATGTATATTAGTTGAAAAATCGTGCAAATGTGGTACAGCCTATCTAACCGAAGCCGTAATTTTATTGAGAAAGGTCCCTTCGTTTCGATGTGATGAGTCACTGAACCTAGTTTAACGTAGAATAAAATGCGTGATATTTGCGGCTTGAAGTTCGAATTGGAAGTGGAATTATCGATATATCGGCTCTTGTATCTATAAAGAATCTACGGTTTGAAGAATCGTGTCGAACAAAAATGCGATATATTTTGCCATTTTTGCTTCGTCAGTCACCTTAAATGAAGCTTGATATTGGTATGGTACTCGGCATTTGTCTGTCTGATTTATTGACAAAATTGTTTCAATCGTTCACGGTGAGCGTTGACACCATAAAGATTTCAGCAGATCATCTCACTCTTTTCCTGAAGATAGTTGACGCATTTCACGTAAAAATGCTGAAAGTTCTTTGTCACAACGATGAACGTTTTCTAACAATTTTTACAGATGCTTTTCCTCGGAATCTTGAAATTCGCTTAATAGTGTTTTTTTTTAGGTTCGGTAGATTTTCAAGGTAATTAATAAATGAAAGCGATTGGCTGTACTGCTGCATACTTTTTAATCTTAGCAAGGTCTGCTTCATTTTCTGTTAGTGCCGACATATTCCTTCTGTTTATTTCACGTTGCATTTCTTACCACAAGCAAAACTTCATATTTACGTCTAGGATAATAACTGGCGGTTACATCTGGTTACCACCAGATGCCACTGTCAAGCATTACTCGCACTCAAGTGATGTACATTTCTTATCGATGCCCTGCAGAAGTGCTGAGAATAAAAATCTTTTCTCAGAGTAAAATGTTACGACAGATTTTACATCAACCACGTTTACTAGTACAAAAAAAACAAAAAAAAAAAACAGATTAACAACACATTGCGAAAAGGTTATTAAACCACTGCATCAAGTCTTTAACAATTTTTTTATTTGATGAAAGAAATAGTGAAAGAATTCTAATATTCTGGGGAATTGTTAGGCGTGTATTTGAATATTAAACCTTTTCTGGGTAAATATTTAAAAATGATACTTTTAATCTAAGGGGCTTCATGTTACGCGATATTCCTATCTCTGGAGAATAAGCTAAGTCCTTTTAGAAATATTTATTTTTGTGTGATTAGCAAGTGTTTGAATGGAAAAAGCGTAATTTTCGACCAAAAAAAAAAATGGATTAACCTATCGAAAATATCATACGTGCTTCCCTAGAAAATGCATTTCACGGGTACTGTTAAGAATTTGAATGAAAAAAAATGAAATTAGTTTGAGTTTTACTGCATGCTATTTCCAGATATTTTATTGCGTGATCAATGCATTTACAGTTTTGGCGGGTGCAACGAACATTTTTCGTTATTATAATAAAATTTGTTTTTCCATTTTTTTCACTAGTCTGCAGTCCCCATTCATGTTCAAATATTCTTTTTCATTTTTTCTTTTCCGCCCCATCTGTCCGAGACAGAACCGCACATACTACTCCACTTATGTAGCAAAATAATGAACCACCCGTTAAGAAAATGTATGGTTCTATACCCCAATACATGAGGAAGCCTAAGAAATTCGTATTTGCTATCACTCTCATATCTACTCAACCTTGTGTCCTTGATAAAGCTATACTAACATTTGTTTTTTTTTTTTTTTTTTTTAGTTTTCCATCAACATTACACACATTATTGGTTTTGAGAAATACTAACTAGTGCAGTAATACTTTCCTGCTCTCTACTAGATGGCGCTGATGTTGCAATTTCTTAGCTAGCAATCGCGGCAGCTGAAGTTATAATTATACAAGAAACTATGTAAGGAATGCACATTTAAATTTGGTAGAAACCGAATTTAGCCAGAGAATAAATTCTAAGAGTAAATAAATTCTTAAAAACACTAGCATCTAAGGCTTTCGGCTTTATTAAAAACTCTACCGCACTTGAGATTTGAACCCACGACCGTTGAGTTGCTAGTCGAGACTCTTGCCTACTCGGCCACTCAGGCGGATGTGCGCCTTGATAGTAGCAAAATTTTCAATAAAATTAACTCTCAAATATTTGATTGGATGTGGTGGAAGAGAACGATGAAATATATGATATTGCCAACATTTATAAACGATATCGTATATATTTGAACAACATAATCTGCTACGAAAACGATTGACTTTAAAATTGAACTTGTATTTCGAAATTGCCTCCTGGCACTGATGTGCAACAGTTTTATACCGCGTCACACTTCATTTATTGCATCCGCCCAAAATGAACTTTTTATTTTACGTTTAAAGGAATGACATGACATTATTGGTTAAGAATATAATATTTGGCTTGGAGAACGTATATAAAGGAGTTAACCTATTATTAACTTTTGTGTTAACATATATGAAAAAGTGTTGGAAAGGGAATGAAAAATACATAGGCATGTACATAGGACAAGTTAAAATCTTTAACATATTTTATAAATTAGACAGAAATCATATGTTCTTGACAACTCGTGTATATGAAGCAAATACAAACTTGAAAGAAAGGGAAGATGTACATGACTGCACTTCAGTGTTGTCGTTCTACTTACTTTTTCCAAGATTTTGTTTACTTTGGTAAAGGATTGTAAAACTTCAAAATAAAATGTTGCTACCTTCTCTTATGCCGACCAATGGGAATATAAAATATGCTAGGCACAGAAAAAGTCAACGGATGTCCTATCAACAATGTATGATCTCGATTGGAATAAATTTAGATGCAAGTGATTGTCTATGCTCTTCGAGAACCAGAGAACTATCACAACACAAAACTTTGTATAATAGAATTTGTTTTTATCAATAAATTTGTAATCAAAATAGATTACCCTTTGGTTGCCATATATGTCTTTAGTTTTTTTTCTCAAAAAAAATTCTCCCCCCCCCCCCCCCCCCCATGATCGAGAATGAGCTGAATTGGATGAAGGGTTCGCCCACAACTCATAAACTAACTACAACTAACAACTAAACAAGATGTTGTAAATGTAGTGAGATGTTTATGATATGTATGAGGTGTATGTGATATAAACCTTCGATGCAGCGTTCAATCGCTTCATCTTGCAATTAAATCTTGAAAACAAGTTAATGAAGAATCTTAGTTAATAAACACTCTTCTCCAAACCGATTGTAAGCTCTTTCTTGTCTTTTATTCAGTTTATTTTGCAAACATGAAAAAATATTTCAAATAATTTTAATTTCTCATTTTAAATATGAAGAAATTTTCAAAGTGTACATGCATCACTTGTACTTCTTCATCTGAAGATGTTGGAGTAGATTAACTTTTTGTTATCATGTAGTGGGCGATAAGCTTAAGTAAAGCTGCTTGTAAACATTCCGATCGCTAGCTATGCCCTTTGGAAACTTTTTTTTAGAATTTCCAACTTCTTTCTTCCAACTCGCTGCAAATCCTGGATTACTGCACATATTTTTTCAAGTCCGTCTTCATTACGCCTTAAGTTATTGATTTGCGGTTTCCTCTTAATCATTTCGATCTGATCATTCTCGCAGAAAATGAAAAATATTCAAATTATTTCACTCAAAGCAAGTACCGCAAAAAAAGGAAAATGATATCCGACTTTGCGAATCTTTTAGATTAAAAAAAAAAGTGAAAAAATTAAATTTTTATTGCGGCTTTTAACGATGAAATAATGAAATCGTCTTCAAGATTTAGACAACGCTCCTAAATCCATTCAATCCACACATTCTCGGCATTGTAGTCGAACAAAGTCATTGCCGAAAATTGTATATGTGACGTAGAACAAGCACCGCATTCAGCTGATGTAGCTTCTGATTTTGTGCGATTTTCGGGAAACTATGAATGACTAACAGATGCTGTATCCGTATTGCAAATGATGGATGAGTAATGAATGAATAATTGTTTTCCCCTTAATTCCGAATACTTCTGCAGTGGGTTCACGTAACCATTTTGTTAATTTGAAATGAAAATAAAGCGATAAAAGATGTCAAAATGATTTCTTTTTTTCTATTTTAGATTTTTCTTCAAAGCATTTTTAGTTAGAAATGATTTCATGTAAATGAGCGCCTCTGGATATCTATAAACATTGAGTTACCGTCTACCACTTTTTAGTCACTTTTCCTATTTCACCAATAACGAGGATAATTTTGGAAAATAAGATCATTGAGCGTTTCTGGATTGATTGCAGTAAACGAATGCCTTGAAATAACTGCAAAGAAAAAACAACAATCGAGTTATGTGCCATAATCTTAGGCATTCTTGGGCATAATACGGCCAATAAACTTTTCTCCAAATTAATTGATTTTGGCACAAGATGCTTACCATGTTACAGTCTTTTGGTGGACATCGTTCGAGTCGTAATCACGTTTCTGCAGCGTTTTGCATTGATGATAGGTCCAATATCGATATCGGGTTCACAGTATCGATATTTTCAGCAGTAGAAATACATTTTTGGAAGAGCTGAGCCCTTAACGTCACAAACATTTGACTCCATTTTTTCAA
>NW_023998415.1:31165454-31199227 GCF_014805625.2 Glossina fuscipes
GAGTGCTTTCGAATCGGAGACGGCCCTGCCAACAGGGCCGCCATTACTACTTCCGCCAGACTCTAAATGAGGTGTAGTTTCGCGTTCATCTACATTATTCGTGTTATTTGATGTCGTCTGATTGCTATGCTGTGGACTTGAAATGCTTAAGCCGTTAAGAAAATGCTGATGCTGTTGATGTTGCTGATGAACGGAGGGCGCGGGCGTTGATGAGTTATGCTGTTGTGCTCCATATATTTTGGATATATCGAAAGCGTAATTTGCAGCCCGATCTTGATACATTTTCGAATCGAAATATGCCTTTGTAAGAACGCTAGGATCCAAGTAGGCACTGTACGCAGCACTTGCCTGAGCGGCTTTAGACGACTCATACAATGATCCAGCGGTGGCAGCTGTGCTTAAATAGGAGTTGCGATCTAAGGCGAATTTCGGTACATCCATTTGTCCTGAAATTGAACTCTGTAACGAGACAATAACAAAATGTTTGTCTGGATTATTATATTGCGCTCATATTTGCACAAAACAACATTTTCAAATAACAATAATTGTATTGTATCGTTTTACAATTTTAGGGTGCCCCAGACCGACACACCGTTCGCACAGTTTGTTAGATTGTTAGATGACGGTGTCTAATTGCGCATAATGACACTTTATTTAATACCGTTTGAAAAATTTTCATTTCAATGAAACGAAGAACGGGCACCCTCTCTAAAGATAACATCAGCATTAACATCAACATCAATATCAACATCAATATCAACATCAACAGCAGTAAAATTGAGTTGAATCCTTTAGCCACAATTAACAATTCAAGTGGAAAAGCAAACAAATCCATTCGGAGCAGGTTTTCTAAAACAAACACAAACAACGGCAATAAAGGCAAATAAAAAAAAATTTTAATGCAATGTAATCGCATTTACAGAATTGTTTTCAATTTTTTTGAAAACGCAAACAAATTGTTTGATTTGAAATCAGTTTTAAGTTAAATCGTCGTTATCTTACAATAGAATGAACGAACAAACAAACGAACGGACGAGTGAATAAACATATATATATATATATATACATATATATATATATATAATTCAAGGGTGGTTTCTTGCTTACGCGCTAACGGGGCATCTCATTCTCTTTCTTTCTCTCTCTCTCTCTCTCTCTCTCTCTCTCTCTCTCTCTCTCTTTATTGCCCGAAGCGATACCGACGGCGGAAATGCTGTGCAGTCGTTTCTACTTTTATTGTACAAGGGGTATTTAGGTTATAATTACATTGTTAACACATCACCATCGTCGTCGTCGTCGTCGTCGTCGTCATCATCAGCACAGTCCTCGCTTTCACACAAAAACCATTTCATTGTTTATGCCAAACATCACCTCATAAAATTCGCAACAATTTGGGAATTGCCATAACAAATGCATGGCGCACATACACATACAAATATCATCTCAATCTACAGTACATATACAGTTTACTATATATTCATCCATCCATCTGGTTGTTAACATCAATTAATTGAAAATAAATGTGTATAAGTGATTGCGTGCGTGCATATGTATGCAATGGGTGATGTGAGCCTATATACGCGAAGAAATTAAATTTACGGTAAGCATAAATTATTTGTATTTATATTTAACGTGATTTTTGACGTAAACATAAACATACGCATACACACACATTATGGGCGCCTGCATTTACATATAAATATAGTAAATATTGTATAACAGCGTCTACTCTTCCTTCCTACATATGGGCATAAACTAGCAAACATCTTTCTTTTTTTTTCTTTCAAAGCGTTTTCCGCTTTGAGAAGTGAATTTGGAAACTTTGTTAAATTTCCTTTACTTGTGCACTTTGGTTTACACAAACTTTAGTTGGTTCAGACTTGCGAAAATTAACAAACTTTCAAAATTTCAAGAGGAAAGTTACTTTTCTTATATATATATATATATATATATAATGCGTAGATCAATAACTTTCGGTACCGGTATTTTTTTTAGAAATTTCAACGTTTCATCCGTCACTCAACACTCGAAACACGGTTCAGTTTCTGCCATATATTCATCAAATTTTTCTCAATGGAGAACCGCTTTCAGATGGACAAAGCGTCAACAATCGCTGTAGGCCAGATTTATGGCATATTTAGAGCGAAAAATACCAATTCGAATTTCAATTTATGGATGGATAAATGGAAATGCATTTGAACGCTAAACACGGTACCCACTTGGGAAACAACTTTCTCACGCTAACCAGTGAACGCACTGCCATTTGATATCCTTAGGATATATATGATATCCGGCAAAGTTCGCTTTTCGCTTTTCGCCGCCGAGATTAATTTTAAGAAATTCATGTTATCTTTTTGCTTCTTTCGCACCTCGACTATGTTCAGCATTCTTGGCGTTCGCGTCACATCATTTAATTCACAAAAAAACAATGTTCACATTCGAGCGATATCTGTCGTCGTTATCACTTTTCAAATCAGTAGTAACGTTACAATATTTCACTATAACTAATCGTTGGCGCGGGGGGGGAAGGGTTGCGCGGGGTTTTAATCGTTCAAGTGTTAAGGTATTTTGTAAAAATGATATAGATTTGTTAGTGTGAACGATATCTATGTGTCCCGGAATTTATTGATCGATGTATTAAAGTTTTCAGCCTATGATCGTATTGATGACATGCACATTAAGCGTACAATATGTACGCACACTTTTTTTTTTTTTTATATGTAATGGAGTTTAACGCTTAATGAATTATAAAAATTTTTTTGGTACGCATTTTCTTGTCTTTCAATATTTATTACAAATCTGCGTTCCTTTGGGGGCATTGTCCAATCATTCTCGACGGCTTTAAGAGTGCTTTCCAAATTCATTTTTTACGCTTATCAATAATAACGAAGAAGAAGAAGAAGAAAAAAAAAAAAAAAAATCAAGGTGAAAAAGCTGGCCTAAGCGCGTGTTTATAAACATCACAAAAAAGAAAACAAAATACGCCCAAGTGTTAAAATTGTAGCTTTCAACGAGCACCCATCGCATACACGCACTAATTTATACGCTTACAGGCACAAATGTACACAAGAACAAACAAACGAACGAACAAACAAACAAACAAACAAATAACCACACAGTACAATCTCATCAACATCCATCAAACTCTTCCACATTGTTCGAAATTCCACTCAGCAAACAAAGCTAAACAACAGTCATGGCTTTTAATAAGTCGTTAATGAATACATTGCAACGCGTTAACAAGGCTGTCACACCAATTGTGGAATACAATAAATATGTGCATGCATATATGTGGTATCTGTGGTGGTAATGTGTGGGGTGGCAAAGTTCAAGAAATCAGTGGAGCGGGTTAATGAGGCAATACTGCTACTACTACTACTACTACTACTACTACTACCACTACTACTACTAATACTACAACTGCTGCTGCTGCTGCTGCTGCTCGCAAGCTTAGGAAAGTGAAAAGGGGGTGGTACGGCAATTGAAATTGGCGTGGTTGGCAACACACCTCTTGCCAATGGCTGTTGCCAACACACATAGTTGTTATCATAGTGATTTTGTTAAAGTTTAACAACTTGGGAATTCACTCTTTTTACAACCATCATAATCCATTATGCACTATATTAGGTTCACGTATGTCTGTGGTGTGACATCTCTTTCGCAGATTATGTGATGTTTGATTCATGATAGAGACCAAAAAATAAGTGAAGTATACTGACAAACAGGCATACAGGCATACATTAATATATATATATATAAGTGTATATGTATAGCAAACATATGTCGTTTCTATATATATATATATATGTATGTAAATGTATTTATATATATATATACATATTTTCCGTATTTGTTAAGATTCCTTTAATTACTACTTAGTTATATGCAGAGTCCTTTACGTCATTAATGAGGTTTCTGCGAATAAGTTCACTTATTTGCCTATCATATGGTTCGGTTGACTTTACTCACTGTTGGGCTAACACAATGGGATCTTGGAAATGCAGCTGTTTAATGCTTCAATTAAAGTATAAATTTTACTCGCTCTCGCTTGCTTGCCTGCACTGAAGTTGCCTTTAGCCAACGTCATAAGCCGTTGAGAAAACTTCCAAAGCGTAGTAGTTAGTTATACAATTTAATTACTTGTCACACCGATGGATGGCGAAATGTTGTTCTTGCATTCTCGAGCGCACATTCATGCACATATATATACCTATATATATATATATATATATATATATGTAAATAAATATATTATATATATATATATATATCACATATTATATTGTATACAATCGAGTCATGTGAACAGATCTGCCTTGCTTACTTGGCGCATTAACAATGATTACAATTGAAAAATTACAAGGTGTTACTGTATTAATGAATGCCTAAATGCTCTTGTTAGCAGCAATCGTATGTACACTCGTAAGCATGACTCGTCATAAAATTAACTTTAATAGATTGATGTAAGGCAGGCAGCTTTTCTTCTTTCTTTTTTTTTTTGTATTTTTTTTTTGTTTTTTTTTATATTTTTTCTTTCTTTCCTTGCAATACAAACAACATTTGTGTTAATCTCACCGCAGAAAACCAACGTATATTATAGCATTTAGTTGATTATATTTGTATTTTTATTTCATTCATAAAAAGATGTTCCAAGTTACTTACTTATTTTGCGTACCTAAAAAAAAAAAAAATTAAAAAAGAAACTGGACAATGAAAACACACCCACACTTATTATAAAGCAAAACGGAGTAAAGGTGCTGTCATTAAAAGCTTTCAAGTGGAATATCACTCAGTGTATTACAATCAGTGAAAGAGAACTATTTTTCATATTTCAGTTAGTCCAGTGACTTTGGTCAGTTCATCTATTTCGATTTTGATTATGCTTTTACTATATATTATAAATTGTAAAGTCATGCACTGATTAGTTACGCATTATGCGAGAATTGATACTTACTTGCGAAGATGGTGGATTTGTTTGAGTCAGATGACTACCTAAATGATAAGCTGCCGCAGCTGCCGGTCCCGATGCAAAATAACTCGGCGTTATACCTGAAATGAAAATCTCAGTTCAATTTTATTGCGTTAATATGTTGAAAAATTGATATTAAATAACTTTTTACACATGTTTTAGCTCAATTTTGTTCCCACTCTCGCATAGTGAACTAACTTTAAAAGCGAAATTACTATCAAATAGAATATATTGTCTTTTCTATGTATTGAAAGCACCTTATGTCTATCACAGGATACAGGCTTTCGTAGCCAGTTCATAGCGAACTATTGTTTCCAAACTAAAATTTTCGAGCGAATTGAAAATTGCGTATATATCGAATCAAAGCAACTGACCGAATAGCCTGCTTTACATCAAGGTTGAGACTTTGTTCAATTTCCGCTCTTATCATATGCATGCTTAAGTCTTGATTGAATTGATTTCAGCCGAGCAAATTGCAGATTGCAGAGCAAAATCCCTATCAGAGAGCAAATCTCCGTAACGGAACTTCATGGCGTCCATCACTAGATGGACATTTTCGGATAGCCTCTTCAAAAATAAGAAATTAAAATGTATCAAGTCAGTGTATAGCCAACGTACGTTTTAATGATAAATGGATTTCCTACAAGTTACGACTCTTAAAATATGAATACAATTTTGGATTTTAAACGTGCATCTAATGCTACGCATAGGAAATGCTTATAGTGCATTTCTTTAGAGAAAAATCGAATGTCAAGCCAAGCAAAGCGATAAGCCTCCGATTTGGACATAAATTAAAAGTAAAGAAATCAATGGACCGAATTTTTATTAGGTAAATCGGTGCTGAAACAGAACAAAATCAGTCATTTTTGAGGAGATCGATTGGTGTTAGCATACGATACGAACGCTCGGCATGAGCGATAAATGAAGCTACACAGCCAATTGATGCAGATTGATGCCAAGTAATGCAATTTGGGCTTGATGGGATGGAAAAAGCACAGTGTCTCATAAGGTGCTTTAACGTCCTTTCATCCACTTCTCTTAACATGAAATAGGGATAGACGCCATCATTCATCAGGACAATTCCGTAGAAGCCGGGAAGTTCTGATGCATTTATCGCGTGACTCGAAATTTACCTGGTCCATCTATAGTTTGGAATGGCACAGCACATATTCAAACTAATTTATAATGAAATGTAAGAAAACTGGTTTCGAATTTTTGATCGACGAAATGTCATAAGCATTCAAATATTTAAAGCCGACAAAGCCGTTTCCGAACAATGGCTGTTGGAATTTATGCCTAAATTTATTAACACAAACTCGAAGATAGAAAGCCGCTTCTTCCCTTTGCTCTATTGTTTGTTAGCTTAGGAACCCATTTAAAAAAGAAAAAAAAAAAAAAAAAAAAAAAAAAACACAAACAGAGCGAATTTATTATAATGCTATCCACCACGTGTCAGCTATTCGAACGGAACTTTTTCACATTGAGCTTTTGAATCCTTTTATAGTGCGCTCATATTGGGGATGATTTCATTGATTTCGTCAAATCATTTCACTTGAAATCACATGCGCTTACTTACATTGCAATCAAATTATTAAGTGACTAATTTTGACTATAAGCATATGGTTTTTTAATGATAATAAAGAATGAAAAAAAAAAAAAATATTGACCATTTAAGGAACAAGCCACCTATAGCCCTGTTTGCTTTCACAATTTCACTTAGATGATATGCTTTCGATTCGGGGCGTTTTTATGCTTGTATTTATCTTGCCTTTCTTAACCATTCTTTGCGAAGACGATTTACTTTCTTGTTTTTTAGCTAACAAATAAGCAAACACTTACGACAACGCTGCATTAAACACTACTAAATTCTTCTGAAAGTGAAAACGTGAACGCTCTTTTTCTGTTCGTGAAAAAAAAAGAAGAGAATTCAGAATTAGTAGGGACGCAATAACAAGTTGAGTATATCGAAAAAATAATAAGAAGAAGAATATATGATGAATTCGCATTCGTAACCTCTGTCAGTAGTCGCAACGAAGAAAGGCTCGCGGCTGTCAAATACTCAAAATTGTTCAAGAAAATTGTTGCAGGAGAAGTGTGGGATATATGAGAAAAGTTGTAACATTCCCGTAGTAGATATTTCAACTCAATTTCATTACTTGGTCTTTTCTTTTATTTCAGGTGAATTTACGCAAAATTTCCAAACTCAATGAAATCAGTCTCAATGTAAACGCACTATTAGGAAATATTTGCGCCAAGTTCTGTATCAATATATCTCTTTTTCGTTTCGCTAATGAAGTTTGCCACTGATCTCGGTAAACATTTGTTTCAGATTTTAGCTCCATATCTGACATGGTTTGTAGTTTTCATTTTTACCTGACGCGTCCATGTTCAAGCTTCGCTTTTGACTATCAGCTATTGATGTATACGTCAAGGTGAAACTTTCAGTTTTTGCGGCCGAATAGATTGAAATCTTCCTGGCAGAGAATTCCCTAAACATTTTAATTTACGCTCAGACAAGAATAAATTTGATATATTAGGTAGGACAACTAGGTAGGAGAAATAGTAAGACAGATAGTTTATTCCGTTGCACCCAAGCACAGCGTTGGAAGGCAAAAATATTCCATTTTCGAAAGGAGAGCAACCTACAGCAAGAAAATATCAATTTGCTACTATGAGCCTTCGGTGAAAAACAAGAAACAGGCGACTATTTCTAAAAGGTTGGATACAGTTATTATTACAGGTATTCAAAGGTATTTGTCGTAGTCAGAATTCGCCCTCTGAAGCACAAAATTGAAGCAAATTTCTAAAATTATTCGTATTTAGGAGAAAACCGCAATTCGTCAATGGAAAGTTCTAATGTGAACGATATTTCAGTTTTAGATTATCTTATGGATATGAGAGAATAGATGATTACAATTTATAATACACTGTATAAGAATGCGAAAAAATATGGCAATTGATTACTTACCGGCACGTAATGCCTCGACCGGTACGGAAGGGTATGGCATTGGATAGGGGTATCCATCTCGTCGAAGAGCCTTGGGTTTTCTTCGCGGACGATACTTATAATCTGGATGTTCTTTCATATGCATTGCACTGTAACGATTTAAGGATTCACTTAGAGAGGACCTTCGCGAAGGATACTTCTTCTTCTTAACTTACCGAAGCCGTTTTGCTTCATCAATGAAAGGCCTTTTTTCCTCTTCTGTCAAAAGTTTCCATTCGGCTCCTGTTGTATTGATAAGAAACAAGGAAAGCTTGTTATTTCGTAAGAAAGCAAAATTTTATGAGCAATAACTGAAGTAACAGAGTTCCGATCTTCGGAACTCATTACTTCCTTCATTAATTTCTTCATAATAATTAGGTTTAATCAAAGTTCTATAAACGAAGCGGACTTGCAGCACATACTGCATACTATATCGTCGAAATCAATCCATTGTACAATTTCTGCTCTAATAAAGGATCGGTGGAGAGCAGGGTAGTGCTGACCAGCAATACTCATTCGTTTCGTTGATCGGAGCTTTAACACTGACGGACAAATAGCTACATCGGTCTCAATATTACGTTAATCAAATGTATCAAATATAATTGCTTAACGAGATCTCTGCTATGCCTGCGCATGAATGTGTAATGTCTTCGCTGCTAATATGTAGAACATATATAGAGACTGGCTTTAATTTAGTTTAGAATTATTTTAATTGAGAAGGAAGGGTTCCGTCGGTAAATTTGCACGCTATCATTTTCGCATTTATATGTCGATGCCTGGCTCAGTTATTATTATATTATTAGCAAATAAATAATTCATCTAATAGATTAATTTCAACAAAGGAACTGTCATGGTCAACAAAACGATTATAACAAAAATATTAAGCATTTAACTGTAATGACAATGAAAAAGAAAAAGAAAAGGAAAATGAAGTGTACAACACACATCTATACCGGCAATATGAGCTCGAACGTGCGTTTATATTGAAACTTGGGTGAAGATAGACAACACACAAAAAAAATGTTCATATATTCCGCAATGAAAAGACACAGGAAAGGAAAATAAAGTAATTATTTGATTCGAAATCAGTGGATACCTTCTCTTTCTCTCTCTCTCTCTCTCTAGTGTGTGCAACTGAATGCGACACTTCAACAAAAGGCCATCATGTAATCGACTTCTCCATCAACGTTGCGACATTCCTTATTCCTGGAATTCCTTTTTAGGGCAAGCTTACGGGTACTTTTCTCAATAAGTGTATAAAACTGTAAGAATAGAATATATTCCCCTTAAAGGGGAAAACGGTGGGATACACCCTCCAACAGAAAGACTGTATTCACGTAGAACAATACGTTATTTTATTGTTTCTTTTTTCATATCTCTCAAAAGTAGACAACTGACGACTGACGACTGACTGACTATACAACTTGTTACTTATACTTTGGTAATAATACTTAAGTGCAAACATTCCAAAATGTGCAACAGTATGGCACGGTTGATGAACGTACGGTTCTCATCAACATGACAATGATAAATATTTTCTCTCACTATAAGATGCTTCGGAAATGTTTATTGAAAATTGATGCAATTGATGATGCAATCCGCCAACTTACATACTCTCCACATATATATATATATATAGATATTGAGGACCTACATTGAGGAAACGCATGAACGAGATATTTTTGAAAATACATAACAGTATATAAAAAACTGAATATTTGAACCGTGTCTAGAATTAAGACTAAATTGTTCCATTCATTTTGTCTTATTTTTATACGTATCTCATACACATTACGCATTAAATTACCGAAGTAATTCATTTTGTTTCACTATTTATTATAATATTAAACAATAAGCTGCGTTTAGTTACACTTTACACTTTGTGTACGAAAGCACGGACAGTTAATTTTAGCGAAGGCTAGGCGATGTGCATGATTCCTCATTACACATTCTCTCAGTGATAAAATTATAATCGGCTTGAAATTGAAATTTCGATCCTCTATGCATGGACTTGGGCGATTTTTTTTTTTTTTTTTTTCATTTTTGTATACGTACTGTACCACAACCTTCTTATAAATTGGCCCGCGATGGCTAATAAAGGGAGTAGTAAAACAGCACGAAGGGATACTATATGCTGGTATGTATTTGCTAATATCTATGAGCTACAACTCAATTTGAAATTTGCATTACACTTTTTTGTGAAAATAATCTAAAAGAAGCTAAGCGATTTGCTTTCATTATCGTTCGCAATGTGCATTGATGGTTTGCTTTAAGGCGCTCAGCAACTTATCTACCTATATTCTGTTTGTTATGTATGTAGAAGACATGCGGTATGTACCGCAAAATTCCTGATCTGCATGAAGCGGTAATATCTTGTTGCAACGTATCGATGTTTCTCTGTTGAAATAACGATTACGATCTTTACGGACTTTGTCTAAATTATTCGAAGCGATTTTAAGTTTTTACTTTCTACTCTTGTCAGATTAGGTTTAAATAAATCAATGAAAAAATATCTGTGCTTACGTAAGCTTACAATTGATAAAATCTCAAAAATTTTCACTATATCCGCTTTTCGAATGTCCTTTATGAGGTTCTCATCTCTCCTCTCATGGACGATGTTATGTTTCTTTACCGATTTTTATACTCAGGTGTGCGGATCTATATATATATATACGACAACATATTTGAATATACCCAGCGCTGTTATAAGACATTATTTATGCGATGATGTCATATATATTTGATTAATTATTTTTTCATTTATTTCTTTTAATTTTTTTATGTGATTTGGTAAATAAAAATGATATATTTTTAATAAAATATATATATGTACAAAGAGAAATTAAAATAAATAAATAAAAGCGAACAGCTTTTTCGAATTTATTATAAATTCGCCAATCAGTGGGGATAGTGGAGACAGGAGTGGAATTACGTTCCAATTTTATGGCCCGGAAATATGCATCGCAAACTTATAAAGTAAATTCACTTGTGATTAGCATAACGTTTAGAATCGATTTAATTTTGTTCGTCTATTCGTCTGTGCATCTCTACTATTCTCTACCGTTTGCTATTGGTGTTTGCAACTTACCTTACAAGTGCGTATACAATTCCTACCTACCTATCGAATTTAACAATTTTATAAATTTGGGTACAAAAAGGAACGTGCATGCAAAGCAGAGACATTTTCATACATATGAGTGTTGCTTAAAGTTGATAACATATAAAAAATATCAAGCCTTTTATTTAAATGTCAATATTTGCAAGAGATTTTGAATAATTTATAAGCACCAAGACTGCTATTTTTAAGTCAACACAAGACAAAGGCATTGTATCCTTAATACTTCTGTGTAATGCTTATCATGTTATGCTGTACACAAAGCATGCATTATGGGAAGATTGACAGTTTACTGAGAACATTTAATAACGTATAAGGAAATTACTTTGTGCAAACCTACGCAATTGCATACGTTTTCAGTTTTCAGTTTTTGCGACTGACGAAATTATTGATCTACTTGTTGTAACCAAGTAGAAGCACTAGATATTTGGGTAGCGTTAGAAACTTGCAAACCGCACACCATCGTTTCTAACCTATTATAAATTTTCGCATAACATCGATGCCTTGCCATCTTATGTTCCATTCGTTTATTGAATCGATTTGATATAAATATTGTGGATGATATTCATTCAATGCCGTATGAATGGATGTGGAATCGTTACCTTGCAGATAGCCAGAAACATGTACTAAAAATAATTTAAATGGCTTTCATAGCAAAAAAAAAAGAGAAGAGAAGAGAAGAAATAATATCTAAACAAAAGAATTTGAAGCCTGCTTTTGCGCTGGTAGACGCACCTGTCAGTTACATTGCCCAAGTTTGAGTACAACCCTAAGAAGTGCTATAATAAACAAAAGAGAGAAAAAAAGAAAAAAACAATGAACATCGTTCACCCACCCTGCCTCTCGTTCGAAATTATCAAGCAGAAAATTATAATAAAAAAGGAAAATCCATCCAGACCAAAACAAATCAAGCCAAACCTATTATTGAGCTGAATGAAAGTACAATTTTCAATTGGAAACTAATCAATTGTTTCGTTGAGGTATATATAGATAAGTATTGAACACAACAGCAACAAAAAGAGAAAAAAAAAATTGTTTGTTTTGAATCCATTGTTCGTGCGCTATTGTAAGAGTTCGTATATATACATATATCTGCTTCTTCTTCTTCTTCTCCTCTTTTTTTTTTTTTGTATTTTTTTGTATTTTTTTTTTTGTATTGTATGTGGAAGTTTTATTTAACAGATTTAATATCCCCAAAGGATGTTACTTCCCAATGGGTTTACGAGCTAAAGAAATTGCTGATTGACCCCAAAACTCTGCATAGGTACGTTTATTCACATTTTCTCCACTACATATGCAATACGACTCGCATTTGTTTATCATTTTTTTACTTTGAATTTATTCATGTTTTTGATTTTTTGCCCTTTTTTTTTTTTTTAGTATAAATGTGTGTGCCCACCACTATCGACATTGAGCTCCGCGTCGGATAAAGTTACTCCATTGTTATTTTGTCAGAATCCATTTTTTTCATTATTATACATTTTTATATATATTGTACTCGGCTTCGTGTACTATGATGAACGAACAATACGCTCTCCTCCTAACTTAAATTAATCACACTTTTTACATTTATTTGTAGGTAAAATAAAAAGGCATCCAGACTATAATTAATGACAGTAACAATTTTAACAATTATGCCGAAAACAAAACAAAATTCAAATTTATTAAGTACACTTCACATTTTCCCGTTTTAATGGAGGCTTTTCGCCCTTGTTGTTGCCGGGTAAGTGTTTATTTATTTATTTACTTTTATTTTTATTTATTTATTTTTTTTTGTTGCTTAAAAAAGAAATTCGCTTTTATATGTTTTTTTTTTTTTTTTTTATAGTCAACTTTACGTTTCAATTTTAATAAGCTCGGTACACGACAGAAAGCATTCTAAATTGAGACAATGTTTGTTCAAACAAAAATATTTTGCAATAATAATAACGCGCAAGCACGCCTTCACATCGAGCGGCAAGACAAATATTAGACACCCTCTGTTTTTTCTTCTTCTTTTTTTTTTTTGTCACAAACCGCTATGCAATTATGATCCCTGCGATCATAATTAGTGCTTACGTATCGCAGCTGCATCAATCAATGCAAATTCACAAAAAAAAATCATCTCAACTTGCACACCTAAGCACTTAATTTCCTTTTTATTAGGTTCACAATAAATTGTTCGCCTGAAATTTGACGAATCATTTTTAACGTAGACGTGAAACCAACTTGTATGCATACGCCTTTCTTAACGCAAAATGCAATCGCAAAATGCATAACGAAAAATGAGTATTCGTGCCGTTGAGTTAATCGCTTTGAAAGATCTCTAAAAATTATTTTAAATAGTTTTTGCTTTCCTACGCCATTCAGAAAGACATTTTCGAATAGTTATGAAATAGGGGATATCGCAAAAAGGGTCTCATTATCAGTCGAAATTTTCAAACTCTTCGAAACGAAGTCGTTTCTATACGCCCGATATAATTTTGCCAATGATAGCGTACAGTTATTATAAGATTATTCAAATGGTGTTGTTGTTGTGTCGCCTTCAACTAATGTACATTAAGCACGAAGATCACGTGAGTTGATACCGTAACACTTTTCCTTTTTCATTAATTCCGAGGCCCTTGCAAAGCAATTACCAAAAATGTGAGAGGCATGTCTCATAGCATGTGTCAATAGCTTGCAAATACAAATTTGACTGATATAAGCCAAGGTCGGGATGCATTTCGTTCAGTTTGATGAAGTAAGAGTAATATTTTTGCTTAATTATTAATAATCAATTATTAATTTTTACTGTTATTGTTAATTAAGAAATGTTTTTAAAAAAAAAAAAAACGTGCTTTCATATTCTGCATTTTACAACAATTTTAAATACTTGATCAACGCAAAAAAGTCTTTCAGCCAATTCATGCCATGTTCAAGCGTGCCGTTTATGGAAGTAGTAGTATAATTACAAGCAATCAAAAATCACATGAGAATGTCTATCGATGCTGCACAAATAATTCGATCCGTCAATCGACAAACCATAGCAATCCATCAATAGCAACAATACGAATACAGTTTATCGTACACTCAAACTCTACGATTTTCAGATCGATTCGCAAAACAAATGTAAGCCATATTAATATGCTCCGTCTTCTGTTAAAGAAGAAAGAAAGCCTTAATTATGAAGAACATAAAATATTCATTTCTAATTTTTATAAATAAATCGTAATTATTGAGTTGAAAGATTTTGGGTGGGATGTGGGATGCGGCGCTGATAGGGCACAACTTTCATATCTCATCGCTATGAGAAAGATGCCGTCTAAGATTGTTACGACGTGTCTGTCGCTGATGTCAAAAGTAAATAATATTGTAATGGAATGACTGGTTAAGTAATACTTAACATATTAATTTTCATATGTATTTTCAGTTGAGAGGAGCAGCTCGTCGTATTACTCGTCGTTTAATTCGTACAGTTCTTAATTCTGATAAATCAAAATATTCGTTACGGATTTAAATGACTTAAAATGAATATTTGTGCGATACATTATGATAGGGTTTATTGTGTTTCGCACAATTGTGCTGCGCACGGTGTTCTATTCAGACGCTTTCAGCATTTCCTCGCTGTAGTATATTAATGAAATGATGAATGAAATAATGAGTTTTTTGTTTAGAGCATTAACACGAGTTGCAAACAAAAACAATTTTTCAAGTGCAAAACTTTGACATTACAAGCGTCCTGTGAAGCTGCCACCTACGGCTGTTTACATCTCGACAAGCGACAATTAATTCGATTCATAACAATTTAATTACAAAGTTGCAAATTTTAAAATTTTCTTATTTTAAGTATTTTTAATTATTTCCGTTTGCATATTTCAAGAAGATCTTATTAAGCCATTTAAGCATAAAAACGCACCAAACCGCTTAATGTTACGTTATTAAAATTAAAAGAATATTTTATCATTGTTCGTTAATTAAGAGGTTTTACAGCAATATTGTAAGCTCATTAAATCTCCTCTCTATGTTGAAAGGAAAATGATGACTATCTAGGAAATTATCAAATTTTTCTGAACTTGGGAACATAATTAATTGTAGGAGGCTATCAGAACTTTAACATATCACTTTATATTATGAACGTCCGCATATAGATGCTCATAAGAGCATCTTGATGCGCTAAACCATTATACTAAACGTCGTAATCCTCAACCTCAAGTATATCGAATGAATTCAGATGCTCAGGAATTAAGTCAATTTTCTCTTAAAACATTTAAGATCAAGCTTCGTTTCAGTATCGTGGGTTGCGTGAACCATCATCAATGAACGTTCAGCCAAAAGTGCTAAATTTGCTCAACTTACAAAACGGTAGCCATTCGATTAGTAGATCGGACGCTTACGACTAAAAGGTTTTCTAGAGATATTTATTAATAACCCAAATATGAAGCAGTCACAGAGACGGAAAATTTGATCTTTGAGTCTCACAAACATGTAATGCGATTGACAATTAGCTTAACTTTATCCAAATTATAAGACGGCCAGCCCGAGTACGCTTCAATATTGTAGTTAACGTTGGACATGGGAAGAGCAGGCGTAATGGTAGATTTAATTTGAAATGGCAAGCGAAGGTTCTACTTCTATAATTACCGTAGCGTAAGACATATTTTTTGGCGAAGATACTGCGCACATGCGCACATAAAAGTTAAGTTTACGATTCAGAATTTTTTGAAAAATATTAAATAATATTATCAACAATCAATTGAAAACAAAAGACAAAAATACTAGCAATCATGTGGGGGTCTTTGCGGCCTGCAATGTATGTGGTGGAGAAATGACAGAGAAAATATATATATTTTACAGTTGAATATTCGACTACCATCAACACATTCATCTCAAACTGCAGTGACACCCTTCGAATTGCGCTTAGACTCGAAGAGGTTGCGTTGACCTACGTTTACGTTAAAAACTTGTTTTTCTAAAAACATTAGAAAGGTTAGGAATCAATTGACGACACATTAAGCTGCAATTTCCCCAATAGGAATACATTTTATATAGTAGCTCGGAATTTCAAGTAAGAAAATTCGTTTTTAAGCAAAGATACTTTCTCTCTATACTTTAGATGCGTCAAAGCACCGCACCTATTATTTCTAAAAAAATCTACATCGGTGCTTACCCATAAGGGGCAATTGGCAATGGTGTAACGTCTCCGTGAAAGAATAAATTATTTGCTCCGTAGCATAATCTCAAAGCAAGTGAGAAAATTGTATTCTTTTTCAATATTTGAATACCTCTGACCTAAAGATAAATATTTGCTTATTAGCAGACAATTAACTACGTAATGATGTGATTTTAAGTTCGAAAGAACGAATCGAAGATAACGATTTGGAGCGATTAGCTCTACGGTCTACCACGTAATTTGTGCTTCTCCGAATACGAAGAACTTATAACTTGTATACTCGATAAGAAGATATCGTAATCAAACAATATTTTTACCATGAACTGATGTAACTTTGAATGTTTTATTTCGTAATAATTGTAAAAGGAATGTAACGTCTAGCGTAGCTATTTAAAGTAAAGATGAAAGCAGTGTGAGTCAGACAATAAGCGAAAGAAACGTATTAGAGGCGTAATAACAATATGCCGTCACAATATAAGTACATCGTTCTATATATAAGTATAGCAATCAATCTGAGATGTAATGTACATAACATAAAATGGCCATACAGCAAATGTAACATAGTGAAGATTAGTTGAATGGAAGAAAGAGTTTTCAAATTTCTTTTGCTGACAATGATATTGATGCAGGGATCTACTTAATAAACGAGTTTCACGTATTGCCAGTGAAAAGGAAAACTTTAAACACACACAACAGACATGTCAATGTATTGAGTTTATAAGTGCACCGATGTGGGTGTTTCTACGCTTTACGATTAATATAAGAAGTAGAGTAGCTTTCTATATATACCGGTCATTCGACTTGCACAATATGTCAATTATAAATTGAAAATCAAAAATATATATTTGAACTAACTGCTCATAGACAAAGTAACATAAAACGAAATCAGAGAACAACTTTATAGTATGAAATTATCGGATAAAATTCTTGCATTTTTTCATCGATCGAACTCTGCTCTGCTACTAGGTTCCACTCAGCACTAATAGGCAAATATGGATTCGCTTAAGTAGTATGAAGCATATCCGGTCTGATATTTATCGAGATAGTATAACAACAACAACAACAACAACAACAACAACAATATTATTGTTATACGAAATTATGCGAAATATTATTAAATTCAATTTTTTGTTTTTAATTTTTTCTACACGTTTCAACGATTTACGAACGATATGAAAAACTTGATACATTGACTTGAATCTATTGCATATGTGAAGTATTTGCTGTATCCGTACTCTATCATTTAACTAACGGTCAGTCGTAAAAAGAGTAAAGTTTACAGAACAAATACACACGTAACTGGCAGAGTTATTTAACTACGGATGACTGCTTACACAACAACACATAATTCAAGTAGCGTTGGCAATTATTTACCTTTACTGTGGCTGCTGCTAATTGTGTTTAAAAGATTCTCGTTAAACTGTTTGAGTTCTTTTTTCTTTTTTCCTTTTTTCCTTTTTTTTTTTTTGGTAAAATTTTGTACACGAAGAGTTTGAATAATGTTAGTTAATATAACGAAAAAGGTAATTCAAACACAAAGTACGACATTTTCGCCAATATAAAATTAATGAAAGATGACAATCTCTGGTCATTAGATATGCTTTCATGAAAATTGAGGGAAATGTTAATGCTTGCAGTCCCGAAGAGTGGTAGTACACCACATCATATAAAGCATCGAAAATTCTCTATCACAATCACCCTAAGATGAAAAGATAAAATTTGCATTCTTAAGTGAAAAAAGTACAATTCTCTGTTAACAGCCCGAGAGGTTCACACGTTTCCATTCGCGGCAACTGCAAAGTTGATAAGATTGACCAATCAGTCATACCTTTTCCTGACACGGACTTTGCATTCTCTCGCTGCATTGCATTTACGTTAACCAATCAATTAATGAAGGAGACCAGGAGGAGAAATTGCCAGAAAGGTAATCATTTGAGAAACGGTATGAAGCGCTGCTATCACTTTACAGGACAAACTTTAAGACGATGACAGCCATAGTCGTAGACTAAGTCTGTCATTCTGGAATACATACAGTGTAGTCAGGTCTTAATCAGAATGATCTTTATAGGGCCTTTCGTATAGGTACTTTCCCTCTTTCTGCACTGTCTTAGCAAGAAAATTCTTTTCCACCCTTTCACTATTATCTACTCAGATCTCGATCATCTATCTGATGCTGCTTCACATTTCCGTCTTTCAAGGCGATTTTGTGCATTTTTCTTATGTTTCCTGAGATAACGGCTGAATGCAGGGCGGCCGCGTTTAAAATCACCAAAACTAATTGTATTCTCTACGTTTTTATGGAAAAGGGTCAAAATAATACTTGCCAAGCCATTGCTCTGCTTGAACGATACCTCTTTCCTATTAAAAGGCTATCCTTTATCAGCCCATGAAATTCATTCCAAAATTTTTCCATTGTCTTGAGAGTCACAAAGGAACGGTCATAAAACATCTATAAAACTTGCAAGGTAAAAATCATTTCGAATTGTCAACAGTGATGACGTCTATAAGTTAGTGTTGCAAACTTATTGCCTGACGTGTTATGTGTTTTGTTCTGAATGAATTACCTGAATCGGAGTGACGCATTTACAATAGTTTGCTAATCATTTTTTAAATAATTGCATTAGCATCACTAGCTCTAAACCACAATTATATAAACCCCTTGATTTAAGAATCAAGTAAGAATATTGATAGAGGATAGAGTACCAGAAACGCCCAATATGAAGACTTTACGCCGAGTTTTAAATAAAAAACTATTCTAAACTTTCGGGATAAATATTTGATCTTCGATTCTTAGCAATTGTGCTTGGCTTTTAGTAAATTTCTTTAGCACATACATATATGCTAATAGACGTTTTTCCATTGATGCTCATCGCTATCTGTCGAACGATTGTAACCCATAGAAAGGTGTGAGGGAAACATTTTAGCACGTATCGATAAGTATAAAAAATGGCATCGATCACACCATTTATGTCCATCTGTCCACTTTTCGTCTGTTGGAACACCGAAAAAGAGCTTAGTTTTGCTAACTTAGTAGTAGTAGTAGTAGTAGTAGTAATAGAACTTAGTAGTGCCAATACAATTAAAACAAGTTCAAGTATGTAAATATGGTATTCATGATGATGAGGCGTGGTGAAATACCAGAAAAATATGATAATACAGTACGCGATGTGCATCAAGATCAAGCACAAATTGCTGATGTGACGAAAAAAATTTGTCCTAAATCGAAATTTTCTCAAACAACGGATAGTTCGACAAATGGTTTTTCGCATAAGGGGAAAAATTTTATAGACGTGATGTGTAAAAATTGGCCGAAAGATGAAAAATATGTGCAACTGGCTATGGAGTGCATTTTATATAAATCACTTTTAACTATTGTTCGCAGTTTTTCTTTTCCAAGAAAAAAAATGCGAATACAAGACATGGAGACGGCGTCAGGAATGAATGCGCTTTTCACAGCCTTTTTCATATAAATTTTTCGCGCTTTCTATTATTACAATATATCCACAAAATAAATCTGTCAGACTTAAATCACACGTGGTAGAATAGTCATGTTCCTAGAGACTGGGTCTTCGCCCAATATTTTTATTAAATAACTCAATTTTTCTGTCAACAGTACGGTAGATGACAGCGAATTCCTCATAATCCTGCGTATTGGATTATCTGTAAGTTGAATTTTCTCTCTCGCTTTCGGGCTCTTGTCATATTGTGGATCCATAGCATAGATCCTTTAGCTTCAAATTTTGATAGGGATTTATATAACTTACGAGTGCTGCTAATGCTAATGCTCCTTTAAATGATAGCTAAATGTTAGAAAACCAAATCACTCTAATGAAAAGACGAAGACGTAACGCGAAAACTGAAATGCGCCGGCCTTAGTTCACAAGCTGATATTTACATAAATCCACATTTCATTGCTTTTAAGACGACTACGTTACAGCGGTTAGAAACATTATCTGTAGCAGTTGGAATGAATACGTATGTAGATGTGTGTTTGTGTGTGTGTGTGTGTGTGTGTGTGTGTGTATGTATGTTAACGGCATCCAAGGTTCGTTCCAATTCAAATTTAGTTTTCCTAGATTTTTGTATTTTTATTTTTTTTTTTTTATTCTTTCTTTTCTATATATATATATATTTTTTTTTTTCCAATCTATTATTAAAATGTATGTCTTAAGCCATCGGTGGTAGTACTTATTTCGATTTCAATGGAAGTCGACTCTTGAAACCTTTTTTATTTTTATTTTTATATTTATTTTTCTAAAATGTAAACAACACAAAAGAAAGTTTTTAACCTTTTTGCTCCTTTTCTTCATTGACTCCCTTTCTGTTCATCGACAACAAATACAGTTTTGACAATAGCTTAGAAATCACAAAAGCTGCAACTGACAGCAAATATTATGCTCATGTCAATTGACATAAAACTTATACAAAATAAAAAAAAGCAAAGTAAAGGAAAGAGAATTAAATAACTAATACATAATATATTAATATGCAGACATTAAAAAAAATAAAAAATAAATAAATAAAAAAAAAAAATACTAGTTAAATGTTTGTATTGAAGCCATTAGTATTTAAAAATTTTTTCAACGCTAATTTATTTCAAGAGGAGAAGAAAAAAAAAAAAAATGAAAAACTTAAATAAATAAACTTTTAGAGTCGGCATCATCCCAACCTAAGCATATGTGTACGAGTAATAGAATTATGTAAAAGAAAGATAAAAAAAAAAAAAAAAAAAATTAAAAAAAAAATGTAATATATTTTATTTTCCCTCTCTCTCTCTCTCTCTCTCTCTCTCTGTCTCTCTCTTTCTTTCTTTCTCTCTCTCTCTCTCTCTCTCTCTCGCTCTGTCTCTATCTCTCTCCATCTACCTATCTATCTATCTATCTATCTATCTATCTATCTATCTATCCCTCTCGCTTTACCAACAACCCCTAAAACTTATATTTTACTTTCCATGAACACTCGCATTCGCGCTCGTACTCGTTCTTATTTATAAATATTACACACATTTTGTTATCGTATCTTAACCGCAATACATCTAAACAAGCAAAAAAAGCAAAAGAATGAAAAAAAAAAAAAAATAATAAATAACGAAAAAAACTACAAAATGTTGCATATTCATAATAAAGCGAGTGAGTGGCTGAGAAGGACAACAACGAGACGGTCTTTTTTAATGCAGACGGAAATAACAAAAATAAAAAAAACGAAAATAACAAACACCAAAAATTCGATTGTTACTGTTGGTGAGGCTTTCAAAAATGTTTTAATATTTTTGAAATAATCTTTGTGGGTTGATATGTCAAACAATATGCTTCCTGACGGTGGATCAATATAAGTACATCAGCACACCTAGTGTGTTTGCGTGGTTGCTGGTGTTGTTGCTATTATTATTACGTTTTTATTTCAATGATTTTAATTTCTTGATTAGGAAATTAAATCATATTTATCTTGAGTAGTCTATCGACCACAAAAAATCTAATTGTTTGTCGACAATCACTCTCAACGCAACACACATTTAATTTGTGTCAACTGAGTTCGTCTTTGAAACATGCGTTGTTATTAAAAACCGCCCTCAGTTTGTAAAATTTTAAAGCTATTCATTCGATAAGTATATACATATATACATACACACACATATATATATATATATATATACATACATGCATACATATAAATTTATACGTATGCATTGTATATGTAACATTAAGTGCATATGAACGTACAATCAAGAAGAATTTCACAATTACTATTGTGCTTGTTGTTTGCGTGTACAATGCTTCATATTTCGTAAGAGAAACAAACCTTTCAAGTTGGCTTTTGTGTTTCGCTTTTAATTAATTTGCTTGTGCTATTATTTCAACTTCTGTTCTCTGTGCGACTTGTAAAACACACTCCTTTTCTTCTTCTCCCACCGCCGGAGGTGGTTTGTTTTTATCTGAATATTTGTAACTTACTGTGTGTGAATAAATTTCTCTCCTATTAAAAGTCTTGAGACAATTTCTAGGATGCCACTCCTTTAACTTAAATTGCAGCTAGCTTTCAGCTAGGTATGATCAGTGTGCCCGTTGGGATATTTAGGCAATAGGCAGAATTGTTCAGAATAACTTAAAAACCTATGTGCTATCAACTGTAGCGCAAGTACTTCTATTATTATTATTATTATAAATTTCGCCAGGGAAATAAATTCTAAGACTAAAGTCTTAAAAGCACTAGGCATCTAAGGCTTTCGGCTTTTTATTAAAAACTCTACTGCACTTGAGATTTGAACCTACGACCATTGAGTTGCTAGTCGAGACTCTTACCTACTCGGCCACTCAGGCGGATCAAAATACTTCTAAGCTAAATTCTATATTCTATCTATTTACTTCTTTTAATTATGGAAAATCTCCTGCCAAGGATCAATAAAAACATAATCACTGCTAACGAATATAAAAAATGAATTCGAAATGCGGCGAAAGCTCTGGCAAAATAAACTAGCCCTATAAAAAGTATGCGTCGCCTGTCGAAAAGTAGAGATTAAAACTCGCAAAGTCTTTGTCCGTTTAGGAGTACTAGGCCTCTGCATAGGAGGCCGCGGCCATATTCATGCCATGATGTTTTTTTTTTTTTTTTTAGTTTCTTTTTGCCATTTAGCACATGGCCGGCAATGTTGCTGGCATTTAATCGGGGAAAGGCCTCGACACTCCAAGTCTCCAATTTCGTTTATGACAAATCGTGTCCATCGTATCGGCAAACAACAAATTTTAACATTAACATGTGAAAGGAACGATTCGGCACCGACATTTTCTCTCTGCCCATAAGGCATAGAAGCGAACAGAATGTTGCGCTTTTACGTGGAAGCTTTGATAATAATCGGTAATTTTCGAGGACGAGGCTTCCGTTGAGGATAAGCATTAGTGTATTTGAAACAAATACCAAATGGATAAGAATATCCGTCCGTGGCCAGATTGCTATAGCGAAGCTACAATGCGTTAAACAAAAAGTGTGGTAAGGAAAGTCCTTAATTGAAGGCCATCTCTATCTTCGATATCCGGCAAATGTAAAACTATTTTGAAAATCTTATGCTTTCGCTTGAAAATGTGCCAAGTTAATTATAATTACAATTCGCTTCGTAAGATGCGCGAGTGCAAATTTCATATTTTAGCGTTGTTCAATCTTTTAATCTAAAGATTAGTAATTAATTAAAAAAATTTTAAAATCATTTTGGAGCTCTAAACACATTACGCGCTCCACTGTGATGAATATTAGGATCTCAAGTTGTTTGTATTTGCTCAACTGGATAACAATTCATTCGTTATTAATTATTATTGTCGCCGTTGCTGCTTTTATTGTTCTTAAGCTTTTGTTTTGCGCCATTTTTTAAATTAAAAAGACTGAGTGTAAAATATGCACAAGTACGAGTACGAGTACGAGTTTGAATTATAAAAAAATTATACCTTAAACGGTGTGAGATTAAAAACAACTAAGAAAATTATATACGGCTATGGCCGAATCTTCGATACCCAACACTTTTTTCTTCATATACAATGTACAAATATTTATCGTTATAGTTCACAAGTAATGAGTAAAATACTCTTTTTTTTTTTTTTATTTTTTTTTTTTTTTTTATTTTACTTTTGATGAAAACACAACTTGTTTTTTTACTGTGGACATGTCCTCTAACCGATTTAGCCTATTTTCACTACCAACCTGGGTGAAATAGTCTCCACTGTTTTTGCCCAATTTAAAGCCGACATCTTCATTTTAGCGTCCATGACTACGTTTACTACAGACAGACAAGCAGACAGACAGACAAACAGACAGACAGGCAGGTAAGATTAAACCAATTCGGAATTTGATGCTAATTAAGATTAATAAATAAATATGTGCATATACTTTTTAACTTCTCTGAAGCTTACTCCCATAATATTGCAAACACTTTGACTAAATGAATATATCGCGATCCTTTGTTTGGCGGATATAACAAATGAATGATATCAACTAAACGAGAAAACAAATTATTATATGAATTCTATCGACATATAACAATTCCTCAAGCTCAAGGTCCATTAAATGAGAAAAAAGAGAAGAAAAGAAAAAGAAACAAAAATATTGTTTGTTTATATCTTGTTATTAATTTAAACAAATTTTTTGTCTCATCTGACATACATATAAAAAAATTATTATATAGAGGGTTTCCCGAAATTAGTGGGTATTTTAGCCTTTTAATAAACTATATATATTTTTTATTTAAAACTTTTCAATTTTAAAAACATCAGCCCAACGAATATGTATGAATGATTATTTTGGTCTTTTGTACCATTCAGGCCCTATCTCTTAGAATATATATAAATTTTTATGACAATATGTCTTGTCATGACTAAGGTTTTTTTCTTTGAAGTTATCTTCAAGATGTGGCCTACAATTCACGATGTCAAACAAGTAAGTTTTCAGACCACTATCAATATTACCCTACAATTACGGTAAATTGGCTCATTTCTACAATCAAAGCTCACAAGCTTGTTTATTCCATCATTTATCATATATTGCATGTGATCTGCCGATATTTCATTTCTAATAAATCAAACGATGTCACTACATAGCAAAGTTTTTTTTAATTATAAACGTAGCTCCAATCATATATAAATATTATAATCTGCTGCAAACATTAATCCAGAACATGATACCACTATTCAATATGGCTATGTAAAAATTCAATTCAAAAGAAAGTTAACTGTAATCAGACAAGATTGACCAATAAAAAAAAAAATACCCAATAGCCAAAATCCAAATTTAAAAAAATTTCTTTATTGATTACACCGTACCAAAAATTGTATGTTGTTTGATGAACACACTTATATATAGTCCAATCTTATCGCAGTAAGTTGATATATTTCAAATCATTTTTAAAATGAAGGGCGAATTTTACCGAATCCAAGCTTGGTTCTTATGCAAATCACACAAACATTGCCGTCTAATCATAATAATGGCAATAATAACAATAATAATAATAATAATAGCAATAATAATAATAATAATAATAATAATAATAATAATGATAGTAATAATAATATTACTTCGTTTATTGCGAAAAGAAATAACTAAGTAACACTATATTATCATCGTTTGCATCGATAACGGTGTTGAACAGAACAACTTTGGTTATTTTTACAAAGAAAGGAAAACCAGAAATTCAAAAAGAAAAAAAAAAAAAAAAAAAAAAAACAAATAAAAAAAGGCATCAATATTTAATGCAATATGTTTACAACAATAACTCTTTACTTTAATAGGCACACACATATAACATATATACATGATACGCCATATAAATTACAAAAGCTTTTATTCTTTAAACAGAGAGAGCGACTTATATTTCATTTCTAATACTTGTATGCAGTGGAAGCATATAGTGATTTATGCAAATATGTAATAAGTACTATTCAGGTAAATGTTTATGCAACATGACTGAAATAATAAGTTTCAATCGGGTCTTAGTCAATACTTATAACGCTTGGCTGATGATTTAAACTATCTTTGTTATGTCATAAGGAATATCCTCATGAAAACCGGTAAGTATGTATATAAAGCGATAAGGCGACTAATCTCATTTCCATATTCGTCAACGAGGAAGGCGACAGTATACTATATTCAATATATATGATTGCGGTGTAAAACGAAACAAAGAACTGAAACGTTCTCAGAAATGTATTTTTATGAATAATTGTGACACATGCAGAGAATGAAATTTCCATGGTATGGGTGAAGAACATATAGCCAATTGTGTATATATATATATATATATATATTTAAATTTTTGGGAACTTTTTCACCTAATGAAGTCGCTCTTACCGATCGTGATTAATATACTGATTCTAGATCGTTTATTATGAGAGGGGGGTAGGGGGGTGGTAGGTAAATTGAGTTTTCATAAAATAATCTCTATACTGCGCACCCTAGGTGATGAGTATCCAAGATACGCCCTAAAGTTTTATTGTGTCGCTTGTGTGCACAGGATTTGGGAAAAGGCTTCTCGCCGCAGTCGGCGCAAATTGGCTGAATCGAATCTGACTCCGTAAGTACATGTACGTGCGAGTAGACGCGTTTTACGGGCTCGCGGTCGGCATTTGGTGGTGGATATGTAAATTACAAAGGAAAAAAAAAAATTCAAAAAAAATAAAAATAAAAATAAAATAAAATAAAAATCACAATACTAAGCTTCATGGATTTATTGTTATGTTAAAAAGAAAAGTTACATTAAGTTTTGCCAGAATAGAATTGTATAATCATTCGAGAGACGCACATCAGTATAAAACGTATTAACACACCAAGATGTCAATGCAATCCTTAAAACACGTGCCGCATCTAAGAGTATATAACGTACACACATATAGTTGAAGTATAACCGTTATGTGGTGGAGAAATTGAATTAAATTTGAAGAGCCCTTCATACCTAAATTGCGGTAGATCGGGGGTGTTCTTCAAGACACGCGTCGTTTATTTTCTCATTTAGAAAAGCAGGGATTAGTTTAAACTAAGTACTTAACTATGCAACTAGCAGCATGCTTATGGTGCTGGAACGATGAGCTGGCAAAGTTTGTCGCAAACATGATTTTATTTGTATTTGCCCACACATATGTCCAAACATATGCCCATATTGTACAATGTGTTTATATATAATAATAATAAGAATAATAATAATAATAATAATGTGTTTATGCGATCGTATGTAATGAAATGTTCGAAAAGCAATTATGGTTCTTAGGTAACCCTTGATGTTAATTTACAAACATTTTTGCTGTTAACCAGTCTATTGTCTGAATGCTGACGACATTCTCGTCAGTTAGATGATTATGCCAATCAATCGCTGGGGGCACTTAAGCAAGACTGGTCGGCAGTTTAGGAAGTATTGCATGCAAAAGCAAGCATTCAGTGATGGCCTACGAACTGATGTCACATATAAGTATTTAAGAAATGCCAATGTATATGTGTGCGTGTGTATTCGTTTATACATACGATCTAATACGTTTAAAAAAAAAAAAAAATAAAATAAAATAAAACCACTTAATCTAGTTCAGTGTGGGCTAATCATCGCTTTATTAGGCCATGCTTTTCAAATGTAAGAACATGTCGTGAGGACCTTTCCCTTGGTGATAATATCTTGAAATTAACCGAGCAGAGGCATCTCTCACAATTTTTATTTATGGTTTTTTTTTTTTTTTTTTTAATTGTAATATAGAACATCGTACGGACATATATATAAGATGTCGTTTCGTTGCTAATCATCGGAACTGCGCACTAAGCATATTATAATATTTTTGTATTCTTCCTGCGGATGAAGCTCTAAGCCGATTTACTAAAGTTACTTGTTGTCCATCCGTTTACCTGGCTGTTTGCTATGTGTCATTGTTCTCGAAATCACAAAAATTGAAATTGAAACTTTACAGTTAATTTGGATTCTACAGATACTAGAAATTTGGAAAAAGACCTAGTAACCTGCCTATATAGATATCTGAAACAACTTCAGGAAGAAATCAAAAATACATTTTTTTTTTTTTTTTTTTTCTAATGACATATTATAAATAGTTCGAGTTATATAAAAATATTTAGAAAAGTCTGGAAATATTATGCCACGCATGACACGCGCGCAATTAAGTGAAATACCTGAATATCCTAATTATCTAAAATGGATAGGTATGTATTCAAGATTTGTGAGAAGATAAATTAAGTAAAGATGGCTCGAGAAATTTCGGAAAATTTCTTTTGCAATTATTTGATTTGTCAGTCACGTGGCACTTATATCGGGTACTAGATCTTAAGTAAAATTTATGGCATTTTAAGAAGCGGTGTCGCTACCGAGTATGGGACGAAAGTGGTTAGAAAACTTTCGTCGATTTCCGACCTCTAAGACGTTAATCATTCTTGCGATCCAGTCAATGTTGATGTCTATCGCAAAGACTTTAATCGACTTCGATTGACGTTTAACGATTGGCGTACGAAATGGTTCGAAATTTTGTATTGTTCTTCTGCTTATACACCGACACCATATATATATATATATATATATATATATGTATTTTCGTAATGATCTGCACCACTACTATACGGCTGACTACTAGTGGCTGGTTAAGTGAAAAATTCAAATAAAAAAAAATTAAGCAAAACTTACCTAAACGCTTCGAAATTTCGGAATTATGCATTTTCGGATTGTCTTGAGCAATTTTCCTTCGTTGCAAACGGGACCAGACCATGAAAGCATTCATTGGACGTTTAATGTGTTCTTCGTTTTGTCTTTTCGTTGTGTTTTGTATCATTAAGCTAAAAAAAACATCGCTGTAAGAATAGAAAGTTAAATATACACATGAAAATGATTATATGCATAGCAATCGAACTGAATTAATAATATCACCTAGCACTACTTCCACCATTCATAAGAGTTCCCATGTTCTGATGTAAATTTGTCATTGGTGATGTTTGCGAATTGTGGTGTAAATGAGCCGCCGCTGCAGCCATGACAGAGGAGCTTGCCGTTGTTGACGAAGAGGAGGCTAAATTTGTTGAAGACTGATGATTTGTTTGATGGTTAATGTGTCGCAATGAATTTGACGTGCCTGACAGATTCGAGCAATTATTTTGTAAGATTGTGGGGGATGTCTGTATATGCAACGAGGAATGAATTGAATCTCCCCCTGGTACGGAATGCTGTCCCAGGTGTTGCTGAACGAAAGAGGTTTGTTGTGGACTTTGATTGCTTGGACAATTACTTGAATTAGTTTGCGGCATAGAGCTGCCACCTTGCGATATATTTTGAAAATTATATAACGTATTCAAAGCTACGTTGTGATTGCCGCCGTTATTTATTGCCCGGCTGGAGACGTGCTGATTATGGTGTACTGATGCTGCTAACTGCTCCAAATGGCTTTCAGTGGGTGAATTGATCGCTGAAGAGGGGCTACTAAAATGATTTTGAAATGTTTGTCCTGCCGAAATCGATAGAGGATGTGTAAGCGATATGCTGGAAAATGATATGGATGGAATACGTTCCATTATTCTATGAAGAACGACACACAAACAATGATACTAACTGAGAGGCTTCGGAAATAAAGCATGCGTTGCTGGGCACTTGCCAGATGTTTGGTATTAACACTAAAAATGAATAAAAATGGCTTCATCGAGTATTTTCATCAATAAAAATATATATAGATATATATATATATATATATATATATATATATATATATATATGTATATGTAAATATATAGTATATCTTATGTAATCACAATTCATTAAAATTTTTATTAAACGCTTAAATACTTAAAGTATTTTCATTCTCTACCGTGTGTTTACATTTCAACTAAGCCCAATTCATCAATACAACAAAGAGTCATAATTTATTTTGTTATTTTTAAATCATTGTCACAAACATGAAAAAGAGGCCAAAAAAGAAAAGGAATAAAAAATGAAAAATGAAAAAGAAAAACCCACAAAAAGTATGAACTTATATGTATACACACACACAAACATAAACACATCCATACATACATTAATACATAAATACATACATACATACATACATACATACATATTTACATACATCCGCAAGCAAAAGTTTCATTTACTTGTCAGTACGGAATGCATGCATGCTCCGACAAAACTTATAATTCTTAGAGAATGTTTAGCATATTAAAAGAAAAAAAGCAAAAAAGAAACTGATATGTCTTTTGTGTCGAATTTGTATTGGTGTCGCAAAAACTTGATTTGATTGATTGCTAAATATCTTACTTGCAAGAAATTGTGTACAAAAACCCACAACACAACCGTAATCGTATATATTCAGAATAAGGATCTTTAATACGCACCACCTCCGAATCCTACAGACGATATTCCCGTTCTTACACCCATCATTAAATGATGAACGCATATAAAGTTTGCTATACTATTTGCAACAGCTACTCACAGGCCTCTAATAAGCCATAAGCCGTGTAAGCCATATATATACACCATACACTATAAGCCTTAAAGATAAGAAAATTTACAGTTTGTTTTTTTTTTTCTCTCTCTTAAGCTCATAACAGGTTTTCCGGTAAATTGATTTGTCCCATCACTAAAGCGATTCTTCTTTTCACATATCACATACTTTTTCCATTATTCACTTCGGTTGTCATTATTTCTTCATTTGACGAAAGATGCTCGCCACTTGGGAATTTTTTAAATTTTGGTAACATGTTTCGTATCCGTGCGATTGTCTAGATGAACAATGATTTTTCTTTGCTAAACCAGATAAGTAGTGAGTCACTAGTCAACACGAGGACCACCGACTTTTTGCCTATACCTATTTTTACCGTTATGAATCATTTTGAATCATAATTTTTTCATCTTTTTATTCATAACTTTCGATCCTGCAAAGATATTTCGAAATTCTTCTATTCAAATCGTCAGAACCGCTTGCACACCGATTATGAATACATTAAGAATTAGCGATAAAATTAATCTAATTCTAATTAATAAAATTGGGTGAAGAATTGGGTACTAATGCGCATTAGAATAAACTGGAAATAAATTGGAATTAAGACTTAAACGTTACCGGTGGACAAGTTAGTAACCCGATCAGAACAATTTTTGTACTGAACGTGACTATGATGCTGGCAAACAGCCAAGTCATAGCTTTATGGTATAGAAAGTCATAGACGAAAATATAAAAACATATACGTTGTGAGCTTATATAGAATCAGATTTCGGTCATTTCGTGACCTCGTACTCTTAATCGATGGAGGATTATTTGTACCAAATTTCAGCGTCCTGCATACTTTTCTGTTACTGTAGCGATACCATAAATGTTACACGTTCAAATACCGGATAACAAAACAGCTAAGGAAGAACTGATTATGGGTGCTTAAAAGTCTTTTCATTTATATAAACGCCATCAAAACGTATGGGAATTTTACGTATTTTCTAAGGGCAAAAGTTCAAAATGGTCATACTGACCCGTGCGGTAATGGTTAAAGATATGCCTTCTCTTGGACTATTCACACTTTCATGCCCAAGAAGAAGTATCAATACGGCAAGGCCATCTTCTCACTCCGACTACAGTTTCTCAGGCCCATGAAAATTTATACCATGCCAGTCCGGTCGTGAAATTCTAATGAACGTGTCAAGCAGCTCGACTGTACAGAAAAGAATAATTTCATGTAGAGTTTCCCGTCACCTAGAAATGTCTCCCATTAGCGGAATTGTATCCACCGCGTGTTAATAAGAGTCGATTAAAAACTTGATTATAGCAAAAGAACTATGGATTAGCCAACCAGAGGAATGCACCGAAATACATGCCTTGCTCTTCTATAACTATTCGCATAAAAACTTTTGATAAAAACTTTCTCAAAATCTCGGCGCAATTTTCAGCTTTCGCACAGCGTCCACATGTTCGACGTTTATGCGAGTAGTAAAGCAAGAATTTTCGAAAAAAATATGAACAGAAGAAATGCATATTCGAACAAGGTTGGATTCGTGCCAACTTGAAAACTTTTCGTTGGTTATGCAATGCCACAGCAATTATTATAGAAAGCTGTAGAAAGGTAAGTTAAAAATTTGCAGGAGAACAACGCTTGCCTTCCCCTTACGAGTAGAGAGGACGGATTGGGTAGCACCTCAATCGACGAAAGGAATGATAACTGATGTGTAAGGTTATTTTATTCAAATCGCCCAAGAGCTCGCCACGCATTGTTACAACTGAATCTTGTTAGCAAATAATTACACTTGACACTGCCGGACATCCCGGACAGTCTTTTTTTATATAATACTTTATTTGAATTTTATTTTCACAAACCAAAACGTATTTTGACCTTAAGAAATATAAAATTTGTTAATTGTGCTTTTATTTGAGAGTTGTTTCAGTTTAACTGCAATCTGTATGCCTAAATAAAGCTGTTCTCGTCCCACGCCTTAACACTCTACGATTATTATGTGCGAACAATAACCGTTGACTTCACTTAATTCTGGCATGGCGTACAACAATGTAACCTATGCGTATAAATGTAAAAATGTATTTTGCATTTAAAAAAAAAAAAAAAAAAACTATGAAAACTATGTGGAATAATCATTGTAATCATCGTCTTTATACGCATATCTTTATTTTATGTAAAAGTGCTCACATTGGTTTATTTATTCTCCCATTGTCCCCCCGTGACTGGTCAAAATAGATATTTCATCGTTACATCGTCGCCTCGTGTCGTTCGCTTTCCTTTGCGCATTATGTTTAGTTTTATTTTTAATACAGAGATTTTTTAAGGGTTACTTTACTTTACTATTATTAAAATGCGTTAAATAATCCCTTTAGGGTCCCCCAACTGGTCCGTACGCCGTTTAGTGGCATGAATTTAAGGTTATTGTGAAAATTTCTTTGTATTGACTTTAAAATCCTTTTTAGGCTTACACGTGTTAAATACACTCAAGTTGGATTAAGAGTGTTTAAAAAACAATTTGGGGTTAAGCATTTCAAATAACAACGGCAACAGCAGCAGCAATAGCAGCAGCAGCAGAAGCAGTAGCAGCAACAACAACAACAACAACAACAATATAAAAAGGGTTAAATTTTGAATATGATTTCAATTTGTTTAATGGTCTGCGAGTTATTGGCATTTGAGTGTCCGTCATTGTTGTCGTACATTAGATCCTTACTCAAGCACAGAATAAAACAAAGAAAAGTACTATGCGCCGTTAGACCACACGATTCAACATACGGTGCATTTATTTACAGTATGGCCCCCTGCGAGTCACTCTCTACTTTATATTTCTACTTAAAACGTATAGAAAATTAAAGACATCTTCAAAGAAAAAAAAAAAAAGCGAAAAGCAAACAGTCCGCATATTTGCAATTGCACTTTCTTGGGGTCTTAGTTAATATATGGGTATAGTTCGATGCTAACGATATCAAAAAACGCAGATATGTTGGAGCATATGTGACTTTTTGATTTTTATATTTTCGAACGGAAATGATCATTAAACTCTTTCAATATATACTTTCACACTTATGTGAACCCATACGCATACTAACGTGTATACATATCTATTATATAGACTTGAAGCTCCAAAACAATCAAAATTCTACAAAAGATCTGAAGGATTATAAAAATTAGCAGAGGGTTTCTCTATGATTTAGTTGTTTAAGAAAAAAAAAAAACTGCTCCTCAAGGTTATTACATTAACCATAGCTTTTTTTCCTTCTCTATCCGCAATCTGTACTGACCACAAGCATAGCAGCATGGGTAGAGGACATGCCCAAATGCTTAAAATTAAAAAAATGAATCTTATGCGCCAGTGTCAGAATCGAATGCATTCGATCGAATACGTTAAGCGTTTTTGAAGTTTCCTCTAAAATTCTTATATCATTTATGATCAGAAACGTAGTTATCTAAAATTCGCTCGAGATTTATTGTTGTGTGCGAAGTTAATTAGTGCGATGTCCTAGGTCTTGATTTTATTTACTACTTTTTTTTGCGCGCCGCCTATGTGCAAGTTTTAATGCATAAATATTTACTGGAAAATTCTCTCCATATCTCTCTCTCTCTCTCTCTCTCTCTCTCTCTCTCTCTCTCTCTCTCT
>NW_023998415.1:31199237-31211524 GCF_014805625.2 Glossina fuscipes
TCTCTCTCTCTCTCTCTCTCTCTCTCTCTCTCTCTCTCTCTCTCTCTATGCTTTTTTCCGTGTTCAAGCACTAGTCACATAACTAAATTGCAAATGAAATCATTGAAGAAAAAGTTGCTTTACATTGCGATAGTACCGCACAAGTCGCGATATATATAGATTTCATAGTAAGCAGGCCCGTCCTTCTAAGCTAATTACAAATTTATAATTTTTGGCAAGAAGTTACTCGCACAACAACCCAACAATCCCCTTATTAGTATTTTAGGTTCTTATCAAAATATTATTGTTACTAAGTACTTAGTATGTGGGTTATTAAGTAAGTAGCATTGTATTGAATTCATTGACTTGAGATTATTGGGATAGCATCAATTCTATTTGCAATTCTCAAAAGATCTATTTACAAATCAATTACTTACACAAACTTATATTTACAAGGTTTGAGAACTGATTGTAAACTTCTCTGCTCGCATATCACGATTCAACTAAGCTTGTCTTCAACAAATAGTCTGCTTATACATCGACTTGCTTAAATATCAAATCTCATTTTCCCATTAATCGTTTTACCTACGTTAAAGTCTCCCCACTTTGGTCATCAACACTCACCGGCTGCATAAGCTTACTTAACTTTAAGATGTCGCCAGGTAAAGCATCGTTTTCATGTACGCTTTCGAAGTGTGTAATTTTCTTAATAAATATGTATACCTCATGAGTTATCCGATCTATTCGTTGCATATCGTGACAAAATTAGTAAATCCTTCCTCGCATTATGTGATTGTGGGAGACTTTTGCTTCAAAAGAGTATCGCAAAGTCCTAAATGAAAGCCAAACCATGTCTATCAATAAAGCGTTTTAAGGCTTTCCTTTAAAGGCAGTGCGCTTGTGTGTGTGCTATAAACTCTTAACCGGGTATATCTTCAACATTTTCCATTCGATTCTTCTACGCCATTAAATAAATAAATAAATCGCCTTCGATATGGAAGGAATTTGAATTTTGTGGAAAAGACCACGTGGCTGCAACCAGCGGATAAGTTCACGATGCAATTTTCAAAATTTATTGACGAACAACGCTAGCTGCAAACTTTCGAGCCCTTCCCTTATAACGGAAAGTAACCCTTCATATAGGAAAAATGTGAAATTCTTAATATTTTATGAAGAGATTTAGTCCATTATTTAGTTTAGTAGTTTAAGACGAAAGTGAAATATACAAAACTTGGATCGCATGCAACTATTTTCTGGACCCCACATCGTGTTCGGGTCCTCATGAAAAGTAAGCGTAAAGGAATATAATTCTTAGTGCTTAATAACAAAAACAAATGAAAAATAATAAAATCTTTGGCAGGAAAACTGCTTGTACTACATTTGGTTGGATAAGGTATATCCACGTTTTGAGAACCTCCCCACACACGAGCACTCATGAAAAGCATGCTTTTATACCATGAAAACAAGGTATAACTTTTGGTTTGGTACCGGTCTTAACCCGACTGTATTATGTTTACTTTTTTATTCGTCTTTCTGAAGCTACGCTTATTATCTCAGAGAAAATTTTGGGTTAACTAAAAAAAAAAAATTACTATAAAAATTAAAGATCGTACCTCAATCAAAATTGTACAAAAAATATGTGAAAAGAGAATTCTACCGCAATCAGTTAACTACTTTTCGTAGCCTACATCACGTGTTTCGTAAAGCTATCTTAACATCCCTAAGGATGACAACTTTTATTATCGCAATCTATTTAGAATCGATTTAAGTGATTCTGCTGGTCTGTCTTGCGTCTGCTCGAATGTTTTGATGATCAATCCAATCGTCATATAACGCCATTATTGAGATATAGTTACTTACTTTCTCCCAAAAAACGAACATCAAGGAAAGTCGATCGGATGAAAACATTGGTACGATCATTAGCCGTACAAAAGTCTCTCCTGCAGTCTCCGAAAAATGTTCGCATTTTTGCAGTTTTATCGTACGAAACGAATATGATGATGAATTTAGGCGACGTAGCGCTATATTTGATGTGTCCTCTCGTAAAAATATATTCATAAAAAATAATCATTTATATGGCAAGAGGAGTAATTATTCATATACACATTCATGCATAAATTTCGTGAGACGTGTTGACACTTCTTCCGTCAAAGAGATCTCATAAAAAGCGATCGTTTATCTAGAGCAACAAAATTTAGATTTTAGTGTTTTTGGTGATACGGATAGATTGGGCGAAATTGTGCAGAGTAATTAAGGGTCGATCTTGTGCGACTATAACAAGCCCGAATGGAAAAGGGAAAATGCTTGCAAAGTACTTAATATTAAGTCTCTATAAATTGCAAGGAAACAGATGGGAAACGCAAGCGTAGAAAGCAAAAATAAAAGCATAAAAATAATTAAAAACGTGTGATGAGGCAACCACATCGCACTTTGCGCGATTAAGCGATTTCTAGCACGATCTTAGATGTCGAAACAATCGGTTGTACAACTTATAGCGTCCGGTACTTCGAGCAATTCGCCACTTCATAGCACATTTCAAAAAGCATTTCGCCTTGTTTCGCTTAATAGGCGAATATATAAATATTTTTGAAGATTGAAGAGAGTTACTTAGGCCACACTACACGACAGTCATACACATATATGATATATACATAATCGGACCGAGAGTTTATTGTCTTCATTCATTAAGACACTATTCTGTAATATTCGATTGGTTTGGCTTGTATATCATCTGCGGGTATTCACATTCTGATTTGAATCGAAATCGTTCCTTAATAGATATCATCGTGAAAATTTATAATTTCACGCCCAAATAATATTCGTAAGAACGTAAGAATATTTATTTATAAGCAAGCAGACGTGTGCACCATATACAGAGGCATTTATATGTATATATATATATATATATATATATGTTTTGTGTATGTACATATTCATAAATAAATACGAATACATACATACATACATACATACATACATATACATATATAGTTTGTATAACGTTTTTAGAGGTATAGGAATGGAATATTATTGTTGTTCAACACATGGCAGTGGAAAGTCAAACTTTTTAAACAGGGCTGACAATGAGTCAAGAAGCGCATTTTAGCCACAGTAGGAGCAAATTGCCTGCAGCCACTTGACACATGAACAAATATTTTCTGTATAAATGCGTACAGTTAAAATAAAAAATCTGAATACAAAAGAAACAAAAGCTGCTGGTTTCTAGCTCAGGTTGGAACTGACAAACAAGAATTATGATCGGCTTAGCCACATGCTGAGCCCTTTGTTCGTGTTGCATTAAAGCTAAAGTAGTTATGGAGAGACAGAAAAACATTGATGCAGACAAACAGATCATTTTTGTGTATCCACATTGATGATGATAGTTGCTGCTGGTGCCACGGTATATAACGAACGATATAACATGCAATAGTCTTTTAATATATGCTCGTTTGCAATATTTTGTTTCGTTAATCGTTGGACAAGTCTCAAATTAAAGCTGTATAAGTTTTCGTCTTCGCGCCTTTTATGTGATCTGCCACCTAATGTTTATAATTAAATACTTTCACACTTGATAACAATAACATTCGAAAATACAATTTTATGCATACATATATATATATATATATATATATATATATATATAGGCATACATGGAAATTCCTTAATGCATATATATATGCATATAAATATATATATATATATATATATATATATGCTTCATTTTAATTTAGCGAATTCTATAATGAATTTCACGTTTGAAATATTTCATACTTATGTACGTTTGTCTTATTATGTTACATGAGATGTAAAATGTATGTTCGCTTAACGATTCAAGCTGATTTTATTTAGTTACTGGCAAAGCTGATTTCGCGAGAAAGGCACAAACTCAGAGAATATTGGATTATATACCCTCGGCTCAAACTTCAAATACGGTTTTCTTTTTTCTTTTTTTTTTTTATAAGACGCAAGAGTTGTCGTCACAAGCTTTAATGCTGTTAAAGGCTCTTTCTTTTTGCTACTGCATCTTCGTTATGCTGTGACGAAATTCTATTCATTCATTAACATATCCATGAAAATAATATTTTCCAACCTTGCATGTAATGAAATGGTTTCCAAACTGAAACCTTTCAAAATTGCTTTCATTCTTTCTTTTAATACTACAAAGTATACACTACTGCATCTCATTTTTATAAAGGCTTCTCATTTACGCTTTGCCGCTTTGCGACTAAATCGTGGCATTTGTTTTGTCATTTCAACCATTTCATCATAAAGCAACGTGCGCTTGAACAACGATTGCTTCAATTTTCTTTCATTGAAATCGAAACATAAGAGATTTGATATTCGATAGTGTTGATCACCGCCGGACTTTATCGATGACTTTATCGCCTGCAGAACTAAGCATTTTCGCTCCAGTTTTGTGAACTACTTTTAGAGCAAATTAGAAGACTCTAAAATGTTCCGAATAATCTTGAAAAAGACGAGCCCATTACTTGAAAAATTCTAAATATATTGAGTTATAGCATTGAAATTTGACACAAGATTTAAATAACGGTCATAATAGTGTTCACTAAACTTATTCGATTCCTGGAATTTTATATTTGACAGTATGAGGATTTGACTAAGGCTATATTTCGTCAGCGATATAATTATATTTATCTATTGGCTTGCTTATTTAGGCATCTGAATGCGCGATGCATCTAACCGTCAACGCGTCAACAGCGCATGCATTTATTTCCCCAAACATTTCTCGGTTTATTCACCTTTCTGCCTACACGTCTGCTAATTTATTCAACTGATACCCATCAGTCTGCCTATCTGCCTATCTATCTTCGAATCTCTCCATTCATCTGTTCATCTATCTATCTGTCTGTCCTTTTATGCATCATCTATGCATTTATTTTTTGATCTTTTTGTACATCTACATGTTGATTCACTAGCCCAATAGCCTATTTATTTATCCGACCACCTAATTAATTGTTCGCCTGCTTGTCTATCTGTCTATCAATCCGTTATAGTGGAAACCCTCAAACTACTGATCTAGCATTATGTAGAAAATCGCACATTTAGAAATTTATTTTTACTTCAGATGTGCAAATAATGCTTGCAATTATGATATGAATATGATTTGCCCATCATTTGTCCAAGTTTCTTAATCGACCTCTCGTTTCATCTTCCCTAATCCTTTCTGTTAACTGCCGTGTTTACCCGTATAAGGGACACCCGTGCGTGGTTGGTTATATAAAAAAAAAAAAAAAATTAAAAATTAAAAATAAAAATAAGGAAAATTCGTTATTATTTAAAGAATGCCAAAGCATAGGTCTCGTGACTATTATAATCGGGTATGTTGTTACACACACTTATCGTTGCTTAAATAGTGAAACGAAAGAAGAAAAAGATCGCTTAAGTAAATATTTCAAATGGTAAAGTAATACATAAAAGCAATGTTCTTAAGAAATCGTTTGCAACTCCATTCCATAATCGAACATAATGCAAAGCTACGATCGCTGTCATTTTACGAATAAAATTATGTCTGTACATTCTTAACGGTAATTAGGGAAATAAAAGACACCAAAGATTAACCGCTTGATTGCGTATCGACCGAACCAAATGAAAATTTGAATGGACAAAGTAAATGAAGTGAAATAAAAAATTACCATTTTATATAAAAACTTAAAATTTTATTAATATATATAATACGAGTGTTATTTCGACAGTTATATTGTCTTGGCAACACCAGTAAATCTGCTATAAATAAGACCTAACGACATATTAAAACTAAATTCGGCAGCTAAAAAAAAAAAAAAAAAAAAAAAAAAAAAAAAAAAAGACGACTAAGCGCAAACAATATGATTTATTTAATTTATTTATTTTAACGGTTTCTTCAAACATATTAACAGATATCATCACCTGTAGTCCAGTATACTTATACTTGCGAATGCTAAGGACCGAAGTTACGAAGCAAAAAAAAAACAAAAAAAAAAAAAAAAAAAAAAAGAAAACCATCATACTTAGTCCCGTTAATGTTCGCTGACTGTCTTACTTCCTTACTTTAATTTTCGACTCATTTACGGTTTGTTTGTATGATTTTTTCTTTCATTTTGTTAAGCCATGTTATCTATCTGTTCGCACGTTAACTGGCTGAAGAAGAATCTTAAAGTTTAGTAGGAATACTTTTAGTATCTGCTGCTATATAGGTGTACGGCGGGAGAGTGGATATAAACCGAATCCGTTAAAAAAAAAACGTGGCACAATACACACGCACTCACTTTCTATACAGCCCGGAAATATTTGTAAACCTCTCGCATATACGAAATGCTCACAGTCGATAAACAACATAAAATGAAAAAAAAAGAACAAAAAATTCAATTTACTGTGTCATGCGGATTCATAGACATCCACATAGTTATAGTACTATGCAAATATCTTCACTTACTTTGTATATAATGACATTTCCGAAAGCAAGTTTTGTTATTTATTTATTATTTCTGTGATTTTTGTTTTTATTTATTTTTTGTTTTTTATATTTATTCCTTTAAGTTTTCTTTTCAAGTTTAAAATGTAGCAATATATGGCTTCATAGTTAACGCCGAACGCTTTAATGTTTATATATACGCACACTTTATTGTTTCGACTGCATTCTAGTTATATATGATACCATATATATATATATATACATATGTACATATATATATATATATATAAATGTATATATATATATATATGTTCATAGGTATTCATGTAAGCATGTATATATGTATATAAATATATACATCAATACAAATATTTATTTATGTCTTTCCTTTTATCTTACTTTATTAATATTGTTGTTTTAATTGCTGGCTTATTAAACGACTCGCATTTACAACGAATTTACGGATTTTCTATATTTATTAACTACCTTAAGACGATAAAATATATGAACCGTTCTAATAAATTTTGAGTTAGTTTTAAATAGATTTTAAGCATTTGTCATTCCGTACAATATTTCAAACATCATCACTTTCTTTACAGCATTTTTATGAACTTTCATCACTTCTTTTATTGCTTGCAGGCTTTGATTGCTCTCTTTTTTTGTTTTACATTTTTTTTTTCTTGTTTTGGGTTTTTTTTTTTTTTTTAATCGAAAATAAAAGAAGAGTTTCTGTTTATTTCTTATTTATACTAAACACTTTTGTAAAAGTTTTCATTTAAAAATTTTTATAGTTTAGAGTGTCCACTATTACCGACACAGTCACCACAATTATGACTAAGCGCGCGCGATTTCAATTGAAACTGAAAATTATATGCTGGTGAGATCAACTCATAAATGGCCCTATTGTGATAATTCAGTTTTATCACACACACAAAGTTAACTTATGGAAAAGTTGAGCTTTTTGAGAGAAGAGAGCAAACGACTAAAAAACCAAACAAACCCAAAAAAAAAAAAAATAAAAAAAAAATAAGCAGAAAACGCAAGAAAAAACTTATATATCTAACAAGCACACCATGAAGTTGGCGGCAACAACATATTATTATTATTTGGTATAAAATCAAAAAAGAAATTTGAAGCAAATCTAAATGTAGAATACGGTACAGTTTACATAAGAAAGTCAGTGGTCCCTATAGGAAGAAAGTCCGCGTCCCCGTGGAATATGCTGTGTGATATGTTGTATATATCGAGACATCCGCAGCACTCATTTAGTTGAGAATGCAATGCAGGTGCACTCTCCGAAGCAACATGTTTTGCATAATGTCCCAACAGGCTATGCACCAATAAATGCTCGTTTGGTTTATTTTACTCACTTACCAGACATCTTAAGTTATATGTTAGAGAAGAACAAGTAGACTGTTTCAATTGATGATTGGCTGCTCATTTCTTTCTTGGTGACGTGAGGGTGTTTCTCTTGTAGTTGTAATTTATTTACCTTATTTTTGTTATGGTTTTTCTTTTTTTTTTTTTGTTTTTTTTTTTTTTTTTTTATTTGGCAGCTGCCTGCATAGAACGTATATACATATCATTGGGGGTCGAGCCTTCATCTGAATTCAAGTTCTCTTTACTTAAACATTTATGCATTCGCACATATAAAGTAAAAGGCATTTGTATTAAGTGACAGAGCGCATGACAATATTTAAAAAAAAACAAAAAACATATATACACATGTACGTTTCTATGATAATATATTTCTATTTCATTTGTTTATACTGTTTGCTATAATTGGTGCTATAGCCCAACAAAAAAAAAAAAAAAAAAAAAAAAAAAAACCAAAAAAAAAAAAAAAATGAAAAAAAGAAGAAGCAAGAAAAGCAAAAAAAAAAAAACTAAATATTGTCTGCTTATCCTAATTCATCGAAACAATATCACTATTCGCATTTGCATGTGTGCGTGCAGGTGTCGATACATTCGCATTTCTAATGTATTTAATAAACAAAAAAACAAAATAAATCGTTTAATTCGCGATTTCCTACCCTTTCCTTTTCATGTTTTAAACAGTTGAACTTATGTTGTTAGTAACCCATATACGAACGCTTTTATGTTACATATGTTACAACTACGTCCATATTGTCCATATTGAAAGGATGTCACAGTCAAATTGTCAGGACTTTAGCATCTAATGTGTACCGTATAAATTGTAAACATTCTTTAAATTGAGAATAATCGCTTCACCTTTAGACACACATAGATTGATTAGTATAGCGATAATAGAACTTGGTCACTTTGACAGTTAACGTAACGAAATGCAACAATTAAACAAAACAAGCTCCTTTAATACGAAATGTTGTATTTAAAACTTTATAATAATAATAAACCTCTTGGCTGGAAATAAGCGCACATCGCGTCCATCAGTCGGTCAGCATCGTTCAAATACCGCAATTCATACGCGGTCCAAAATCAAAGCATTTCCTAAAAGTATACTCCATTTACACTGCCAGCCCAGTAGTCGCATCAAAGCTGTTACCCATTACTAATAGGGATTCACTGTTGATTTTAGGACTTTTGCTTGATTACCTACCCACCCAAGTGAAAATCAATTGTCATTCAAAATATTATTATTATTATTATTATTATAATTTTAGACTAATGAAATAAATTCTTATCCAAAAAAAAAAAAAAGAAATGACATTGAGCAACACAGCTCTAGCATCTAGCAACACAGGCTATCGGCTCTAATCATTCAAAATAATTTTTGGTTTTTTTAATCATAACCTTGCATATGTTCATTTATATCTAAAAGAAAAATAAAAAGTCCTAGTTTTCACTACCTAATTGATAGGGGGCGTAAAATTTAAAGTGACATCTTTATATTAACTTTGCTCCTCTCCTGCCCCCAAGTATATAAGAATAACTTCAATGAGCCTAGTTTTTTAATTAGGGGGAGGGCATCAATTTTGCGATTCCGATAGTAAACGTAAACAAAACACACGCCTGCTTGAGATTTGGATGAAATTTTTGTCAATATATTCTTTGGACTGTGCCTTTTTTTGTGAAACACGTTGCATACATACAGCATATGTACAGCCTACAGAAATTGTTAAAACTTATTCTGAACATAACGAATACACGGTTCAGTTTTGTGGATGTGGGATGAAACTCTTGTTTGGATAAATGGCTCTTGCGTGCATAAGGAACCCTGTTGACCGCTCAGTGGAAAGAAAAAGCATTTGCTGCCACTAAAAGACTTGTACGTACCAAAAAGTATGGTTTGTGGGCTGAAAGGGCCCCTTCTGAATATGAAAATGGCATTGCAAAGAGTGCTTCATGATTAACGACTACTTTTGGGGTACGCATTGTATGATTGGATGATTTGGGCGATATGTGGTTAAAACAAAATGTTGCAAAACGCCATATATCTCGTAACAAAATCAATCTATCGAAAGAAAGGTTCAATGACATTGAAATTCCCAAAAATTCTTCAGCGCCCATATAGAACGTGAGCTTGCCACAAAGAGCAAGCAAAGTAATTGTATTCAGCCTTTAACTTTGGTGTTATCTTGGGCCATTGACTTACTCAAATAAACCATGAACTCGCAATAGCCTTATTCACGAAGATTACTCGTGTCATTGGCGAAGTAAGAATAGATTTATGTCGAACAATAGTAAAAATTGCTGTTCCAAGACGGCCATATGAACCATTATTGAAAGTGAAAGAAAATTTTTATTATAAATTTAAAACAAAAAAAAAATACTTATTCGATGGATGACCCGACATTATAGTTTGTAGTAAAACAAAATCAGAGCAATCGCTATTATGAACTGAAATTAAATTAATTCCAAGTTACATAAAGTTTGATAGGACGAAAGCGCACTGCATTCTTTATTCTTTCTATATATATGGCTTTCGCTTGGTAGCAGGCATTAGCATTGGTCCAAGTATTTACAAATGCTACTACTATTATTATTATTATTTTATTATTATTATTATTATTATTATTATTATTATTATTATAAACGTGGCCAGAGAATAAATTGTAAGACTAAAGTCGTAAAGCACTAACATCTAAGGCTTTCGGCTTTATTGAGATTTGAAACGACAACTATTGGAGCTTCTAGTCAAGGCTCTTGTCTGCTCGGCCACGCGGGCGGATTCCTTTGTAATTAATTACGTTTTGTTCTTTTATTATTTAATTTATTGATCAACAGAATTCGAAGTGTCTTCATTTTAGGCTTTTAACGCGGTTTTAAAGGGTTCATGTCATCAAAGGGCTCATCTCAATCCTGTCTTATGCCCCTTGACGGAGAGTAACACTATCTCACTTCTCTTAAGGTTAGCTTGTTTGTTGAAATAACTAATTGAGAATCGTAGGTCATAAAAGTGCTGGTTACAAAAACAATTCTGTTCTCGTTTACTGTCGACATTTGAATTTTTTCTTTTCCAAGCTGTAACAGTCGGTTTATGAGCAAATCGCGTCCATATCAAGTATCTTTGATCATGTATCTAGTGATCGAGGACGAATCACTTTTGCGGCACTATCAAATCTAGGCTAACCAAACCTAAGGAATCATTTCGATGATGGCTGGTGTTAAGAGAAAATTTTCGAGAAGAAGAGCATAACCTTTACCTAAGATTAACTTTTAGTGAAACATAAAACCTATCTGATTAATTACGAACTTGTAGAGTTTGCGCAGAGCCCTTTAGAACTTGTGTTAAACCTCTCACTATACAAATCGATTTAGAATCATTTTCACGAATCGCTTTAAGCATGTCTGTCTTTTATGTGCGTGCATTTTTGGGGGCAGGTCTCACTTGTTTTCACATTTGATCCAAGACTACAAGTTCAGCCATGTTATCAACGTTTGTGCATATGAACGGATAAGAAGACAAGCGTAACGGCTATCTCATCCCAGCCTTAAGCCTCTTAAGTTAATTAAGAATGTAAACGAATACATTGCGGGGTCGCTGAAGCGTATTTCTGAATGTTTTTCGATTACTCGAGGCGACGACCCACACGTCGCGTAGGTAAAACGCACTTCGATTTGATTTACTTACCACACACTATCCACGGTTTAAGTTAATGTAAAAGGACAATAAAGCTAAAGACAACGAATATCTACAGATCTCCTACTTACTGTTTACAAGTCCACTCCACTCCTCCAACTTTCTTTAACTAATGATTTAATTACACATAATGTATTTATTGCCTTTTGCAGAAATCGACATAATTGGGGAAAGACGATAAACGCCAGAAGTTCGAATTTACAATTCGATCCCTAAGCTCACCGCATATTGGCTGCGTATTTAGAGCGTGAGCTTACAAAGGTTGCCTTTTAATTACTAACTCTATTAAAGACGAACTTCTTAGTAAAATGGTCCGAAAACTATTGGATGAAAGACACTAAACATATACTAATCGAGTTCGAGTCACTTTGTACCTTCACACTAAACGCATGCGATCGCAACTAAGGAATTGTTTACACTCAGAAAGGAACTTACGCTGGCTTTAGATTGCCTATTATGGGAAATCGTTCGATCACAAACGGTAAATGAAAAATAAGAAAAAAAAAATCTGAGAAAGATTTAAAGTCGCGCTGATGAAACAAAATAAGAAAGTGATTTTAATGAGGCACGAAACTCCATCAACTAGCATCGGATCATCGTTCATCGGCAAGCATGATTTAAGTTGTAAAAGTTTTGATCAATTGGAGTAAGCAAACGATAGAATTTCAACCGATAGAGAGGATAATTGTGCTACAAAAACCCGTCAGGCCTCTTCATAAAGAACAATGCGTGCACATTGCATTTAAATATTAAATGGGGGGGGGGGGGGGGGGGGGGGGGGGGGAGGGTGTAAAATAAGGCGGATGGGAGTACATTTTTGTACACCTATGTTAC
>NW_023998415.1:31211624-31214741 GCF_014805625.2 Glossina fuscipes
GGATGGGAGTACATTTTTGTACACCTATGTTACTGCATCCTTTGGAAACTTTTATTGTTTTATGTGCTGCACTTAATAAGCAACAAGAAAAAAAAATCCATTTTTTATAGCCTTCACCCAAAGATGAAGAGTGTATTCATTTTGTGAAAACGTTTGCAACGTCCAGAAGGAAACATCAGCGACCCCACAGGGTGCACATATTTTCTTGATCAGCATCAAAATTTAAATCGATTTAAGCATGTCCATCTGTCCATCTTCGTATGTCGATCTATGTAATGTCTGTTGTAAATATTCGCCTGGCCGCAAAAATGAAGGTATCGACTTCAAATTGAGCAGACGCACTGGATGTTCATGCACGCAGATTAATACTGATTGATACTGAGAATGGGCCAAATCAGTCGAAGGAAATCTTCACAGCACCACTGAGAACTGAGAGCTCCTCTCAAAAGGAATAAAAAACTGGTTTTTTGCTCATCAGTCATAAGCTATAGCAGATTAATGTACCAAAAATTGGCCACGCCTATTCAATATTATAGTGTATCATAATTTAATTTTTTTTCAATGCACGAAACAAACTTCAAAAAGCCCATAGAGTATATATAAATTCATGGTCAGATACATATTTGGAATGCAACTAAACATGATCGTCTGTTCGTCTGTCCTCATCTCCGCCTACAAATTTGCAGAAGAATTTGGAAGTGACTTAAACGTTGCTAAGGACCTGTCCACAATGCCCCCACGCCTAAGCGATAAAAAATTTTAATATGAAAAGAGCAAAAGTCATTCGCACCTGCTACATATTATAGAGGTATATACAGGTGATGGGTATAAAAGATTCGCTTACGACCGAATATGATATTTTTACTTGTTTTTTTTTTTTTTTGAAAGCAAATGTGTTCTCATTTATATTGTACGGTGGCCGTGTCTTGTAACCGATTTGGTGCGCAATTATAGGCAATATTTATACTATATTTGTAGCTGAAATTTTTTTTTTTTTAGTGTTGAAAACAAAGTTTACCGCAGACTTTAAAGAGGAGAGAGGCATGCCCAAGTCGATTCAGAATTTAATACTGATCAAGTATATATATATATATATAATCTATATAGAGTCGTCTCCGAAACTTGTTTTTAAATGTTGCAAACGTTTTGACAAAGCATGTATACGCATATCCTTCGGCGACGAATATAAAAATATTGATTGTGCAGATAACCGTTACATAACAGTTCCTGCCATTTCACCTTTATAAGTTGTTTTAAAATGAATAAATAAAGTGAAAATAAAATGTTTCAAAAATGTTTTTATTCATGTCCCTATTTAAATATGCAAGCATGTGTATGCTTACAGATTTATTCTTTATACATATGTATGTGCATAGTATCTATATATATGTATATAATGATTTCATTTGGACGTATTTAGCCTTAATGGAATTTTTCATATTTGTCAAACCAATGAATGAGATGTAGGTAGACTGTTATCGCGTTACAAAGAACGAATAAATGCACGCTGACAAAAGGATTTTGTACAAAAAGAAACCGTTTGAAATGATGAATAAAATTACACCAACTCAGAGATTAGTAAAACACTTAATACAAAGTCAAGGACTGGGTTTGTTTTAATTAATTACGACAATATCTACCTTGGGCTCTCTTCCTTTCTAAATATGGTTTGTTTTTCTCTGCAATTTTTCTTTCTTTTCATTTCAATTTTAAACTGCACCATCGCAGGGTGCGAATATACTAATTTCGTTATTGTGATGGTTATGCCGCAAAATGTATATACATAGAGACGCTGTAAAGTGCGAATATTTTTGCCCGAAACGAGAGCCTGAGTCGGTGCAATTTTTACGTTTTCATTATAAATACGCTTGAATTCATTCGGTAGACTTATTAAGCAAAAAAAAAAAAAAAACACGAACCGTTCACAAATTCTACCGAAAAAACTGGAAGTGATCTAACGCAAGCGGTAATATGATTGATGTTTTCTACATATATTAATAAAACCATTACGCATAACTTGAATAGAAATGGTCGCAACGAAGAGCAATGAAAATCTTGTATATATTAAGTAATCTGAGCACTTGGCAGCCGTAACCTGAGCAATTGGCTGACACGAAGATTCTATTAAATACGTTAATAGCCAATTGGAGATAATGATGATTACATTTTATATATATATATATATATAAAATTCTATGTTATTAGCTCTCAATTTGTTATATATTGTGAGGACGTTTCCGTCCCTTTCCTAAAGGCTGGGGCAGCTCAGGGTCCCAGGGTAATGGAAACGCAAAAGAAATTTGTATTTTGCAGGGACCTTTATTTTGTATTTCTCTTATTACACTTTTCTTTCAGACGCGTCTCTACAAATCTACGACCAAAACTGAACTTCATTAATCGGCGACTCAAACTTCACTAACGTAACCTATCCTTAACCTACACTTATCAGGCCTATTCTATTCTTATCCTATCTTAATCTATTCCTATTCTATCTTATTCTTATACTACGCCTATCCTACTCTTATCCTATCTTACTCTCTAGCACTCCTCTCCCCCCAGCCAGAAACGGAGAACCCGTGAGGCCAAAACGAGAGACGACTTCGGGTCCTCACAATATATCTACACTCTCTAAATATATTTGCACTGCATTTGGCTCAATGCAATCGATTGTTGGAAAGCTCAGATTTTTTAAGATATACTCATATGTACTCAATGGATTTTTCCTATCCACCGACAGTATGTACATTCCATACGCATTTTTTCAATAGGCTTAATGCTTTCCGAACGGCTATATATGGTATGATTAGTCAAAATTTGTCCCAACTTTATGGAGAACTTTCGTTCTCTACTGAATCACAAATAATGCTTAATTTTTAGCAATCATGTCTTTGAGTATTTTAATCTTAAAACCAAAAAGAGTCTAAGGCCAATCTATATGCAAAGATATTTGAGAATTAATCCTACTATAAAAAATACTAAAAAAAAAAAAAAAAATTTGAAACTGTTTTCACAAATTTAGTTATTAAGACGTAGTGATCGGACCATCTTCACGGTAAACAAGTACTACACTCATGCCGATCTAAACCGTTAATACTCCTCCTATTTTCAATGTAAAAT
>NW_023998415.1:31214751-31235130 GCF_014805625.2 Glossina fuscipes
ATTGATAACACGTAAGGGAAATATTTTTGGGTATCTATACGTCCATGTGAACAATAAAAGCATTGAAATTGAAAAATCAAACCGTCGAAGAATTGACTTTATAAACAAACCGGCAGACAGTAGTAGTAGTTTGTTACTGACTACCAAAGAATAAACAAAAACAAGAGAGAATTCAGCGAAGTCGTTGAGCGAAAAGAAAATAAGAAATCATTTGTTTACGTATGTGTAAAAGTTGCATAAAAAATTTTTATTATTATGAAACCAACGCAAATTCTAAAATAAATAATTTACAACGTTCCGGTTGGGCAAGACCGATAACGACATTCCCTACGCATATTCCGCCCAATACAGTTCTATCCTTCTTTTTTGCCATAAGAAAATTGCGGGTTACTTTGAGTACAAATATACATGTACGGACGGACAAATATATAGAAAATAATTTAAAAAAAAAAAAAAAAACGGCCTGTCTCTATACTTCAGGGTTTTGCATACATTTGCACAAGCTTTATATACTCGTATCGCAAGCGGTGCAAGTTGTAAATATTTTATTGGTTTTCATTACAATTTTTTGTTGCTTAATTTATTCAAGACAAGTCGTTTAAATGCTCTGCGCATAAGTCATGTAAAAATTTTTAAATTAAATTTTCCACTTGTCTTCCGAGTTATACATAACTCGCGCACCCTCACCAACAGCTTAACACAATTATTATCCACTTCGGAGTCATTAGTACAACACCCAACCAATAGGATTCGCTGACAAAGAACAGTTATCATGTGTATCTTAATAAAGTTAGTTTGCGGTAATAGAACTTAATACTTACAGCCCGATACAGTCGTAGTATGGTCGAATACCTATATATAAAACGAATGCGTATTGTCGTGGAAAGAGATTGCTTAAGATCTCATCAGAACGAAAAATACTTCATCTTCTTCACCCTTTGTGGTATGGTGGCTTAGCTCATCTGAAACATGCCGGATATCGTTTAAGAAATGCCACAAGCGTTAATGAGAATTTCAGTAACGTGTCGTAGGAGATCTACACTGTTGAATAGTAAAGCAATAAGTAAAAGTCGTGCTCCCCTGCTAAGCGTTTATGCAGCAAGTTCTGATTACTCGGTATGTAAATTATTGCAATAATTATTGACTAATATTTACATAATACCGGAATGGAAGTCTATTATTACAACGGTAAATAATTGTGGCTTTGCAAACGGTTTAAGTCTATGTTATACAGAAATTAGGAAAAAAAGCTAAACAACTCGATCAATAATAACGATCAAGTTTTTTACCTCTTGACTAATAATTGGATTACATTTTTTCAGCCGATTTGAGTTCAGAGTTCATTTGCGATACGATTTTTGATATTTGAATGAGAATGAGAATGTCAAGCATGACCTCGTCAAGCCTTTAGTCCTTCTAGTCAAGACATTACCTGACCAGACCTCGTTTTCTTCATCATCTATAAAAATGAATGTTAAAAAAAAATCATGTTTCTAGAGAAATAATTACTTAATATATATAATTGATTGGTCTTTAATTAAAGAATCAATTCCGAGAACAAATTCCAAAGGAAAATCTCTGTAACACATCCATACACAAAAAACTGAGCACATCCTTAAGCCCGTTCTCTATCATTTACGAAAAGGTTCGGTACTGCATTTTCATGCATAGATTTTAGTGAAGACTGGCCGAAACGGGACCTTCCTCCTAAATCCTCTAAGATTTTTCCATATAACTTAAATATTTTTAAAACGGATACAGTCGATCGAACAGACGTGTAATTGCCATTTCACTAGTCCTTCCATCCTAATTGCGTGAACTTCTAATTCCGTCTTACATTGAATTCACTGCCATAGGAATGGATTTGGGTAATAAGAGTACGTTCGTTACTTGCTCCAAATATTCCTCCAAATGCTCACTGTTCCATTATATTCTCTATAATTCGGGATGTCGTTCGAGTAGCTAAACCTACAGATATGGTAATAATATCGGCAGACTTTAATTTTCCTCTTGTCACTTGGTGTCCTAGTGAAATTTTTGACTTTTTGATCCCTATTACTTCATCAGAGCCGTTTTTCAAAGAAACATCGGACTTCAAGCTTCTTCAACATAAACAAGTTTGAAATTGCAATCGTAGAAACCTGAACCTTTGTCTTGTAAATTTCTCAAAAATACTTGTTAACCGTTGTCCATCTTTTCAGTTTACCTGAGGATGAGTATCATTCATCAATGAGTGTACCTTTCCAATGCCTACATGGAAGTTCTACAAATAATATAGGTGGCGTATATCATATCAACAGTCAGTGTGGCCTTCCTCTTAGTTCAAATTAATGCTTTTAACAAAGCTAGTATTTCACTTGGGACGTGATGTCGCTCGTGTGATCGTAGACACCATTGTATCCTCGCTTTATAACTCAGTATTTTCAGCTATCTCAGTAGCCGTCAACCGTACAGCAACCGTCTAGACGGAGTACATGTCCATCGTGGTCTAATGAGTTTCTCAAATACTATAGGAATACGACGAATAAACCTTTTAAACGATACTTGAAGGGTGGCTTCGCATTTGATATCTCCTTTCTAGTTAAACCGATACGTAGCGGTATTGACTCGCCAGCCAGATAAACTTTAATATCCCTCATCATTCTTCAAGAAATTTCATATTCATAAAGCTTGACAAATGTGTTTGTGATTTAATCTCAACATCGGACTCGTTAAAGAACATCATTACATTAGCGCTGCTTAATGCGAGCAATCTGTCGATGTCGTATTTGGTTTGAAATTAACTAATAAATTTAGAATAGTTTTCGTTCCGCAAACTGAATCAACTATGTGTAGCATCTGTAGTATCTCAAGTGCCTACTTCAAAGGTCTGCCCTGACAGTTTAGTATAAGATTTCTATCGTTTGAATTATATTCCAATGCGTTTATATAAGTTGGCTGAATATGTTACATTTTTTATCTTAAATTCATTAGTATTTGCTTCTAGTTGTGCTTTATGCATTATGAAGGTCTTGTGATTTTTCCTCGGAAAATTCTATATTTGCTGTTATGGCGGTCATTGGATGGAAATCTGTGTGGCCAAGTTGGCATAATTGCAAATAAATACTTAAAAATTCGGTCTTTCGTTACCCATCACTCGCTAGTATTATGAAACGTTTAGTTCGTGCAAGAGAAATATATGCAAATAAAAATATTAACACTTGACGGATTATGCGAGAAAGTTTTTCATTTTCAAAACTTTATTGACCACAATCGATAAAGTGTAGTACTTTGGAGTACAACATGAAGTAAGTAAACAACTGGAATCCTCTTCTAGATAAACGCTCTTATAAAGAATACATTTTTATATAGCAAGCAGGTTTCATTATCAATCAAATAATGATGAATGAAAAAATACGTGTTCTCTTCTAATCCGTTTGAACTAAGCAGGTCTAGTTTTGTCACATTTCATACTTTGAAGGGTGTCGTTAGGACACCCAGAAAATGAAATTCTATATATATATGTGTTTTTCCTTTTTCTAAGGATTTCGATCGTATCTAGTTGTCGTCGTATTTCTTCGATTTCTATCAAGCCGAGGCAACATTGCGATTACAGATAGATACTTTGTAAAAATCATACGAGAAGCTTCTCTCCAATTGCTCGATAGTCAGCTTGCAAACAACAGAATATCTCGGCCTTGTTTTGTTGTTGTGCTATATAAATTACTAGCATCTATACATGTTGATGTCTCAAGTGTAGATATCAAAAATTTGAAAAATGCTCTGTCTGATAAGGTCAAAGAAGTATCGCAGCCCAAACTCGGATTTATTCTGTCATATATTCAAATAATGCAAATATGTCTGCCAGTGTTGAGCAAATAAACGAAAGCTGTGTAAGCAACCATTCGCAATGGGGTGAAGAGAGGATAGGTTTGCCCAAATAAAATATGACAATACAATTGCGACTCTTTCGTTTGGCGTAGTGTTTAGCGGCGATAATCAAAAATACATTGGCAAAGGATGAAAGCAGAAAAGAAACACAACACATTTTAATACATTTAACCTTTAACCTCTTTTGAAGGGGGGCGAGAGGGGGAGTAGCGTATACTGAACTCTTCCTATCTAACTATTGTTTTTTTTTTTTTTGTGTCCTCCTTTCAATATTGAAAAGTTGATTTTTGGATTTTATATATAGATGTTGTCAGTTCGCTTGTAAACAAGCATTTATTTGACTTTTATGATAGGACAAAAGACGAGCGAGTACCCACCCCACTCCATTACAAATAATTTCTTTACGAATTTTAAAAACGTACCTTTTATAAGTTTTGCATTACATAAGAAAAATTTAATCCTTTCCTTTGGTTTTTTCTGTTTTCTTTTCTTTTCTTTTCTTTTCTTTGCTTTTTCTTTTACGTTTTTTAATAACTATTACACGGTAGATATGTTAAATTAAACATTAACAATTTAATTCGTGTACACCCACTAAATAGTAAACGAAAGCATACGTACTTACACTTTGCCACTGAAACGTATAAACACATTAAGCATCAGATGAAAAATGCCGTTTCGGGAGTCGATTATGTATGCGTACAAGATTCTACACGTGCACGTGTGTATGTATGTTTTGCATGCATGCGTACTTTATATTATATTCTTTTATGAGAATCAGTATTTTTGCGAATGCTATTATAATGATTTGAGGGAACGAAATAATCATTCATTCATTCATTCATTCATTTCATCCTCTTGTATGTATATATATATATATACATATGTGTATACTAAAAATTATTGTCCTTTTTAACACTCATTTCTTTTGTATATCTATGAAAATGTTTCTTTGTATTTCTTATTCCTTTCTACTTCTTATTGTTACTTGTGTATTCACTTTGAATATAAACCAAAAGGAAAAAAAAAAGATTAATCCTCAAGACGTGAATAATTTTGTAAAACGATGCAGTGGGATTTGTACAATTGTTTGTTAAAATTTCAATTTGAATTGAAAATGAATAATACACCTTCAAATGGCAAATTGCAAACGGAACAGAAAAAAAAAAAGAAGATATTTTAAACTACGTTTACGTAACCATCAGCACCAACACCAACACCAACAGTAACAGTAACAGCAACAGTAACGTTGCCATTCACATCATCCCTACAGGAATTTAATGCATCATACTTAACATTCGCCTTGCTTTCTTTTTCGCTTTTCTTTGTTTTTAAAATAGTGCAAATATTGTTGTTGTATGTAAGAAGGACCAACTATTGGCCCCACCTCTGTCGACACGGTTTCACCGCATATTTAGTACAAAAAAAAACTATATAGCCAGTTGTAGGTGAATCGACGATACCCTCCATTTCCATTTCCATTTCCATCAATAGCAGTTCGAGGCGTGCCGATCGATCACAATTTGAAAATGTATATCTGACCAAAGTAACAATTTGCAAATTTTCATTAATTTTCATCATTCTTATCGCTTTTCTATAAGATATCGATCAACAAGTTCGTAGCACAACATAGGTGTAGCGTTTACAAGTTCGAGGTATATTTCAGTGACGTTACTTTTCTATTCGCTTTCTACAGCTTTCCCCGCTTAATGTCCGCTCGACTGTCTAGCGATTTAAGTCTGGAGTACAGTGATGGATCTATGTTTCATTCATTCAAAAAAAAACCGTTTTTATGTCGCGTAAACAGCAGCAAACAGCTTTTCGAATCGTTGTTGTACAAAGTGAGCAAAAGCGATATCTCCTGCGAACAGACATTTCCAATGAAGAAATGCTCATGCAAAGTAGCAAATACTCTGCCGTCTGATATCATTCAAGTGTCTAACGGTACTGCAATTCTCGGTCTTGCAGAATGATTTTGTGCCAAATTCGGCCGACAGCTCTGTTCAATATCGTCAATCACTTTAGGACCTGTTTAAAATCAAAAAACCATCAACAAATTATTGCTTTCAGTTGTTTGTAGAAAACTTTTCCGTAACTAAGTCGAAGTCAGTGCTGGGGCAATCACACACAAAATTCAGATTTATCAAATGCTTTGTAAATTGGAAACATGACAAAAGCAACTGTAGCGTGTACACTAATGGTCGAAATATCATGAAATTTTCATCGATTTCCTTTAAAGTTTGATCCCGTCTAGAAATCATATGGATTTGTCAATATCGTCGACATCTATATGCCATACATACGAACTTTTTAGCTGATGTGTTACAACTTTGGATGGACATATGTGCTTCAATTGTCTTTATATATTGACTGAATAACGAACATCATCCGTCTACGAAAAATATGTCCATCAAGTATTCACTTTGTTTGATTTTTAGTTCGAATTTTCCAGTCGTAAGTTTAGGATTTTTTAAGCATAATATTATCATTTTATGTGCAATTAAAAGTAAATGGTTTTTCTCTAAATGTATATATATGAAGAAAAGTCGGAAAAGCATTATCTATTCGGCTATAGGCTGTGGTCCATATTCGCCACTTCTATCGAGGAAAATAAAATTTCGATATTTGGCAAAATTGGTTGTGCCCGGCTGATATGTCTATTTTTGTACAGATATTGCAAGACTGACCATAGAATATAAAAATGCTGCAAATTTATTAACGAACAAGCCTTGCTTTTGAAACAGAGCGGTGTTCGTTCAACTTATGTTGTACGGCTGTCGTTCGACTCATTTTCAATACTTCACCATATCGCTGCAAATAATGTAAATAAGGGATTTGAGTATAAGAATACTGAACATGGAACATGGAAACACTCTGGAGCTCAGTTCTAACCTTTAAATTCAAACACAAGCGATATTCAAATCTTTTCCGCCTAAAGCTTGTTGAACATGTTTCCTAAGAAGTTCAACAATTTTTACAGGTGACAAAGTGAAATTTCGTTTAACAGAATCGTAGTGTTTACCGATATGCTAACAATAGCCAAAAAAAAAAACAAACCGTAATTTGTGCATTATAACAAATAGAGCAGATATCGAGTTAAAACTTAACACTCTACAGTTATTAAAGCCGGCACCAAAAGGGTTCACCACAAAAATGCAGTCGATGCAATGAGTTTACAATCGTGACTTTTATTTACTTGTTGGCGATGGTGCATGGACAAGACTCATTATAGGGTATGAACATATACATTTCATAGCTTCTTCTTCTTCTCTTGACTCCTAAATGCATATGTAAAGACGCGATGAAGAAGGAAGTTTGAAAAGATGCGATACTTTGTTGTTAAATTATTTCTTTTACTTACTCCTTATTTGAGAAAAACTAATACGAGAAGTTTTTGTTCTTGCAAGAGAGCTAAACATAGCCCCAAATGACTTTGCCCTCGGACGATTGTCCTTTCAACTTAACCTAACCTCGGATAGCTAAAGTTAAATACTTGACTAAATGTCCATAAACAAATGTGTCTACAGTCTGGGGAAATATAGTTCGAACAATATGCAGAATATGAGCGCAATATATACATACATACATAGACACAAAATCAGAGTAACGATTATAACTGAACGTGCGCAAAACTAAGCTTATGAAAAGATAATAATAATAAAAAGAAAATCATTTTCTTAGATATCATTGTAAATTTCTTTCTTTCTTTTCTTTTTTTTTTTTTTTTTTTTTTTTGCTGAAAGTTGTTTTATGTTTATGTGTATTTGCTTTATTATACATATTTGCATTATTATTATTATTTTGAAAAAGGTCATGGTCTCTCGCATCGACCATACATTTACATTTCTGTGTGTTTGTCTACACGTTAAGTCTCAGTGAATGAAAGAGTACGGGAGAGGAATAAATATTTCGCATGAAATATAGATTTTTAAGAGCATGTCTTATGGACCTTGCTGGAGATTTGATTCAACATAAAAAGTCTTCCTTTTCTTCTTTTTCTTATTTCATGTTCATGTCATTTGCTAACGTTTGAACTAGAAGAACCCATTATCGATACTACCTTTAGAAAAATTTCAATGTTCAAATGTTTGAAGTGAATGCATGCGCTCACTATAAAGACAGTGCGGTAATGAGAATATTTTCTTCAAAATCGAAAAAGAAAAATAATAATAAAAAAAAAAAAAACCAAGAATTACATGTACATGTACAGACACATATATATATATATCTACCACATATGTATATAATATAATACATACATATGCGAAGGTGTCAAAAATGCATTAATCCGTTTTAGGGTCTTTAAAACTCTCACACTAAACTGAGACGCGTGGTTCTGCATTTTATATACTTAGTATAGTTAAGGATGCATAGCACCTTGCCTGCCCACGTCGCACATGAATGAATTTTCCATTCACAGAGACTTTTTGTTTTTCATATACTGATGAGAATACAAAGGCAAATACCTGAATGAAATAAAATAACAAAAAACAAAAAAAAACAAAAAAAAAAAAAGAAGAAAAAATTAAATGAATGCTTCTCAAGAAGAAATGATAGAACATACAATGAAACAATAGCGCAGTGTGAATTGCAGGAAGAAAATGCATTGAGAACGTTAAACAAACGTAGACACCCGCCATTAAATATACAATGCATAATAATACAAAAGAGAAGAAACAATACAAAAAGTAAAGAACGGACACCAAAACTAATACGATAACAAGTGAAAGAATTAATTTCACAAGTAAAGAAAAGTAAGAATGCTTAAGTCGAATTGCTGATACTCACCACTACACGTACATATAAATGTTAGTTCTCTTTAACCGGTTAAACGATTTAAAAATGGTTGATAACAAGGCCGCTTACAGAATATTGAAGATAATTTATTATGTAATTGATCGAAAAAGAATTGCAACACATATGATATATCTACACAAAAATAAAATATATGTAACAGGTCGACCCTTAATAAGCTTTCTTCAAGCAATCTACAATGAATTGTGTATTACAGGAGACTACTTGAACAGGGTAATGTATTCATATAAAATAATCGGCAGATCGATCAAACAAATAAAGAAGCTCTATCAGTTTCGATCCACTTTCCATTAAAAGATTTCAATATGTTGATCACGAACGATCGCCGATTTTAAGACGAACTTTGAATCTATTGCTATATATATTTTGTCATAACTTAATGGCATCAATACCAATACCATTAGCGCTGAAAAGGCAGATAAAGCTTGTACGGATGTATATAATACCGGGAAGAACTTGAGACCGCCCCACCTTTTATTATACCGATTGATTTCTTCTCACTTTCTGAATCGCTCAAAGCTTCTTCGTCCGTCTTTTATATGCATACGCATATGTATGTTTGCGTTCAATCAACGGATCGCAATTTTTGAAATATTTTTATAAAATTTGGTACATCGACAGAATTTGGTCCAAGCGCTAATGCTATTGCAAATGATTCGCATCCAAACACTTTTTCGACATCTTCCCATATAAAGTTTTATTTTGAAAAGCCTTTATATCAAGCGAATCGGTATACAGTATTTAATAGTGGACTATGACCCGCAATTGTATTTTACTTGTTCAACTTGTTAAGCTGTCACAGGCGATATTAAAGCTACAAAACCGACCACCAACCAATTACATGTGCCAAGTAACGAATTACTATCTGTATATTTGCTGATTCCCGGATTCTCTATTCGGATAATATATGATGAGGACAGAGATAAGATTAAATCGAATCTCATTCAAATCTAGAAATGACAAAGTACTTTATGGCCATAATTCGATGATAAATATTCAACACAAGAAGATAGAAATTGTTACATAGAGCTTCCTGACCTAGTTAGCAAGTAAAAAGGAGCTTCTTCAACCAAATATCCTAAAGCTTTTATATAACTTCGATGAGAAGCCTTTAGGCAAGCATTACATATCATGAGCCATCGTCCTCCGATTGCCATTTCGTTTTCTGCAGAATACTCTTAAGGCTGTAAGACAGATTTCAAAAAAAGCCTCCGAAAATCGCTAACTTCAATATTTCGCCCAGAAGTTCTATAGCGGCAACATAAAAATGGCGAAAGCTTATCCATCAAAATGGTACGTTTTCGGCTTAACATATTTAAATTTAAATTTAACTTAAAAGCTAAGAAAAAATTATTTGAAATTTAGTGAAGAAACACTACAAACTTACTCCTTGCTCCTTCATATATCAAAAAATTAATATATATTGCTAACGCAGCAAGATGAAGTCAAGCTTTTCAAAGTATTTTACTATAATGTAAGAGGAATTTTAATTGGTTACTGACGAGTGCAGTACGATTACTATCAATAAGTTCTTCCGTCATGCAAACGCAAATAAAATCATTTGGGAATTGTTTTCGCCTACTATGATTTGATGTCTTTGCAAAGACATGATTCGTTATAAAATCCGGAAAACTATAACTATATACTAGCGCTCTTTTCTGTGTATTTTTTTTTTAAACATTTAAAATGAAAACTTTTTTAATTCCTGCGAAATAGAATTTCTTAATACGATTTCACTTATCGATTTTAAAGGACGACACTGCTCTCTCTTTTCCAATTACGAATTCCGAAAGATTGATCAACAGCGGTTTTAACAATTACTTATGTAAGGGCACATATTGAAATGAATAATTTATCTAAAGAAAGACCCCGAGCAGAGTATTCAATAAGAATTTCACCACCACTTGGAAAAACGAAAAAAAAAAAAATGAATAAATAAAAATAAAAAAACAAAAAAAAACCCTTTACACGTTGTGCCATTTTTACGCTAATCATCTCTAAATGTAACACTTTTGCCTTTTAAGTGCAAAATGTTGTCTTTACGCAATATTCCAAAGTTTGACTTCAATATTTGTGCAAATTATATTCCGATTTTAACGCTGAATGGTGTTCGTATGTTCCCATCTCGCGTTTATACAATATTTATAAACAAAATACTCGATACAAGGCTGCTTTATTAGCGTCTTATGAATTACGAGGAGCTTTAAGTGTGCGTAGTGTTTGTTCTTACTCACCATATAAATTATATAGAAATAGAAATTTGATACTCTGAATGAAATTTCAAAGGTATAAAAATTGAAAAAAATTCAATGGGACAAAGTAAATAAGTAAATGGATTGTTTTTTTTTTTTTTAGTTTAGGAACTAAGGCAAATTGAAGAAATGTCAGGAATTTTTTGGTTTTGAAATCATATTCGATAGTTATCAAATCATTTAAAAGATTCGCAAAACCATTTTTTGTTTATTTTCAATAGCGAACAACTTAACGCAATGAGTTTAAGGGTTCACCCAGTTTTTTAATATAATTAACAGAGATTACGATATTCCACTAAGAAGTGTCCAGATGACTCGGACTTGTCCTGAAAACTTATGCGGAAGTCATGGGGAAAGGTACAGCTCCCTAATGTTTCACCTGGAGGGGGAGGGGAGCAAAATTTAATATATATTTCTGTTATGGCAGCATGTAACCATCTCTCTTCGGTTTCCCATAAGATGCTTTCTTTGATGAATAAGTCATCGTTTACGTGGAGAATTCTTAAGGGCTACACGAAATTCAAGTCAGTGAGGAAAATGCTAAGAAGAATAAACTAATCATAAATCATGAAAAGATTATAGGCAGCAGAGAAGCGCTAACCCATTCAGGGAGGAATTCAGGGGCGCGTGTAGAAGTTATCGTCACAGTCGATGAGAATTTGATGGCGGCTTCACTACACAATAAACTAAACGCCTCCTGAATAGATAGATAAGGTTTTAACCTAAACAATGTTGGAATGAAGCGAAAGCTGTGAGGATTGGACTCTCATTTTGGTATCAACAATGTCCACATTGATCGTTTCTCGATGTACATAGGGAATGTCTTCATACCAGTAATGACTATCTGAGGTTTCGAAACCGAAATATATAATGAGTGACTGTCACGGAGTGCTAATACCATCTTTCTGAGAATCAAGGCGTGATGGAATTAACATCATTCAGTTGAGCTTTACTGTCTTCATTTTGATGATATGCATTCTATGTGATTCTTAAGGCACCCTTAATTGTAATATAAGAGCAGAATGGCACTGACCAAAGAATCTTGGCCAGCTATTTCCGGACACGGACATTCCTCAATACCAAGTGCCAGACTATAGTATCGCAGAACGATATTGGCTTGACCGCGATTTCCTCAAACCACAATGCAATAAGCTCGACTCCATTTTTACAGCTGCGAATGTATCAGTTAATTTGAAATTTGTAGTCGCTATGTCTTCCCTTTTGAAAAACCTTCTTGCCTAGGATGATGAGAGCCAAATATTTCGTCTTGTTAGACGTTTCGATGGTGATGCCGTTAAGCCATTCGAAGAAAAATTGTATTTACTTATGAAGATGGTAAACTTTCTTTTAAAGGGTAAGACCATCATGCCACCAGTTGCATGTCAGTTGGACAGCGTTGTCTAAGCGCACGATATCGCTACCGCGAAGGCATTCAAGTTGTCGTATCTGCAATAATACTTATTCATGTGCTTCTAAAAAAAAAAAAAAAAAAAAAAAAAACAGAAAAACAGAAGAGTACAACGTTGAATATCAAGTGAAAATGATCTTTCTTTTACGTGTCTACGTCGTCTAAAGCACAAAATGTATATATTGTGACCCCTAGGAATGGCATTGTACGGAAATTCAGATCAAATATATTTGATCTAGCTTATTATAAACAAATAGGGATGCAATTAACGCCTTTTCATAATGCGTTCACTGTTTGCTATTCACAAACAACATTGTACAACTTTTAGGATCACATTCTTCTCCATTGACTAAAAGCATTTCTTATACGCATACATACGACAAGATGAAGCTATTTTACCATATATTAGAGATTCTGTGTTGTCTCCTTTTTATTCATATGAAAGTAAAATTGAATCGAAAGAGGTCAGTTTTCTTGTATAAACAATCAAATTCATCAAAGTAAACACTTGAGTATGCAGCGAAATGCAAAGGCAAAAATATAATGCGTTTTGATATTAACCAGCTATACAGATTCACTGAATGATATAAAGGGATCGTCGTGTGAAAACTTAACATTATTTGACCCTTGGGTTTATGAGCAGCAATATCTTCAACACAGCTGCTTTAAATCAATGCGAATTCATACTTGGTGGTGGATTATGCGTTTAAATTGCGCTTAGACATACTTTCGACACAAACACATATAAGCGCACAAAATTACGAAGAGCTGTCAAATACAATTAGTTTCCGTAGCATCAGCATTTAAAATATTGCCGTTACAGTAATGTTACATTTTTTCCAACTTCTTTATGCCAACCCGCATAGCTTTACAGAGCGCTCTTTAAATTTCTTCATATTCATGTGTGTATGTATGTCATGCTCTCAATTCGCTTTTAATTTTATTATACCTTATTATCCTGGCTCCGAAGTTGTCCAGCAATTAAGAAAGTGGCTTCAGACTCACGTACAGTGTGAGTTGTTTATCAGTCAAATAGTCGACTGTTCACTCGAATCGAATGCACAATATTGTGCTTATTGTTTGTTTTCTTCTTTTTTGTTTTTTTTTTTTTTTTTTTTTTTTGTTTTTTCAATCCGATTTTAACTGTTTACGCGATATATGTTACACTTTTATTATAAAAGATGGATGCATTGCATATGGACTACACTTAATTTTCTTTCTATTCATTGCAATCATTTATTTTTTTTTTAATGGATCTAACAAGATACTCGACAGTAATATGTTAAGAAACGTCTGTTATAGGTCGTATGGGTTTCAGTAAGAAAATTTCTAATTAATATTTGCAATAGGCCGTACATGGAGCATACGAATGCATGTATCGGGACCATTTTAATTATTCAAGCATGGCTGACTTTTCGTAACCTAAACTGAGTCCGTATGTATGACAAACCAGTAAATACACATATAAATCGATAACCGGATTAGATACCAAAAATTAATAATTCAAAGTCACATGTTTGCGTCGATACCATGAAACCTATCGACAGAAATTCCCAAGTCAATACTGTCTTTTAAGCCGGCAAGGCTATATACAAGCTTATAGAATCGCTTTGCCTTGTACGAAGTATTTTTTCTACCAAAATACACCAAAGGACCGGACCCATCTCTCGCGGACTTATTCCAGAAAAGTTGGTAAAAAATCGATAGCCTCTTTAGAACTACGTTTTTCGGACTAACAAAATGCAAATATTATTCGTCAAAGAGCGAATTTCGAGCAATACTCAAGTTAAGTTTTCATTTATATGATGTATAGATATCGATCAGTTTTCTTAAGTAAGCCGTATAAACAGTGTTGCACATCCATTTATGCGGCAATTTTACTTCGATTCAAGAATGATGGAATCTACATTGAAGCTAACCGTGCAAGTAAGCTAACGCCTTCCCCTCAAAATTCAAGGCAAACAAAATATAGTTTGGGGTATGGATATAAGTAACTCTTTTTAATCTTAAAAGTTTTTTATCAGCTTCAAAAATTGTCGGTTTTATGGAATTACAAGCATTATTATATCAGCAAAAAATTGATGCTAATACATCAGATATATGCGAAAAGCTTATTAAGAATATACTACTACGCTACTTTTGAATCTAGAGTGGTATTGATTGATTCTTTGATGTTGAAAGGGTCGATAACTAAATGAATGCATTGCCATCCTAAGATCATAAGCATAATTTGATTTTTTGTCCCTATATTCGATTTCATGTAATTGTAAAGAAAATTCTATTTCTATATACAATATAATACAATATCAGGTTATAATATAGCTTTTCCAATCGCTTTTCATGAATTCTTTCTCCGTACATAAAAAAGTGGTCAATGATTCTAATCGGATTATATCGATTTAGTGGACAGTCAATTTTTTTTTTTTATATTTTTTTTTTTAGGTTCTCATTGCATTATGCTATGGTAAGGAAAGAAAAGGTAAAGTCAAGAAACGTATAAAAAGGCTTCGTTTACAGAAATACATATGATTGAGAAAACTCCCTTTGATGTTTTATTGTCAGTTTATTTTGTTTACTTCAAAGTAGTAGTAGTAGTAGTAGTAGTAGTAGTAGTACTGGTAGTACTAGACAGATATACAATGTGGTTTTTATTTTTTTTATTTTTTTTTTAAGAAACATTTTGGGAAATTTATCTTCTTTTCAACAATTATAAAAATTTCTAGATATTTACATATTGCATTAAACTTGCATAAATAAATTTTAAAAAGGTCAGATATTTAAAAAAAATATCTAAAAAAAAACAATTATTAATCTCTTTAAAACGCCTATAACCTATAACGGTTTGTAAGAAAGAATTACGATAGAATTCAATAACCAATGCATTTCGCCGCCCAGTTCTTCCAAATTTTCTTCTCGCAATGATACCAATAACTTGAAAATATTACAACATGTAATGTATAAGAACACAGTTACATATTGGATAACATGAAAGCATTTTTGTAGTTTATATAACTGAAGAGGACGTAGCATATTCCAACTTTAGAAAATCGTTTGTTAACCTAATTCTACCAAATAATGTTACCTGCAAGACCAAATCTCTTCGTTTGCAAGAGTTTAGTGTGCGTAAGATTGTTAATACAATTTCCATTTCACAAAAAATTTTCTGAACGACAAGAACTTGAAACGAAAAAGCGATAGTCAAGAAGCGTCTTCTTAGATGAAGTATATAACGTGTAACTAATACGATCGCTATCGCATTTTCGTCATTACTTACACGCATTTAAACAGCAATACTGACATCGTTATTCACATCACATCGAATTGACCCATTTTCTTCAATACGAATCAATTTTCTCTGAGCCGTTTGGATAATCTTTTTAGGCGACTTTTTTCATCTTGTTGACTGATCCTTTTATCTATTGGTTGTTTAAATTTTTCTCGAGCCTCAACTAGATCGATGAATGGTTTTCCCTACTAATTGCAAAGAATGCATTCAGAGTGTTCGAGTAATCGAAATATTCGGCGGAAATTTCATAAAATATTAAATACATTCCGGATCACTGCAGAGACCAAAATTGATCTAAACATACTTGTCTGCCTTCCTTTTCCTGCAGTCACGTATATGATCACAAATTCTTATCTAAACTGAAGTAAATCAATTAGTAGTCACATATTTTTTTATTTATCACTCTCATCGGACAAGCTGGGAAAATCGACTAAATTGACCCGAAATTCGACTAACCAGTAGCCATAACTAGCACACGGAATGTTAGTAGGAAGGATATCGGATTTTTGACTTTCACAATTACCTATGAGAAACTATCAATATAATACTACCAATACTATATATTATAATATATATTAAATTGACGATACAATATATGATATAATATACGATCAATATATCGCTCCATTTCTCTCTTAGATATTGTAAGCAATTCCATCCGCATCTATTTTTTTCTCATTTTATATTTATTTAAAAAAATTTGAAACGTTATGATCGGGCAAGACCAGTCATACTTACATACATGCACTTCTTCACTTAGTACATCAAGATGTTATTTTTTACCGGTTTTTCGCCGAGTTTAATACATGAAAAACAGAAATTCGTTTTCATGCAATGACTTCATACTATTAAGGATTTGTATAGATAGCATTCATAAATTTATTTCAATGCAATATGGATTCTAGGTTCTATTCATGCTTGATTCAAAACAGGTCAGTGTAGGTTATATAAATGAGAAGTAGACAGCCATGGACAGCCATGCACAGATTGATTCGAAAAATAATTCTAAGTGATGTTGAATCGATTTAAAATTTTTCGGGACTTTGCATACAGGCTTACGCAAGTGATGTGGGCTATAAGCACAATCTCTCAATCACAGAAATAGAAATACCTATGAATACATATATATACAAATGTATGCATATATATGTAAGTGCAAAGTGAGGCAAATAATATGTAGAAAGAACATGGCATCGTTTTTGCAGGCAACGCAATAACAATATTAATATATCTTCAAGCTGCAATCGTATATATAATAATCGTTAAATAAATATTTAATTGATCATACACACGCATATATGTAAATAGTTATTTAATTTAAGTAAGGAGGCCATATTCAGCTTAGCCTTTGCATGCTTGATATCCCTCCCTAACATCTAGACGTTGATATTCTCCTTAAGAAATTAAGACAACTCATGATTGGCTATATAAGAAACATTCGCAATTTCATAAAAGAATATTTATTTAATCTTCGTTCACCGTAAGGTCGGTGTATTTATAAATTAATCCACCCTGTGGGCATATGTATGCGAATATTTGCCGAAAACTCGGATCTTGTCTTAAATTGTGTGACTGTAAAAAGAAGGCATACAAACATTTATTGCAACGAAAATTGTTATTGGTTTCACAATTAGATCTGTATTGCGGATACACTCTAATAAAGCGGTACGTTTCGTTCATCGTCGACTATGACGTCAATGACGAATATATTTTCTATTATTAGATGAATAACGGAATTAAGATAAACATTGATATCGTAATCTTCATCTCGTGAATTGTCAACAGTAATGGTAAAAAGCAATATCAGCGACGTCTTTTAAATAAAAATTTTCGTATTAATTTTTAAAAGCTGAGATAATTTTTACAAAAAACCTCATGATTTAGATAGGATAGGTATGAAAAATTCGTTATAAACCAAGCGAAACATAAGTCTTTCGTTTTACTTTTTAAAATTATTGAAACGGTGACATAGGCATATGCACACATACATATCTAGATACAATGTATGTGCACACATATATATAAGTATATGTAGGTATAGGTAAGAAACTTAAAAAAAGGTCGAAAATTTAATCAATTTCAATCATTACTTTTGTTTTCTTTCACAACAAATGTACTGAAAACATAAAGTGTCAACCCTTTTAATTTCAGACAATAAAAAAGGAATAAATTCGCAGATGCTATCGTGATTCAATTTAGAGAAGCCTTTTCAATTACACGCTTGCAAATTTCTCATGTTTTGTTACAATAAGTAGGAAAAAAAAAAAAAAAAAAAAAAAAAAAAAATGAAAAAAAAAAAAAAAAAAAGAAAAAAAAAAAAAACCTATTTTATAATAATAATAGGAAATGAATATGAAGACAAAAAAAATTAAAAAATTTCTAATCAAAAAACCTCAGAGCCCCTTTCTTTACCTGCTTGCACATATACACAAAATATTGCACAAATGTTATCGTGTGAGGCTTCTTAAACTATTCCACATTTCTCCTTATCGGGTATTCAATGAAATGTTGTAACAGAACTTTCTTTACAAACTATGTTAGTTACTTAAAAATAATACAAACCAAAAATCATATATATATATAAATAAAACTAAATTTAACTATGGAAATTTTATAAGAGAAAAAAGAAGCTTAATTACTTGATAAAAATCATTTCAAATAACATACGTAACTGACCAACTACTCGAATTTGCAAGTGTCCCTTTTCGCTCAAGCATCTTAGGGACACATACCCAGCATGTTTTGCGAGAAATTATTCAAAAACGAAATTTTCATTTTTTTCAATCTTATTCTACTTCTTCCACCAAATGCTAACAATCTAAAACCGATTGAGTAAAATTAATCAACAAACAAAACAGAATTTTCGAATAGAAACTTGCGAACAACAAGGGTGAAGAAAGAGCCTCCTTCGTTGAACCTTATTATTATTATTAAAAAACGCACTTGTTGCAACCACTGTTCTTCCAAACTATTTTAAGCGGAGACGGCAATTTGGTAGTAAATATACCGAAATTCAGAACATAACTAAAATTCATATCGACAAGTGTAACAGCAGTACCATCCCATCCATCAGTCTTTCACACAAGACAAAAAAATTTCGCGAAACTTTTCTCGCTAGCCTTTCAGTTATTAACCCTGTGAGTTTACATAGTTAACAGTTCATATACTTTTCATATCCTTGCATATCCAGGCATTAAAATAAAGTAAAATAAATGCGCTGACATGCGATGACCTCAGGCAAAGCTAAGCATGATTTGGTATATGCTGTTCAGAAATAAATGTCAAACTGGTTTTGTCAAGTTTTGTGAGTTTTCGGACGGACATATAATCATCAATTTGGACAACTGAAAAAGCGTTACATATTTGTGCTGGAATCTGGAGCACATCCCCAAGTATTTTTTTTTTTTTTTTTAGTAAAACAACAGAGTCAAGTGCACTCGCTACGAGAAGAAAGGCTTTAAAGATGAAAAAAAAAAAAAATTTATAAAGAATGGAAGAAAAAATAATTGCAATATTTATACGCATGTTTTATGGAAATTAAGCAAAGATAGATGTATTTAAAAAACTTGACTTCGTTCCTTTTACTACTTACTACCTTATGACTACTATATTGATCAATAATCAATTTCATTAGATAGATGGCAACGGAAACGGTTGCTTAAAAAAATACATTTCAGGAATGAAAATTTTTATATGAAATGAGAGAATAACTTGAATTTGCTTCAATTTTGTAAAGGACATTCCATTTGTGTTTTTTCATAAGCGAAATGAAAATGCTGACAAGCAAACACAATCACTAATTCTATGACAATTGCTCGTAGCTTGCTATACCGAATATATGGCTTGTAAATATTCATTTAATAAATTATATCGGATTTGACTATTAAATCATTTTGTGGTTGCCCTAAATGTCTATGTGTGTGTGTGTGTGTGTGTGTGTGAATGTATTAAAAGGCAAAAAAAAAAAAAAAAAAAAACCTCTCAAAAAAACTAATACTAATACACCGCTGATGATGGAATTTAGATAAAAAGACTCGAACGCATAGATGCCTAGCACTTAGGATTTGTTCTGTTATGAATGTGACATAGGAAGAATTATGATATGTAGTGAGCTTTTTAACTATTGTATAATGAAAAGGTTTCCAGTTAAAATATATATAAATGAATAACGAAAATTATAAAATCTCATAATCATTGTTTAGCTATTCTAGAGCACTTAGTACTGCATATATAAAATGGCATTTTAACAGATGTTTAAACGTTCAATAAATTGAATTTTGTTGTGAGAAATTATTGCCGCCAAAGAGGGTTTATTGTAACAAACCTGTTTTCTTCTCTCGGAGGCTTACAAATTAAATAAGTGTGAAATGTATGAATACAGTTTAAGCCATATATATATGTATATATGTATCAGTCATCATGTATTCATTACCGGTTCACTGCAAGCAAAGAAGATGAATAGTTAACTGACCTATCCGATAAATATATGCCAAAGCAGCAAGAAAGATAAATAAATAGATATATTTTAGAGAATTCCATGACTGATGCTGCATAGTTGAAAATAAAATAAAATAATCGCAAAATGTGTACAGAAACTGTTGCGTGAATATTTTTTGTTACATTATTATAATTGTCTCTGCGACATTTCAGCACTCGATGCAAGCATCGTTCTAAATAAAAATGTGATGCCTAATATTGGCACTGATCCGTACTTCTCGCGCTTACTATTAAAAAAAAAAAAAAAAAAAAAA
>NW_023998415.1:31235530-31254611 GCF_014805625.2 Glossina fuscipes
TCTCGTAATTCGTCATATTTTCACTTTACTCTTGTCAAATAACATACTCCATCTTCTATTCGATACAAATATCTTCCATTCTCCACATATCAGGCACACATTTGATTAGTACCAAAAGCCAATTTTTGCGATACAACTCTCTTTCATAGAAAGTAATAAGTAATGAATGATAAGAAAATTTATAAAGCGAATGAACGATGAAAAAATCTACTAATATTAAAGAATTAAAATTGCCCCCCCCCAAATACTCATGCTAAACACACAGTAATGGGTTTTCATTTTAAACGAAATGCAATTATATAATAACCATGAATTCAACAATTGTTCGCAATTTTTCATCATTTCTATATATATGTTGAAAAGATTCTTCTTTGACATTGTGGATTTTCGAGAGAGACGAGAATTGTTTTACATTAATAGGAAAGTGTTGCCGTTAGTCGTGCAGTAATATGCTCCAGCAATGTATATTTCCATGCGAGATGAGTCCTAATAATATGTGTAAAACTAATACACTTGAATATGCTCTTACAAGATGGAGTTAATTAATTTGAAGTGTGAGCTTGCTAGAGCCGTAACCTTTCTTCCGCAAACTAGGGCGGTTGGTATACTTTCACGTTAAATCGAGATATAGATAGTTAAATTTTATTTATTTGCTTTTAAAACAAGAGGGTGACCATCCGTCCGCCATGTCTGAGCTATTATAGTAAGCAAATTGCCCGTTTGTGTTAACTATAAACATAATTCGTTGAAATCATTTTTTAAAATAACTTTTTTATTTACATATATATATATATATATATACATATATAAATATGCCAGGATCGCCTTCAGCTAAACAAAAAAATTGACATAGAATGTCATTTGAAAGTCATTTGTCGTAGAATTCAAAACAAAATTATATTAACCTCTTCGTTATCGGAAACCAAGAATTTGGGAAAACGAACGAGAAATTAACCCAAGTTCAAGTCATAGTTTTCAAACAGAATTTAACCTCCGATTATGTAACTTGTAAGCAAATATAACAAATGTACTACAATTCAACATTCATTTGCATACATTCGTGCAATTTTCGTTCACTTAACATATCAAACTAGAAAACTGACAACACACGACCATCGAGTGTCACCTGAACGCAATGCTTGGACTTTAAACTTAAACATAGCGGAAAATAACGATGAAGTCTACTTATGACCGCAGAATCTCATATGCAAAATTTCTACTTTTACATATTAGAAGCAATCAGCAGCATTCTTCTCACTACAAATGCAGTTACAGTGCGGCCGTACAGGCCGTAAGGATTAATTATGATAACCAACGTCTCGTTTCATATTTGCTTTTGCATTGCGGCAAATTGGATTTAAGGCCGAAAAGCATTGCGCACCAGCATGAGGAATGAATGAGTTAAAAACGAAGTCGTTTTGAAGCCCTAACGAAGAGACTTAGCCAATATACTGCTAATGTGCACAAAACGATCCATCCGGAAATATATGTGAAATAATTGCACTAATCAAAAAACAAAAAAACTAAATATTGTAAAATATTTCCCAAATCCAATAATGGCATGAATTTCTTCTTCTTGTTCAATTCGGAAAAGAACTTTCCCCCGAAAGGCCTTACTGACAGGTACAGTACAATAACGTAATACATATGCATATATACAATAAATGCTAATTATACGAGATTCGGGAAGTATGGGTTACTTATCTATCCATCTCTTAATAGGAAAAAAGAACAGTTACTTAGCCGTATGCAGCAAAATTCATTAAGTAAGATAACTTCGAACATTTTTTAGGTAATAACAAAATTTCATACGTAAACATCAATCAGTGATAGTTTTATGTATGTATGTAAACTTTAGAAAGGACAATAGAAAGCATCGTAGATGAGAAATATGTAAGGCATAGTTTTCACATATCATCTCATATATTCAAGGCTTATCGGGGCCAAATCTCTTTATATGCAAAATATGTCATTTATACATTCATTCAGATGCTTTATAGTTAATAAACGATTGCATATCAAATTAACTAAAGCAGTAATTTTTTACAAATATGATTAAGAAATAATCAACATCAGCACTTTTCTTATTTTGAAAACAGCAACAATAACAACTTTAGTACAATAAAATAGAATGTATGTGCATAAGAAAAATACACTTTAATAAAAGTTGAAGTCCATCTGCTAATTTATGACGTTTTGGCATTTTTAGTACTGTTTGTGAGACTGACGCCCGCCTGCTAAAATTCCACTCTCAGCAGGGATTCTCACTGCCCATGTACTCTTTTCACGTATATTTATCTGCTTGTGGCGATGTATGCATTTAAACAACAATTTGTTTTGCAAAAAAAAAAAGAGAAAAGAAAACTAAAAATGAACACAAAAGGGAAAGAAAAGAAAAAGGAAACGTTCGGGTTAAATCCGTTCAAAAGCTTCAAAGCATAAAATAACGCTTAAAAGCGTAAACGTACGCATCAATATCCATTGGACGTGTTACTGGTTTTGATTGGATTCATTTGACGTAGGAGACCCAACATATTACATTACAATAAACAAACAGCAAACATGACTATAAGAAACAACAAGACAGTTTGGAGACGTTTTATTAAGCCAGACGTTGAGGCTCCAAACTGACAAAAAAACGTTAATAACGTGTTCCTATTAATAAAGCCTGTTTGCTCGTTATGTGCATACGGTTAAGCATATACATATATATATATATATATATGCTATATATATATATATGCTCATATTGTTATAGGCATACACAAATACACGCATGCAAACACACACTAGCAGACCGCATATAATTTCAATGTACAGATGTTAATTTTTGAAAAGAAATATACCACTGATCGTTATCTTGACGTAATCTATTATTTAAATGCACTTCGTACACTTAAAGTCATACAACCGAAATTTTTCTAAAAATGTCGAAACACGTTTTCCAATACAATAGAATTGTTAACTTAAGTGGCCGGTCACAGACTACATATACGAGTATAAGTCCAAATAGCGAGAGCGAGAGCGACAGAGAGAGAGAGAGAGAGAGAGAATGTAAAAAATTTTTTAAAAGGAAGTCTTTACATCAAGAATTAATATTTAAATTCATTTACTATTATGCACTTTTTTTTAATAGATATTGTATCGAAATAATATCATTTCTCGATTGGATACGTAAAAGTTTTTTGGGTTTTTGTAAAAAGATATATATATATATATATATAAAGATATATAAATATATTATAATATATATATATATATATGTATATATAAATCTGCAAGTATATATATATATGTGTGTGTGCGTGTGTGTGTGTGTTTGTATTTATTAAGCAATTCCATTACAAGGCAATTATTTAGATTGCTGGTTAGACGACATACGTAAATATTATTAATAATTGCTTTATATATAATAAACATTTGCGGGGAGGGGAAAAGGGACGCGTACGCATTGTTTTTTAGATGTTTGTATCATCTTATTAAGGAACGTTAAGGATACATATCATAATTCATAATATGTGTACAAGAAATAAAATAAATCAATATTATGAAAAATTTTTATGGTCCATGCCCAGGTTTTCAAATTTTGATTTATATGCATTTGTATGTAGAGATGCATATGTATGAATTTTTAAGACTTTTGCTTCGTATTCTTCTATTCAATATAATACAAGAAAGGAAAAAACTTTAATTACATATCTATATAAATAACTAAAGGTTGGGTTAGATTTCTTTTAAAGAAATTTTCAACTTCATAAGAGACTTGGAATCAAACCATATGCATAGGAAGACCTCAAAATTGTACCTTAATTGAAGTTTTTACGACCTGATAACTGCGCCCTATAAGTCTTTGTGTTAGACAATTGATATCATAAACACAAAATCTGTGGGCGAAGATTAGAGTTCAGTTTCATGCTCAGATATATTAAGCATTATTATTTATAAAGACTCCAAGTACACTAACTCATCAACAAATGAAATGGAAAACTGACTATAAGGGGCAACTGACTCTCAATGGTTTATAAATTTTAAAGCATAAAGTCCTTATAGAAAAATAATTAATTAATGTTTTCATTTTCTGTTTAATTTAGCATATCCGTCCCCGAACGATGAGGGATGTATTAATTTTGCCAAAACGCTTGCAACATCCAGGAGGAAATTTCAGAGACCAGTATCTGTTGTAAACATTCTCTTGGCCGTTAAAGCGAATCTATCGGCTTCACATTAGACAGAAACAATGGGAGTTCTTGCACGCAAGTTGGTATTGTAAATGGACAAAATCGGTCCAAGGACCCATCTACATTACCACGTACACTGAGAATACCACTGTTCTCTAAAATGGAAAATAAATTGGTTTTCACATAAACTGCAGCAGAAAAATCCATAATAATTTAAACGTGCATTCCATTGGCTATGCGATACTACCTGTACAAGAAAAAGCGGAAAGCGTCGGCCACACCTAAGCAGTATCAGAGGCTTATAACGGCCAGAAGCAATCTTCAATAATTCCATGCTCTTGACAAACGCCAAATTTAAAATGCACCTCAACATGCTCGCCTGTTCATCTATGCGTCTGTACGTCTGCCCAATTATATGGTCGCGGTGGTAAACGTTTTCTCGTTCGCAAAAAGTAAAATATGACCCACAAATTTGCAAAAGAATTTGAAAATAACCGAAACCTGTCAAAAGCGACGCGTACCATGCAACAAAATCTGATCTGATCTGAAATCTGAAAATTTATTGCGTTTTTCTTGTTTATTACTCATAAGCTGCGCTAGACGTACGAAAAAGTTGCCACTTTTATTGTCCAGACATAGAAAAATCAACCACGCCCACTCAATATTACAGAGTACGAAAATTTAGTTTTTCCTTTCTTCCAAACTTGTTCAAATTACTGGTGATGAGTATAAACGATTTAATCACAACCGAGTAAAATTTTCTTACTTGTATTGTTATTATAGGCATCACCGAAGGATAGGGGGGTATATTCCTTTTTGTCAAAACGTTTGTAACGTCCAGAAGGAAACATCAGAGATCCCACAAAGTACATATATTCTTGAGTAGTGTCAAATTCTAAATCGATTTAAGCATGTGCGTCTGTCCGTCTGTCCGCTGTTCATCTGCGTAATGTCTCTTGTAAACATTCTCCTGACTGTAAAAATAAAGCTTTTGACTTCAAATTTGCCAAAACAATTGGGAGTTCATATATGCGGGCTTGGAATGAAAATGGACGAAGTCCGTTGAAGGACACGCTCACAGCACCATGTAAACTGGGAACACCTCTGCTTTTCAAAAGAACATATAAAAAAATTTGTTATTCCCCATTACTCATAAACTAAAGCAAATAAATGTACAAAAATTTGAACGCGTATTCTATGGGCGTTACTGTAGTATCGGAATACAAAAACAGAAAAAATTGACCACGCCTGCCCAATATTATAGTGCATCAAACTTGAATTGTTTTTTTAATAACTTTATAACACGCAGAAACTAGGTTCAAAAATCCCATAAAGTATATAAATTCTTGGCCAGTTTCAAATTTCGAATACACCTAAACATATCCGCCCGTTCATCATTGACATAAATTTTTCAAAGGACACGCCTTCAACGTCTACATGCCTCTTTGGCAAAAACTTTTATTTTGAAAATAGGAGAAATCAACTGCGCGCACGGGAATTTTGTTCTTTTCCTTCTTTTGTCTTCTTTTGGGCCAAACTGTTCTGGTTATAAAAGATTCGGTCCCGACCGAATCTAATTTTCTCTCTTGGTGTTTTTATTTTGAGTAATCATGTAGCTTTCGTCCCATGTTAATTTACCCAAATTAAATCAAGCACTCAAAAATTTTCGTACAAAATGGTAATTCCCGGGTAGTTGCGCAGACAGTCAAATGGACGGAGGGACAGACGGAAATTGAAATTGACCAAGAATTTATATACTTTATGGGGCTCTTGAACTTTTTTTCTGTCTCTTATATGTGTGTTGAAAAAAAAACATTAAATTTTGATACACTATAAAACAGAGTAGGCGTGGTCAATTTCTTCCGTTTTTGTACAAAATATTCGCTCAAATTTTTGCACATTTATTTGTTTTTTTTTTTTATAAGTAATGGGTAAAAAATCGATTTTTCGTTTCCTCTTAAAAACATAGCTGTGTTCAGTTTACATGGTACTGTGGGCGTGTTCTTCAACCGATTTGGCCCATTTTCAACAGCAGCCTGAGTGCATAAACTTGCAATGTTTCTGTTAAAACTGAAATCGATAGCTAAATTTTTGCAGCCATGGGTGTATGCTTACAACAGACATTACATAGACGAACGGGCGGTCAAACGGACAGACGCGCATGCTCAAATCGATTTAGAATTTGACGCTAATCAAGTTGGGTCGCTGATGCTTCCTTGTACGTCCATACTTCGGTGATGGGCACATAAAAACAAACGGTAACAAAGTCTTAGCATATCCTTCGACTCTAAGCGATACAAAAGATGGAATGAGCGCCTGTTAGCAGTTTGTTAATACTCGCGTGGAATATAGTTGAGCAAATATCGAAAACACTAGAAAGTCTATTATTTTATAATATTTTGGCTACCATAATAAAGTATAATATAAAACTTTGGATTCGATGAAATGATGCCTTAAGTGGTGTGGACAAAAGTTTTTTCTATGAGCAAATGACGCGTGCACAATTTAATATGAAGCATGCAAAAAAATGTGAATTGTACTTGAGTATGATCGCGTCATATGGATGCCTAATACATAAATCAAATAAATGGATTTTTAGACATGCATTTATTTAAAGGTCAGATTAGTACACAATAAGGCTCGTCTTCACACTCGCTGCATTTGATATAATTAAATCGCTTGATTGGTATTTTGTTTTTTCATTTTTCTTTTATTCTTTTTTTTTTATTTTAGATTCGCCCATGCATGTATACGTGCATATGTAAAGAGCTAACTGTATATCAGTATATATATATATATATATATCAGTATTTATTTACATTTTATCAAAGAGCTGGCAAAACACTCTTCGTTTAGAATGTCTAATAGTTTTAATATTGTAAACGACTTGTTTAAGCTTTTATTGAATTAACTGATTTTGACAAACCAAAAATCACAAGGCGTGTAAAAACATAAATAAACACACACTAAGCTCACGGACATAATGGTACGTTTCTATTTTCAATATGTAGAGCAAACAAACAAATTCTTCATTGATGATGTCTCTCAGTAAGCAAACAGATACCCGTGTAGAGAATAATAGTCATTAAATGAATCTAAAACAAATGTGTTACAAAAATAAAAGTCGATAGCATATAAATAAGAAAATTACGCGAGCAAACTGGTCGACTTTATTTACCGTACAACTAACTGTCTTGCAATAATATCCTTGGCAACATTAATTATACAAATTGCATATTAAATGTATTTTATTCGCTTTCTTTCAAACTTGCATTTACTAAAACAATCGCACATCCAAAGTAGGCAAGTTATCAGCAATTTACGATGAGTAAGCAGCAAAAGTACGTTAGCAAAATAATTGTATAGTTGTAAAGTTAATGGTGAACTTAATTATTCAATAGGGCAATAGTTCTCTAGATCGGCATGTCCCGCATCATCCATCCGATTTATATATAACTTTGTTATTCATATCATGTTTAGAGCATTCCAGCATCCATCAGTAAAGGTCTTCGCTTAGTTTCCCTTTAGTACGAGTTGTGATATATCTTTTCCGGGTGTATTTGTGCCTTTATCATTTCCACAATCTTTCAATTCCTATATAAAATATAAGAGTTGGAGAATAAACAAAAGAAAAATAAAAATAAACTTCATATGAAAAGAGCAACAATACGACTACGAATTCTTTATGCAGTCATTGAAAACAAAAGTATTCAATAAAGTTATTGGCCTACCAGTCCAAATAGAAATAGTTTGTAACCTTTTAATTTTATCTATAGATACAAACATAAGCCGCCATAAATAATATATAATGAAAGCCGGAATACGAATACGGCTCTCATATGATTTCCCTTGCGATCGTTCGCCCAAATTATTATTAGTACTATTGTAAAGTAAAACTGTTTACAAAAAAAGTGAAATGCCGCTGCTATGTTACGAAGGAGAGTCGGGGGGGGGGGGGCTTACGTATATTACGTGGTTTATTCGTTATACATTTATCAAGAATGTTATCTATAAGATAATTCGATTCGAAATTGTAAACGGTATCACAAACTCGATATACATTCATTATCGTATAGAATTGGCATAAAAGTAGAGAAACACCTATGGAAATGGAATAGAACAATGCTGCCGATTGATATCCATTCGCTTAACAAAAGGAACAAACAAACTTAACTATAAATGGACACTAATGATTCAACGACATGATGATGCTCATAATAGGACAGTAATAGTAAATGTCGATGCGTATATATATCTATATATATATATATATAGATATATATATATAAAGACTAAATATAAATGTATATTGTATATTGAAAAAAAAAAATATATATATATATATTAATACATATGAATATGTGTATAAGAGGATGTCAGCTTACAAAAGCAACAATCGAATAAATGAACAATACACATATTGAAAAATGATCATAATGAATGCAATGAAGTGCAAAAGTCTAAAACGAGGAGAGTCCAACGATCGCATTATCTCGTGATTTATTCAGCATAATTACATTAGTCAGATCGCTTTGTTCGAATTGTATTTTGTGTGTTAAGCCCAGTTTTTCAAAAACTACAAACTCCATCACTCATCGCCTCATCCACTGTTTAACTTAAATGTAATTTACTGTACAAGCTAATCTAGTAAAAAAAAGTAAAATTTATTTATCTATCGAAAAGTAATTTTGTCAAACTTGAAAATTGAATTTATATCCACATAATAATGTCAGTTAAATTCAAATAAAAATCAAATCATTTAGACAGACGACGACGACGACGACGACGACGACTATCAGATGCTTGTTCATACATGCGCTAGAAAAAATGTTGTAAATTATGTATTCTTATGCAATTTGCATTTTGAAGTGTTTTTTTTTTTTTTCTTTTTTGTTTTTGTTTCTCTTATACGAAAACATTTCCCCTCATTTATATAACATTATTTTAAAAAAAAAAGAAAAGTGTTTTGCTTCTCTGAAAACTAATTACAAAGACTAATGGTAAGAAGTGTTCATCTAACGCAAGTAGCTTCTTTGAAGCATCATAATATTCGATATTCCGAAAAAACTTCTAACCAGCTAATCACTACTGTCTTACTTTTATTACAACAAAATTTGAGTGTGTATCACTTAAACTTCTTCGTTAAGTTCAAACATCAAAAATCTTTTCATCAAAATTTGTCTCTTATACTTAGCTCGTATTATCTTAATTTATGCAAAAACACAGGGGCTTTTTTATTCTGGTCAATTATTTTGATGATTAGAAGCTATTATCAGTAATATTACTTCGTTAGATGCATTGCAATGAGTTGTAGGGCAAGAAAAGCGTGCAAGAGAGAGTCGAAGCTGAGAAACATGTAAAACTCCCAATTCTTCCTCTTCTTTGGATTTGCAGCAGTCCAATGGGAACCACTCGATACCAGTTCCAAATACATCCTAATATGGTTCAGGAAAGTGTATATTATTAGAGCTTCAGTATGCCTTTCAAAATTCTTACACTTAGTGTCTTCCGTTTCTCTATCTTATCCAAATCAGTCAAAACACCGGTTTTTTTAGTGGTAAACTATAACCAAACCGAAACTGATGCTCATTAATGAGACTAACTGTTCATCTTATTTGTTATTTATTTTTACGAAGCACGCCAAACATCAAATGATATCCGATAAAAGATTATCATATGGACAAACGTTAATTATTAAACGAAACTATCGAAACGATATAAAATTCGTTAATATTTCTATTGGTATTAGCGCACATTAATTATTTCATATTCAATCTGATTACTTTACCGGCTTATTCGATAAAGTCGAAATGTTGATCCCATAATTGATAATCGATACCATTTATCAATGAAATTGAATTTGGTTACTACTAATAATAATCACATTTGAAATATGCGTTAGTTAATGGAAAAGTCAATTAGCTAAAGTAGCCCTCTGAGGGACGGTAAAAATGTTTTCCCTTGAAAGAGTTATTTTTCTTTTTTGGCCTTTTAAAAATCGTTCTACTTCTCTGCATGCTCTTGTACAGTAAATATTTAATTATTCATATTCACAAAAGCTTCTACATATGGCTCTGGTCTGCGTTTGGTTTGTCCTATGGCAACTGCTGCCCACTATGGCTATGGCATCATCTAACATTGATATATTATTTACATATATATATATACGTATAAGAATTCTTTTCAATTTACACATAATGATAATTTTTTTTTTTCCTTTTGTTTTCACCTCCGACAAATATCACAAATTTAATAAGCAAATAAAACAAATCTTCATGCTTCCGATCGATTTACTGATGCAATACCAAGAATATATTTAAACGTCGCTAAAAAACATTTTACGCTACGCGCTGCTCTCATTATAAACAGTATCCAGTACTTAGCACCATGTTAGTAAACAATAGATGGTCATCTACCACACCTTTAATGTCTAACTTAAATACGTAGACATTAGAGAACCTTAAGTAGCCAACTAAACACTTTATGAAAAGTTGCATACCTTAGAACCAAACTAGTAAACAATACACAGTCGGTGTTAATTATTCTCAATATTTCAAAAATCTTAGTCTATTAGATTTGTTTATGCGGTTGACTTGCAATAAATGTCTTGCATACGCTCTATCTATCCAAGCTAAATAAATGAAATTATTACGATCACTCATATTCACTCTTGATATCTATCTCTCTGTCTTTCTCTCTCTCTCTCTCTCTCTCTCTCTCTCTCTCTCTCTTTCTCTTTCTCTCTGTCGCTCTCATTGCTGATATTCGGCTAATAATCGGCGACAAAAACGAAAGAAAATTCCACAATAAACAGAAATTATTCTAAAGGTAATCAATTTCTTGTCTCCCAGAATTATTATGATTATCAGATTTGGGTGAATAGTAGTTTATAGTGAGCAACGAATGTTCAGACAAATCGAATGAAATGCTTCCCTTCGCTTATTTAATGTTAAATTTACACAATTGTAACAACGTCAAAATTGGAATAACATTTGTCGATGGCTTTACAAACAGTTTGTAAAAACTGTTGGCGTCTCTTAAGTTAACATATAATCTACATATACATATGCATATATATATATATATATATATTTGTATAAATGTATTCACAGTTCGAATCTCCGATGAAAATACATACGACATACTTGTAACTAAATGTTTTGCGTGATATTAGTTTTCTGCTTCGCTTCATCAACGGCGAACTAACGAAAAAAACATAATCGATATTAAGAAACAGGATGGAAATGGATGAATAGGTGGAAAGGATGAAGGAACTTGAACTTAAGACTCTAACACTTAAAGCTTGTGACCGTTCAAAGCCGTACAAAGCCGAATGAAATAAAAAATACTTTGTTTCCGAAGAAAACTTTCAACAGCCGCTTTTAAAAGTGCTCAGCGATGGTACAGCTTGCCTAATATCTAAAGAAATTTGTTAAGCAAAGTGACAAAAAAAATAAATCAACAATAAATAAATAAAGTTGATTGAACCAAATCTATTTAACATAAACGAAATAAACGAAATTAATACGTTTTGCTACAATCGCTATATGTATAGGAATCAATATAGCTGATATAATTTTGATCAGTTATGAGATTTTGAATCATGTACGTCCATCCGGCATGAGACGTTCAGAAATGCTTAGAAGTAGCTGTAGCCGAGAAACAATTAAAAGACTCTCGAAATTTATTGAAAAGTTTTTATTAATACGTAACGATTTACTCAGACAATATAAAATCTCATAATCTTAACTGCAACTCATAATGAATGCCATTAAAATATTAATTCAAATAATTAATATAAAAACAATGCAAACAACAATGCAAGAACGTTATGCTCGGTTATGCTCAAATTTCTATACTTAACAATAATAATGAGTACATTTAGTCGATTTTAGATTCACATAGTTGGCACGCTTCGCTTCGCATAGCTTTTCCTATTCATCATCACAACAACAAAAAAAGAAGAAAAATGCGAATAATTTTTTTTTTCGAGCTACGGGCATATATTTGAATGTTAACATCTCCAGCAGCCTGTAATAATCTCGGCCTGTAGGATTTCATTTGGTAGTAGAGGGAAAAATCTTCCATAATCATTACCATAGAACGCACAAAGAACGCAATCTTTCATTTCATTTTGCAGCATCGAAATAATGAAAAGGCAAGTAAGAGAAGCAAAAAAAAAAAAAAAAATTATATTCGGCTGTGATCAAGACTTTTATATTCGCCACCTTTATGTTAAAATGAAATATGCCAGTTATTTTGTTGTTGCAATGAATAAAGAACTATTTTTTCGCCTTCGAAAACAGAAGCGCTCTTAGTTTGCGTTATCGTGAACGTGAACATGTTTTTACCAAATTTGAAACCGATATCTTCACTCACCACGCCACAAGGAATATGTTTGCCACATGGTCATAAGTAGGCTCGCAGACAGATGGTCAGACGCATATGTAATTTAGTTGAGAATTTCATATTGACCGAGAATATATATATATATATATATATATGGCATCCGAAGCGTCTTTCTCGCTGTTGCAAACCTTTCGACGAAATGAATGTATGTCCATCCTTCGGCGCTGGGTATAAAAGCAAGCAATGTAGCTCAAGCATAAAATATAGTTGTATAGTCATGCTTGATTGTCTACGTCCTGTTTGCTTATTGGCGAGAAAGCTGCACTCACCTTAGGGTGATTTTGTTTATATGGCCTCAGCTTTTGTTTTTACATTTTTTTTTTTTTTTTTTTTTTTCTTTTTATACGATTTGCTCCTTTTACACCCGTTTCGATTTGTTTACACACTACATACAGTTTTAATTACATTCAATTTTCTTTTTTCACAATTTCACACAATTTGACGCAGTAAACATAGCTAACCTAAACATCTTTGCCATGTGCCAAAAAATAAATCTTTCTTTGCACGGTACATATTTTACTTGGCATTTAATACTAGATTCTCATGTATTTTGGATCAACGTAAAATTCTTTGTCGCTTTAGTTGTTGCCATGCAAAGGCATAGTTGTCATGCGAATCATATACACGAACAAATCCAAACCATAAACTGATTTGGTCTAAATTTAACATAATTAATGGTTTCTCCAAGATATCGTATTTTGCTGCACCCATGTTTTTCTCATACAACATTAAAAACTTTCGAGCTTTTTTGCTTGTATTATTATTATTATTATTATTATTATTAATTTCGCCAGAGAAATAAATTCTAAGATTAAAAACTCTTAAAAGCACTAGCATCTAAGGCTATCTATTGGCTTTTATTAAAAACTCTACCGCACTTGAGATTCGAACCCACGAACATTGACTTGCTAGTCGAGATTCCTCGCATTCGGCTACTCAAGCGGAGGTATGAAAAAGACACCGACTTAATGGATGCACACCACAATTCATTGTTATGTCCAATTAAAATTTTCTACCAACTTTCAATCTAAAGTAATGAAAGTTGCCGTCATTGCCATCTAAAGAGTTTTGAGTCGCTGTGAAAAACGCCCATAAGATAGAGCGAACCGATTCTATTTTAAATTTGTCACATTTACATTTATGATAGTACTTTTCACCGATTTGTGTTGACAGATATTAAAAATCGTAAACTTCTTCCCTAGTAGATCGTTCTGTGAGTAGCGGTTTTAGAAACGAGCCGATAAAATAGCGTTCGTCTTTGGTATATAACACACAAGCACACTTGATTTTATCTAAAGAAAACAATTGCAAATCGATTGGTAGGATAAAAAGTGTACCGTGTAGGGTACAAGAATCGCCAATTTATTCGGAACATATCTGACTTTTTCATTTCAATTTAAGCAGAAATGAGAAATTTTTTACAAATACATTATAAACGATATGACTTTGAAAAAATTGTGCTAGATTTCCTATTTCACCTCAAACACACGATACAAATCAAAATTAGATAAATAAGTATATTAAGCAACTTAAGTCCGAGCCATTGGGGAATTCTAATGCTAATTCTAATTTCCCGCTTTCCTACTGTAGCCTACTGCTGGAAGCATCTTACATATTAAATCGATAGATTAAATTTAAAAAAAAAATATTGTAAAAGTAATCCACTTAACCCATAAACACAAATATATACATATATACTCAGCGTTGTTAAGCAATATGCATTTTTGTTCAAAGTGAGAGTCGTACTCAATTTACTTCTACCCATTAAATTCATAATAATCCAAATGAAAAAGTAAAGCATCACGCATGCATTCTTACTTCATAGTCACCGCACAGCAAAGGTTATACCATGCGTCCACCATCACATCCGTACTAATAAAGAGGTTAAAAAAACAAAAAAGTTAGAAAAGCGAAAACTCGAAAAAAAAAAAAAAAAATGTGTTCTCATCACATCAATATTTTACCAATTATAACAGATAACGAGTCAAAATTTCGAATGGCAGTTTAATTCAATGATGCCCTTCATCGGACAGGTTAATATATTCACAATCGGCCGAAATCTTTACATTTCGTGTATTTTCATATTCATTTTAATTAATACGCTGACGATAATCAGGTGACAGCTGAGATGTGCTTTTATGGGTGGTATCTGCTACTGGGTTTAAAGTGACGTATGGAAAAGAAACGAAATACTCGTCAGCCCTTCAGCAAGTTGAACTAAGCATCTTTTGATTGCTTTATAATTTTCTTTAGTTAAATTTTTTTGATCTTTAACAGCAATCCCTTCAAAAATTAAATGCCTTAGTTGTTACCCTTTGCGTTCGCAAAGAGCGAAACAAAAACTTAAATATATTGTTGGCTCTGATTGTGCAAAAACGTTATAGCTATCGCACCGTAAAGGGTCTAAAATTGATTACAAAATGATCTTAAAATTATTATTGTAAAAGGCGTGGCCAAGTCATAAATTAAAAGTTCCCAAATATGTTATAATAATGTACACGATATTATGAAACTATAAATGTCATTGTATTTGAAAAAAATTTTATTTATGACTGCCGTTGCCGACACTATCGCTTTAAATAGCTTATTACTTCCGTTGTTGGATATTTCTCAACTCTTAATGCTCTTGTTTATATTATCCTAATCCAGCTATTCACACAGATTGTTATTGTCCATCCGTCCTTTTATATGAATGTAACTATGTTACTTTTTTCTTTCTTTCTTTCTTTTTTTTTTTTCTATAACAAAATAACAAACAAAGAATAGAAAACTTTTTACAGATACATATATATATATACATACATATATATATATATGTATAGAATTATATATATATATATATATATATATACGCATATAATGGCCTTAAAATATTCGTTGGGGTATCTTTGGCTAAGTGCTCGTGAGTATAATTTGTTTCCTCAATATGCTCAGCAGGATATTATATAATTTGCAGTTCATTCGGAACACTCGTCAAATGTAAGTATAGCAGCACCCGTTCATGTGTAAGTGTGTTCAGTGGCGTATAAATTATTGCCCAAAATTATATTACCTCAAACATGTTCATGAATGTGTGGTGACGCATTGTCATAGCGACAATTGTGTGGCTTAGGTATATATATATATATATATATATATATATATATACATACATAATACTTATATATACATACATGCATACGCAATAATACAACGTACTCGATAATTCAAAGTGAAACTGGGGTGAATTTCATTTAACTATTTTGCATATACGTATGCGTATACAGACAATACAATACAAATATGTGCAAAGATATCAATGTTTTTTATAAACATTTCAGTACATTTTAATTAATTAAAACTGGCTGAAAGAAAATGCAAAGAAAAAAAAAATAAATATAAATAAATAAAAAGAAAAATTATATGAGGCAGAAGAGAAAAGCGACAAAAAACATTCAGGCATTTTTCCGATTGTTTCCAGTTAAACAATTGCAATTAAGCGTTTCTATAATCCTTCTTCTTATTCCATATGGAATAATGCTGATTCAAAACACTTGTACAGTATGCCGAACCAGCATACATACCGCATACACGCGAACACGCGATTATTTTATCTAAAATTTCTGTAAGCACGCTTCACCGCACGTACGTAATGCATTGATAAAGCATTATCTTATTCAACATTGCGAATATCTCTACTACTACTACTACTACTACTACTACTACTACTACTACTACTACTAATACGCTCATCACTGGCGCGTGATTTACTGATTTTTATGCGCGTTCGACATCTCATAAAAGATCAGTTTTAAATTCTATAACCGTAGATCATAACTGAAAAACAATTTTTCTCTTTACCCATCCATTGCGCTGTTGTGCCGTATACGGTATAGGCACGGTACAGGTCGTAGCCAGGAAATGTTATAGATAGTGGAAGGGTAAAGATGGAGTAGTGTTTGTGTTCGATTCGAAAGCGGGAACATCTGAATCGGCGAGATATATATCTTATATATTCTTCTTATTTTCTTCAGTTTTTTTTTTTTTTTTTTTGAAAATATATACGATCCGTCCAAGCAGGCTTACAATTACTTATAAGACCATCCAAAAAAATTTGCATTCTTTGACTTGCCTTTTTTTTTGCGCTTAGCAAGATCCGTTCCTAAAGAAATATTAAATAGTTAGGAAAATAAAAGAAGAAGATACGAACTGCCTTTCACTTGACAAATGCTCTCAGTTTGAATCAAGTTTCAAAATGCGGATCTAGCTTCAAATTGCCTACGAATTGCTAAACATATACAAAAGCAAGGAAATTGCTAAAGTTAGTGCTAGCAATGATATACAATTTATGTGAAATGACGGGACTAAATTTGCCACAGGTACCTAATCAAAGCATTTTTTATACCTGATCAATATGAATAGAAGAGCTCAAGGGTCCATCTGTTTATCCATCTTTTTTGAGATCACTATAAAACAAAAAAAAAAAGAAGAAAACAATCAAAACTTCACTTCAAGCCACAAAATCCGTCTTTGGCGAGCATCAGTTTAAGCCCAACATAAATTTTGCATAGGCCCACCAACAATTGACAATTTTCAAAACTTATTATTTCGATTTTTATTTATTTCCAAATAACTAACAAAAAAAGAAAAAATCAAACTCTTTTCTCATCGAGAATATCTTAATCTTCTCTTAACACTACAACTGCAAAATCTATCATTTTGATCTGAACGATCGGCGTACTGCCAATTAACGTTAAAATTGTAGTTTCAATTCCCTATCCCATTTATCCTAACGTATGTTTTGCATCTCTCTCACCTAATTACATACAAAATGAAAGTAAAATTTTATAGCTAAGTGCATACGTATTAGAGAATCGTTTTGCGATCATTTTTGGACGGAATATTTGGATGATTCTGACAGCCGATTTTCCCAAATACATTTCTGCGATCAAAAGTCATATTCGAAAATGGTCTAAGTGGTCAATTTATTGCGAGCATACACGTGGACCGATCATAACTATTTTTTAACGTTGGATTCTTAATCGATCAAGAAATATTTGTGTAAAAATTCACCTTTCTACCTGTTTTGTTGCAATTACGATAGTAATAAGGGAAGATGCGAAACGTCAGTAGTTCTAGTGCTAGGACGCGCTAAAAATATTGTATATACTGAATGGGTCAGTTGTGGACATTAAAATAATTCGGGAAAATTGTTAGCTAAGATTTGGAAAAGATCGTTTCAAAATGGAACTAAAATAAGAACTTAAAAAATCGTTTCAGATGTTCAGTGTTTACGGCCAGATCATGTTCTCCTACAAAATTTGATCAATCGATGTAAGCTAACGATTTGCGATGCCAAGTTCTACCTTCTATTTTTCTATTCGATTTTTTTGGCCAACTGTAACTGTTCATCCAATCGATGACGGGTCGACAAATTGATAGATAAACACAGTAAATGTCTTTCTTTTTTGTAAGGTTGTAGGCGTTTTTCGAGATCTCCTTCCCACTCGATATACATGCATATATCTACATAATATACTTTCATATTAGGATGGAGTTATAGTAAAGAAAAGATTCGATCTAAGCCGAATTTATTTAATTTTGTTTTATTGATATTGTTTATTAAACATTACTTATTCAATATATATATTTTTCGATTTTCGATAAAGATTTCGCCACAAATTACACTGACATAATTTTAAGGATACATTTTTTTTTTTTTTTTGCGCAAATTGCTCTCAGGTACTATACAATACAGATTCTTTTACCGAAGCATTTGCATTTGCTCAAATTGATTCCATATGGAATAAGTAATAAATTGCAATAAAATTATTAATCCGCTTCTAACCCGTCCGACTCATTACAATCAACGTTCGCATTGTATAACCTAGATGATGTTCATACATATTAAATATTTATCTAATAGTTGTTGGATAACAGGAGAGTTGAAAAGTATATAATTTTTAAAAAAATATTACAAAATTTTACAAAAAAAAAAAAAACATTTCCAAATTGTTGCTATAAAAAGGTGAGCACAACATAAAACATTACGAGCACTTTGACAATTATCGCATAGTAATAGTATACGTAACAGTAATAAGCTCATAACATCTTATCACATGACTTTATAAAACTGAAGCAATCGACGGGAATGTTTTCAGTAAACAGTTTCGTAAGCTCTTAATGAAAATAAAAACCGTGGAGCATTTTATTATTTTATTATCATATTCGAAATAATTTCATTTTAAAATATTCCACATATTTACAATTCGAGAATGTTTCACAGGACCATGTTGAAAACAAACAACAAACGATATACATATACATATATATACATATATATATATATATATATATATGTGTGTACTATACTTACATATTTATTTCAATAAACTGAGCTTAAAATTACCTAAAACATACATTTACATATATTGTGCCACACGTACACCTTATATTTCCTTTCCTTTCCTTTTTGTTTTTCTTTTTTTTTTTTTTTTTTTTTTTTTTTTTTTTTT
>NW_023998415.1:31254711-31255320 GCF_014805625.2 Glossina fuscipes
TTTTTCATCTAATTCTTCGGTTTCATATAAATATTTTTTTAGCTGTTTAATCGATCTTAACTGCAAATCAGAGTATCCCTCAAGTTACATAACACAAAAATATGAAATTCTTATAATGAAGAATGAAAATGAACTGAACTTTATCGGGGAAAAGTTATCCGGTTTATTGCCCCCCCGAGAACTAGAGTTCATCTCTTTGCAATCAAGTAAAGGAAATTTAAAATATCTCTGCCTTAGTATCCATTTGTGATCGCTACGTGATGATCTATAAAATTTTCTTTCGAAAACAAAGATAAATTTTTTTTTAAATTGTTGTCATTCAACCACACTTACTAGCCTCTCTCCTCACATTTTCGCATTTCGATATTTGGCTTGTCTACCGCGGTTATTATATTATATTATATTAGGTTACGTTTTAGGTTTACAATGGTTAGGTAGGTAGATAGGTTTCTTGTTTTCTCTTATAGTCCGCATACAATGTAGTCACGATTTTGTTCGTTTGACTAAGCAACGTTTAACGCCGTTAAACGCTTAGATGACACAAACTTTTGACGAGTTTTGACCGATAAAAATTTTAACAGAAATTTAACTCGAAAGGTACAAATTTTT
>NW_023998415.1:31260320-31260702 GCF_014805625.2 Glossina fuscipes
AAAAAAAATAAATATAAATAAATAAAAAGAAAAATTATATGAGGCAGAAGAGAAAAGCGACAAAAAACATTCAGGCATTTTTCCGATTGTTTCCAGTTAAACAATTGCAATTAAGCGTTTCTATAATCCTTCTTCTTATTCCATATGGAATAATGCTGATTCAAAACACTTGTACAGTATGCCGAACCAGCATACATACCGCATACACGCGAACACGCGATTATTTTATCTAAAATTTCTGTAAGCACGCTTCACCGCACGTACGTAATGCATTGATAAAGCATTATCTTATTCAACATTGCGAATATCTCTACTACTACTACTACTACTACTACTACTACTACTACTACTACTACTACTACTACTACTACTACTACTACTA
>NW_023998415.1:31260712-31338025 GCF_014805625.2 Glossina fuscipes
TACTACTACTACTACTACTACTACTACTACTACTACTACTACTACTAATACGCTCATCACTGGCGCGTGATTTACTGATTTTTATGCGCGTTCGACATCTCATAAAAGATCAGTTTTAAATTCTATAACCGTAGATCATAACTGAAAAACAATTTTTCTCTTTACCCATCCATTGCGCTGTTGTGCCGTATACGGTATAGGCACGGTACAGGTCGTAGCCAGGAAATGTTATAGATAGTGGAAGGGTAAAGATGGAGTAGTGTTTGTGTTCGATTCGAAAGCGGGAACATCTGAATCGGCGAGATATATATCTTATATATTCTTCTTATTTTCTTCAGTTTTTTTTTTTTTTTTATTTGAAAATATATACGATCCGTCCAAGCAGGCTTACAATTACTTATAAGACCATCCAAAAAAATTTGCATTCTTTGACTTGCCTTTTTTTTTGCGCTTAGCAAGATCCGTTCCTAAAGAAATATTAAATAGTTAGGAAAATAAAAGAAGAAGATACGAACTGCCTTTCACTTGACAAATGCTCTCAGTTTGAATCAAGTTTCAAAATGCGGATCTAGCTTCAAATTGCCTACGAATTGCTAAACATATACAAAAGCAAGGAAATTGCTAAAGTTAGTGCTAGCAATGATATACAATTTATGTGAAATGACGGGACTAAATTTGCCACAGGTACCTAATCAAAGCATTTTTTATACCTGATCAATATGAATAGAAGAGCTCAAGGGTCCATCTGTTTATCCATCTTTTTTGAGATCGCTATAAAACAAAAAAAAAAAGAAAACAATCAAAACTTCACTTCAAGCCACAAAATCCGTCTTTGGCGAGCATCAGTTTAAGCCCAACATAAATTTTGCATAGACTCACCAACAATTGACAATTTTCAAAACTTATTATTTCGATTTTTATTTATTTTCAAATAACTAACAAAAAAAGAAAAAATCAAACTCTTTTCTCATCGAGAATATCTTAATCTTCTCTTAACACTACAACTGCAAAATCTATCATTTTGATCTGAACGATCGGCGTACTGCCAATTAACGTTAAAATTGTAGTTTCAATTCCCTATCCCATTTATCCTAACGTATGTTTTGCATCTCTCTCACCTAATTACATACAAAATGAAAGTAAAATTTTATAGCTAAGTGCATACGTATTAGAGAATCGTTTTGCGATCATTTTTGGACGGAATATTTGGATGATTCTGACAGCCGATTTTCCCAAATACATTTCTGCGATCAAAAGTCATATTCGAAAATGGTCTAAGTGGTCAATTTATTGCGAGCATACACGTGAACCGATCATAACTATTTTTTAACGTTGGATTCTTAATCGATCAAGAAATATTTGTGTAAAAATTCACCTTTCTACCTGTTTTGTTGCAATTACGATAGTAATAAGGGAAGATGCGAAACGTCAGTAGTTCTAGTGCTAGGACGCGCTAAAAATATTGTATATACTGAATGGGTCAGTTGTGGACATTAAAATAATTCGGGAAAATTGTTAGCTAAGATTTGGAAAAGATCGTTTCAAAATGGAACTAAAATAAGAACTTAAAAAATCGTTTCAGATGTTCAGTGTTTACGGCCAGATCATGTTCTCCTACAAAATTTGATCAATCGATGTAAGCTAACGATTTGCGATGCCAAGTTCTACCTTCTATTTTTCTATTCGATTTTTTTGGCCAACTGTAACTGTTCATCCAATCGATGACGGGTCGACAAATTGATAGATAAACACAGTAAATGTCTTTCTTTTTTGTAAGGTTGTAGGCGTTTTTCGAGATCTCCTTCCCACTCGATATACATGCATATATCTACATAATATACTTTCATATTAGGATGGAGTTATAGTAAAGAAAAGATTCGATCTAAGCCGAATTTATTTAATTTTGTTTTATTGATATTGTTTATTAAACATTACTTATTCAATATATATATTTTTCGATTTTCGATAAAGATTTCGCCACAAATTACACTGACATAATTTTAAGGATACATTTTTTTTTTTTTTTTTGCGCAAATTGCTCTCAGGTACTATACAATACAGATTCTTTTACCGAAGCATTTGCATTTGCTCAAATTGATTCCATATGGAATAAGTAATAAATTGCAATAAAATTATTAATCCGCTTCTAACCCGTCCGACTCATTACAATCAACGTTCGCATTGTATAACCTAGATGATGTTCATACATATTAAATATTTATCTAATAGTTGTTGGATAACAGGAGAGTTGAAAAGTATATAATTTTTAAAAAAATATTACAAAATTTTACAAAAAAAAAAAAAACATTTCCAAATTGTTGCTATAAAAAGGTGAGCACAACATAAAACATTACGAGCACTTTGACAATTATCGCATAGTAATAGTATACGTAACAGTAATAAGCTCATAACATCTTATCACATGACTTTATAAAACTGAAGCAATCGACGGGAATGTTTTCAGTAAATAGTTTCGTAAGCTCTTAATGAAAATAAAAACCGTGGAGCATTTTATTATTTTATTATCATATTCGAAATAATTTCATTTTAAAATATTCCACATATTTACAATTCGAGAATGTTTTACAGGACCATGTTGAAAACAAACAACAAACGATATACGATATACATATACATATATATATATATATATATATGTGTGTACTATACTTACATATTTATTTCAATAAACTGAGCTTAAAATTACCTAAAACATACATTTACATATATTGTGCCACACGTACACCTTATATTTCCTTTCCTTTTTGTTTTTCTTTTTTTTTTTTTTTTTTTTTTTTTTTTTTTTTTTTTTTTTTTTTTTTGCATTCATTCGATTGCCTGAATGAATGAATGAGTTTTGATAAGAAAGAAGAAAAGGAAAAAAGGAAAGAAATGAAATCCTTGCATTTTTCATCTAATTCTTCGGTTTCATATAAATATTTTTTTAGCTGTTTAATCGATCTTAACTGCAAATCAGAGTATCCCTCAAGTTACATAACACAAAAATATGAAATTCTTATAATGAAGAATGAAAATGAACTGAACTTTATCGGGGAAAAGTTATCCGGTTTATTGCCCCCCCGAGAACTAGAGTTCATCTCTTTGCAATCAAGTAAAGGAAATTTAAAATATCTCTGCCTTAGTATCCATTTGTGATCGCTACGTGATGATCTATAAAATTTTCTTTCGAAAACAAAGATAAATTTTTTTTTAAATTGTTGTCATTCAACCACACTTACTAGCCTCTCTCCTCACATTTTCGCATTTCGATATTTGGCTTGTCTACCGCGGTTATTATATTATATTATATTAGGTTACGTTTTAGGTTTACAATGGTTAGGTAGGTAGATAGGTTTCTTGTTTTCTCTTATAGTCCGCATACAATGTAGTCACGATTTTGTTCGTTTGACTAAGCAACGTTTAACGCCGTTAAACGCTTAGATGACACAAACTTTTGACGAGTTTTGACCGATAAAAATTTTAACAGAAATTTAACTCGAAAGGTACAAATTTTTTTTTTAAATATCAATCATTATCTAAAATAAAATCAATTATCAAATGATAGAATTTTGACTAACAATAATGAAAATGGAACAACTCGACTTCAGTTATTATTAGTGTATTTCTTTCGTACTTGTTGTTGTTGAAATAATTTACAAAAAAACAATGTACTAAGAGGACCACTGCGGAGATCAGGCAGTCGAATTATTGCTCGCTTATAAGGTTAATTATAGACTTACAAACAATTTTTAGAGATTAGAGAGTCCTTTGGTGCTCCTATTATGCTCGTTTATATAATTGAGACCCTTAAGTGTACATTAAATGCTTTGATCTGCGTAAATTTTGAAGTGAATTTTGAACCGGTATCTGTTAAACCTCCCAACAATCCTACTATTCTTGCAAACGTCTATAAAAAATTTGGCACACATCGAAGTACGGACACGTATTCACCATTTAAAGTAGCTTAGCTACCGACGCGTCTTCAGTTAAGATTTAAGGTTATGGGCGTACAAACAAGTAGACTTTTCTTTAAATTATTATTAGATCTAACTCTCGCATTCCATCCAATCTGTTAGTGTGTTTTGATCTATTTATGGTGTGGTGGTGGGTGGTAAGAGATATAGATTTAAAACCATCTCTGTACAGAATAATACGTATTTGCTTTTAATATAGAACGGGTACTGGCCTCCTTAATGCGTTATCAATTACACTATCCGTAGCGCTAGGTGTTACATTTCCAGGTGAAGAGCCAGGTGAAGATGTCGAGGATGAATTGTATAAGCCAGCTGCAGCATTTGCGGAATGAGCCGCATAAAGTGAAGGTGTCGGAATGCCAGAATAAATACCGGAATAGAGACTAAGAGTTGTTGGTGGGAGTTGCGAAGCTTTCTGGGCATCTAATGCATTGTGTGTTTGATTTGTTGCCGCAGCAGCGGCCACTGCTTGAGATTGATGTAATTTAGAAAGGGCCAACGGATCGAAGCCTCCAAAATATGGCACTGGATACGGCTGATCAAGATGATGTGTAGGTGCAAAATAATGATGGAATGCATTATATGAATTTACTCCAGCGCTATTACTTGTGCCGAGCTTTTGTTGAACCGCGCCTTGTAACTGTAATGTTCCTTGGGAACCAGTTACTAATGGATTTTTAGGTTTACGTCGTGGCCGGTATTTATAATCTGGATGCTCCTTCATATGCAATGCCCGTAAACGTTTGGCCTCATCGATGAACGGTCGCTTCTCCGACTCAGCTAATAATTTCCATTCGGCTCCTAAGCGTTTCGATATTTCTGAATTGTGCATTTTAGGATTATCTTTAGCAATTTGACGACGTTGCAAACGCGACCAGACCATAAAGGCATTCATAGGCCGTTTAATATGACCTTCTTGTCCCGGCGATGATGGATGATGGTGTTCGCTATTAGAAATTGGTGCTCCAAGTAAGTCATGATTATTCGAATTAATGGACGCTACAGAACTTTGACTGCCTACTGAGGAATTTGGTGATAAAGTTTGGTGACCGACGGTATTTTGCACACTACTCAAACTGCTGTTATTCAACAACGAATGATTATTTCCTTGATTGTCTAAATGGCTTACACCGCCCATGAATCTATTACTGTTACAAGGTCCATGAGTGCCCACGGGAGAAGCTCCCATTACTGCTGAAATTGCTGCTAAGTTACTAGTCTGCGAAAATTGCATCACTCGTTTAATGTCCATATCACTGCAAGTCATGGAACTTTGCGGAGCATAATCTGCCGGCGTGGATAGATTTATGCCTTGACTTAAATGAAAGCCGTAATTTGAATGTGCTGACATGGCAGTCATATCTCCTAGATATTAACTTTTGTTTTGTCTTCTATTTGTTTTTTTTTTTTTTTTTTTTTTTCTTTCTTTCTTTCTTTCTTTCTTTCTTTCTCGTTAAGCGATGCTTGCGATGTTTGATGTTTTACTTCATAAGTGCAATTATTAACTTCTTATTTAATATTTTTCACGATAACACAAACGTTTAATGTATTTATTTGTTTGTTTTATCTATTGTTGCCTTATTTCAAAAAATTCTGCATGCAAATACATGTATATATATTTATATGTACGAAACTGCACATACCTTAATATATATATATTTATATATATATATATATTTGTATAGGTATGTATATATATATATATATATATATATAGATATATATGTGTGTATATATGTATATAATAATTATCTTCCTTCACGTTATCACACCTCTATTCATCTCAACAGTTATTAAGCAACTGAGGCAACTGAGGCAACTGATTTAATAACACAAGTTCTCAGTATTATTACGACCTGGACTAAATAATTTCCAGTAAAAACTGCTTTGTTTGCCCATTCTCTCTCCTATCGTCATCGTCATGCGTAAATTTCACAAAATGCTTAACGTAGAGAGAGCGAATGCATCTGAATTTTTACGTTTGCCTCAAATACGTGTAACTCTCAGCAATTAAGACCATGATTAAAATAAGAAACCCTGATAATTTACTAACAAAGTACAATATGAAAGAGTGAAAAAGCAATAATCGCACAACAGTATAAGTATACGTTATATATATCTATATATATTTATATATATCTATATATATATATATATATATATATATATATATGGGGTAAAGCATTTAAAGCATCATCAAAACGTATAAGTGAAATAGAATTACTGTTCTGTTAATAGAGGGAAGGGCGCGAATAGAGCGCACACACAAGCCTGTTATTTGGTGCGCATTGTGTTTTTACCGCTATAGATACTATCTTTCGACTCTTCTGTCACTTGTACGAGGCAATAGCATGTATTTCTTTATTTGCTTGCTTTATGTAGCCAGCCATAGTCCTTTGTTTAACTTGCATTCAAGCCTTTATGAACATTGTACCACCATTGAGAGGTGTGTTCAAAACAATGACTTGCCTATGAAAGAGTAAAATAGCATTGAACTAAAATAAAATGAGTCTTTTGTTCGCTGCTTATTTATGTTGATTATGAGAAACATCGTCTTTCATATACGACAGATAAATAAGTAGAACAGAAGGCATGGTATTAAAACGTTTCCAAAATTAAACTTTTTGTTTCTATTTTTCTGTTTTTATTCTTTTGTTTTTAACTTTTCTTGTATGTTGCTAGTGCTAATAGCTGTTGTTTGCTTTTTGTGTACGTTGGCACGTCTCTTTGTCTTTTCTCTTCTTCTTTTTCTTTTTTTTTTTTTTTTTTTTATTTTAATTTTTTTTTTGTAGCCAAGCTACATGTCCCCCATACAAACGCACGCCCGTATGTGCATTTACACTTATAATAAATATATATACTTGCATATACATATATATATATATATATATGTATATATACTTGCACATACGTGCACAATGAAAATATGCGTTTATACTATTTAAAGAAGCCAAGTTTCAATTTGAAGCTTTTCAGTTCATATTTTACGTGTTTAAACCACAAAGAGAGAAAGAAAAGGTTGGGCTAGTTTTCGTGGAAATGCTTGTTTGCGTTTTTGACTTGCATAATATATATCCGCAAATATACCTATATATATATATATATATATATTTATTTATTTATTTAGTTCTACATAGACTACACATAAAGAGAGTCGTTGATTAAGGCGCTCCGCTCCTGCAGCAGCAAGTACATACATATATGTATCTATGTATACATAGATGAAATTGTTTGCTTTTGTTTTATTCGTAGTTTTCTTTGCTGCTTAACATCTTGCTCAAGTCATTGTGATGCTATTGGCTTTATTTCAATCACTGTAACTTTAGATATTTATTTTTTTGCACCAATCACAATACTTCTGTGCAGCAAACATTTATCTGCATTGTTCAAGTGCAAAACATCATTTTTTCATTTGTATTTTTGAAAGCGTATCCATGCTTACCGTTTATGTTATAGTTTATGATTATGATTTCAGTTTAAAACATTAAAACTTATTCATACACTTTCCTAATAGATGTGATAAATATTTTATATTAATAAACCGCAAGAAGACCCCTAGCTTTATATAAATAACAGGTTGGCGTGAAAATGACTCAGGTTGCCTAGAGACATGTGAAATAAAACGCATTACTTTTTTATATAGCGAATGAACTTTGATCAATTATGTTATTATGTTAGTCATGAAATCGTCCTTAGCAGGTTTGTAATTGTGATGCATATAATAATTATTCTTCTTCTTCTTCTTGAAGCTGTCTATTTGTCTATCTGTCAACATTAATATAACGAATCTGTTAAACTATTTCATCTCATACATCTTCTCTCGCCATCATCTCTCCAACAATATTTATTAAGTTGAACGATTCACTTACGCTTTGCTCATTCCCTGAAACCTTAGGTAATCAGGAGTTTTTAAGAAAAAAAAATAAAAAATCAGAATCAGAAATTAAAGTTTACTCATATCTATAAATCGTATAACATTGTTCGTCGGTTATATTTTCCATTCAATGCAGAGTAGCATTTATTTTTGTTATCCGCTTTTAATTCCAGTTATAATCGGGCTCTGATAATTATTTTCTCTATATCTATAAAATCGAGATACTTTAAAGTTTTCCAATGTCCTTCGTATTTCTTTGACTGCATCAGCGAGTGCTGGCATTATTGACAATAAATTGCTAAATTGATTGGGTTATCCTTTGAAAGCACACCAAAAGTAACTGATATTATGAGGTCTCTTTATTCTTAAGCGCCGAAAACAACAATTGAAATCAGTTGCACCCATAGCTTGCTTGCTTTGCTAAAACAATAAATCATATGAAAAGAAAAGGAAAAAAAAGTGATTTCTTGGAAGGAGATAACAATATTAATTCTTCCTGTTTGCACAATTCTTAATAATATCATATTCATATAATTAATTAGTAATTTTCATTCATTCATGATCACCGTGCTCGCACATTTATGCCAAAACATTTGAACGAAAGAGTGTCTGATTAGGGACGATTTAATTGCTTGGATTATGATAATAAAAATGACGCCCCCAAATATAAAAGATACAAAAGGGGATGCCCAAGTGAACGGCTAGGTAAAAATTCGATTATCGGAGTGGAAAGAACTCAACACCATTGCGGAAAGGAAGGAGTTTGCCGACAACGGTAAACAGAGCTAGGAAAACTGCACTTCAACTGCATGATATTTTGCAAAATTATTATAAGAAATTATAAAAATTTTTATAATATTACATAAGGAAAACATTAGAATAAATATTCATTTCGAATTTAGGGTCAAGTCTCTTTCCACAAGGAGATGGTGGACTTTCAACCAGTTCTGCAAGAAACAAGGGAATCGCCCAAAAAGAGCATACCGTAGTAGAAATTTCATTTGACGATTTGAGAAGGGATGGCACCTCGTGAAAACGCCGTGCCTTCCCCCCAATTGTAGTAACTAATGAAGTGATCATTCAGCGACCTCCATCTCATTTTCCATATTTCAAGAATAACTAGTAGAACACATCTTTGATATTATATTATATGCTGAACACATCCACTTCTGTGAGCATAGGTTCACTGGCTGCTTCTTTCACCACTTTATTCTGCAAATCTGGGAAACATTTGTTATGCAATTCTTGTCTTTTGTACACTGGATTGACTAGCTGCTCTGCCATTGCTCTTTTTCAACCAATTAACTTTTTTCTTTTTCATAATTTATTCAATTTTGTTTTATTTGTTAGTTTTTAAAAATGCAAACAACTATTTTAAAGCCTAAAATATCAACCCTGTGATTTGGTTTTGTTTTCCTTAAATGCAACACCGTTTTGTCTGTTGATGCGTCAATACAAAACGCATAATGCACCCGTTGTGTTTGCACTCTAATACGAATTTGTGATGAAAACAGATTGACTTCACACAAAATGCATAACATAAAATAATGCTTTGCTTTGTCAAACAAAATCAAATATCGACATTTTTATTAATACCTGCGTAAGATATTCAACACCTGTGCTCAATATCTCGACCACTTATACGATACACCGTTAGATTAGTTACAAATTTTGATTTGCTACTCAATATCAAGGATACTCGCTATCATTGGATGAAAAGTGTTCTTATATTTACTTAAAAATTTTCATAAATCTATTTAAGCACGGACGTCTTTTACCTCCTTCGCCCGTTTGATGCTAAGATCGATTCTAAACTAATAACGAGAGATCGTAACATGAGCATAACTGATATGAAATAGCAATAGAAAAGAGATGCACTTAATCCTATTTACGTGTGCACAGGGAATAAATTTCACTACCAACACAGCAGTTGCAGTTGAAATTTGCGTAAACCATGTTGAACCTATTAGACATTAACCCAACTTGACAGTCGTGGAGCATCTTTGCTCATTCTTTACCTACAATCTATGTCTCGGCCGCTGCCATGCCCACATGTCTTTTTTAGGAGGCCCTAGTGTGTTCAAAGCGATACTTTTAATTTGTTCTTCGTCTTGGTATATCGAACAGATCATCATTGCCCGCTATATTGCTTTAACGTTTCAAACTCAGTAATCTTCTGCATAGCAACAAAAAAGTATTGACCCCGGCATATTATTATGAACAATTATTTTTATTGCTTTATTGGAGATTTGAAACGGATGACATCCGCCTGAGTGGCCGAGTAGGCAAGAGTCTCGACTAGCAACTCAATAGTCGTGGGTTCAAACCTCAAGTGCGGTAGAGTTTTTTAATAAAAAAGCCGATAGCCCTAGATGCTAGTGCTTTAAGACTTTAGTCTTAGAATTTATTCTCTGGCTAAATTTATAATAATAATAATAATAATAATTGAAACGGATGAAGAATACATTTAAAATGAAAATGCCTGCCTGTGTGGCCGAAAGCAAAAGATCTCGACTAGCCGACAGCCTTAGAATCTAGTGCTTTAAGACTTTAATCTTTGAGTTTATTTCTCTGTCTAACTTAATAATAATAATAATAATAATAGAATTTTTACTATTATAATTGTTAATACTATTTTACCATTGTTTTCAAAAGCATACTGCCCATGGGAACTTCTGTGGAAGTGAGTGGGCCTAACGTGAATTGACGTCGTTCAAATTTAGGAAAATTAATTTACTTATTACAGATTTTCATGTTTTTTCGTCATGAAGCCTTCAAATTAAACTTTATTCCCATACAAAAGTTTACTTGAAAGCTTACTACCCGCTAAGTGCAAATTGATTGACTTACCTGATCCAAATTCAGTACAGCAAACTATTTCTACGGAGCGTAATTCATCATAAGGAGAATCTTTATATGGAGTGGGATTAATTTTTTTAAAATTAAATTACTATTATGGAGACATTCACACGAAAGAATATTAAAAGATTAAATCTTTTTACTTCTAAGACCGATTATATGGGTTGGAGGATATTAAGAAATTTTGAAAGCTACAATTTTGTCATAGCGTTCGTCCTTAGGCCAAAACACGTCATTGTATCAAATTTCATTAAATTATCTCGAAAATTGTATATCCGTAGTGGGTGTATCTCAAGCCTTTCCGTAATATATTTTACATACCACAACCTGTGTAGGGGAGAAACATGTAAAGATTTAAAACAAGACACGCTAAAACTTATTATTTCTTGATTCTTTCACTATTATGAAGACTTGCAATTGGAAAACAACAATGAAAGTATACCATGCTTCACTTTTCTCCTCCAATTTTTGATGGATTACTAGAATTTTTAGAGAAAGGACATGCGTAACCGTGCCGACCCAGTATTTATGGTTGAACAAAACTACTTTTAGGATCTCCAGTACGCATTTGCAGTAAAGTCTGACAAACAGAACAGAGTAAGCGCAGATGGTTTATACACATTTAAATGATTCAGCATAAATTAATTTGGCAATATTATGATTATGAAGCTCTACGCATGCGTTTATATAGTTTTACAGAGATTCACACACATGCTCACTGTTGAATATGAAAATGTATATGGGTGACTCCAATGAAAACCATTAAATAGGTTGCCGGTTAGCAGAAATCAACAATCATCAATATTTACTTTTCACATTTACCTCTTCTCGCCCAAAACTCACGATATTTTTCATAACATTGAAAAAGATGATCGTGTGAAGATTAACAGAAATCTTCGCATTTTCTTAATTCTACTATTAGTTTTTATCGCCAGACACACGCACCAACCTAACTTGCCTAGATGATATAGTTGCACCATATGGTTTAATCCATATACCTCGAAGTGACTGCGACTAATATATTTGGCAATTTCATTAACAAAAACCCATTAACAAAATTTTTCTTAACGTCCCATCGAGCAAAACGGATGTAATTGGCATGATATTTTAATGACAGATATTTACATGCATTTACATATTGCGAGTTAGTAAAAAAAGAGAAGACTTCAAATTTGACCCTTAATCTTAAGCCGCCTCCTAAATTACTTATAGATATATATATTGGGGTGAATACAAGACGAAAGGGGAAATAGGGGAAATTTCATGAATTTCATGATCAGACCGTTTTCAAAACGTTTCAATAGCGTAGCACCGGAACAGCTCACAAATGCATGCCAATGTATTTGAATATAAAAATCCGAAATTTACTTCTTAAGAGAGTATTAATTCAGCGTTAAGTGATTTATAATAATAAAAGCACTTATGCCTTACACTTCATTTAGTTCCTACAAAAGAATTTTTACAAAAAAGCAAAAGCGAAAACATTAAAAGGTAAGTTCAATTTCAAAGTAAACAAAAAGAGAGAGAGAGAGAGAGAGAGAGAGAGAGAGAGAGAGAGAGAGAGAGAGAGAGAAAGAGAGAGAGAGAGATGGAACGCGCTTGCGTCGAATATTCGATACCCAAGGTCTATTCCAAATTTAACCTGATTACGTATATTATTTATTTTCGAGGCATTATTTACAAAATTGTTCCCATTGCTGAAGATGTGCATGAACCTTATGAAAAACTGTTATATTTTTGTCACATGGTGACATCTAATCATATTTAGTTAGAAATTTTCTTTTAAAATATATCTTTCACTTTTTTATGTATTTATTATTTCGTTATTTCGCTGAAGACGTATGTATTTTGGCTTCTCATCTGGTTTCACTTACAGTAAACAATCCTATAATTGCATTAAAATAAATATATAATATGAAGCATACTTATTGACGAATGATGTTTGTTGCATATATAAATGTCTCTCAATTGTGTTTTAATGACTAAATGTAGAGAGAGATCAAATGAAAGGTATGTTCACATTGTTCAAACATTTCAATGTTTGATTGTAATCTGAAGTACATGAAAACTTGATAGCGTCCATTGTAAAATTATTGTACAATAAATGTGTGTTTTTTATTCCCTTCTGTTATCGTTTTTTATTCAACTACAGTACTGTAGTAATCCAAGAAGTACGCTATATATAGCAAGGGTATGCTATTTTTTGTTACCCTACGCATGGTGTAGGCAGAAGTTTATGAAAATTTCAAAATATCATTACATTATAAAAAACATCATCCATATTAAACTTAACTAACTACTACTCTACCCGTTCCGTAATTCAGTTATTCACAGTTCATTTATTATACACGTTAGAGTATATGCTTACCATATCGATTATCATATAATATATTATTTCCAATTGTTATTATTATTATTATTATTATTAGGCTCTTGCCTAATCGAGCACTCAGGCGGATTTATTTAGGCAGTTCACTATAAAATTTACATACATATATATGTTAATTATTAACTATTTTTAATTTACAAATCGTGCTTTTATTGGCTAATCGGATTATTTTAATGGAGTTAAATGTTTCGTTAATAATATTATGTTCTCCAGAAACGCTGAGGATGTCCAGGAGGATGTGGTTAGGCGCTCGGCAAACGATTCTTCATGTTGTGCAAAACTTTTGGACGCAGATTTTTTAAGGACCCGTTGGTGTATTGCAATACTACAATCAAAGCGAGATCTTGCAGCTGTTTTGATCTTCGTTTTTCCGATGTCGATTGGATATAACGGTGGGAAGAATTTATGACTAACACGAAAATAATGTAGATGATAGTGCTAACGAGATTTATCGTCACTAAACTTTAATTTGTTTCTCGTATATATCTGAAGGTCAACCTTTTGCATTGTGTCCCCAAAAATTGCCCAACAAATTTTAATACTATCTCCGTAAGGGACAATAGCTTTCCTTATTTCATCATTTTTTTTTTTTTTTTTTTTTTGTTATAAATGACCAATCATCACTCAGTGGATATCTATAAGCTTGAGATTCGGTTCTAAACGTTAAAGCATTTTTTTGTAGCAGATGTTGAAGCTGGACATTCCCTGGTAGCACTTACTCCTGCATAGTCGAGGCACAGGTCATCTCTTTTAGAACTCTTGGAACTCTGTCAGTTAAAAGATGATAACCAATGTTTTCCAAAAACTGAGTTTTTTCCGCGATTGTAAGATTCTAGAGGATGGGATGTGACGTGTAGTCAGGGTGAAGTATCATAAAGGCTGACTTTTAAAACCAGCGGTGATTTGAAGTCAAATTTTCAGATACTGAGGAGGGGATTGTACTCTTTTTGGTTTTTTTTTTGACAACAATAGCTTGTTAAACATCTGCGCCGAGAGTATTGAGTTGCCGGGGTTGAGGAGTTTCGGGTTAATTTTCGGGATTAACTTATGGATTCTATTTGCTAAGGTTATAAGACCGGTTTCGGCAATCATGTCGTTGATAAGATCATGTTGATGACAGAAGCCACAATATTTTTAAGTGCAAGGATGTCAAAGGTATCAGACGATAGTCTAAGGCAAAAAAGACATTTTTCATTTTTACAACGTGAACAATGACCGCAATGATCGTTTCTATGAATGAGGAATGTTACCGTTTACCACATTATGTTATATAGACTCACTAATTCATTTCGTTTATTTGAATTTGACAGTGCTTCAATCATTTGAGATGAAATACGATGTAAGGCATGTGTTTTACTTTGATGTATGAGAGAGCTCTCAACTTCTAATGACAAAGTAATTGGAACTCCTTTATTCTCAATGCACCATCGAGAGCAATTGGAGTTGAAAGAGTACTCACTCCGACCATACTTTCCCGATGTATTTAGCATATCTCGCGTGTCTCCATTAATGTTCCATTTGATTGTGTTCCATGCAAGCCACTGGCGTGTTCCTGCGAATTACTTTGGAGTATTGTTCAAAGCTAAAAGTTTCTGATCTTCTTTTTGGTATAATAATAGATTACTATGATCAGATTGATTTTTGAAAAGATTCCATATGTCCATTTTGTTTTTCCTTAGAAAGAGTAATTTATGTCAAGGAAGGGTTGCACGTTCGACCTGGATTTTAGATTGAAGTATGAAGAAAAATGTACACGTGAACTATTGCTGATAAATTCCAAGTTGCCTTTGACGTGTTCGGGTATCTGTGATTGCACTACTCAAAGTAAAAACAATTAAGACGAAAAACCCAAACTTAACATAAATATTTAAAGTCCAAAAACGTGCGACATCCAACTACGATCGTTACAAAAACAATCACACGTATAAAACTGTAAAAAAATTTGAAAACAAACTTTTCTTTACAGTGTATAGCAGCTATTGATCTGATATTTACTAGATATATGTCACATGTGATTATAAAATATGTCAGAGTAACAGGAGCCATAATCGGCTCGATGGTTGGAAAAAAGTGTTTTAGCCTTAACCAAGGCTTAAAGAAATCAAACGATTATCAAAGGATTAAGGCACTGCCATGACGCAGCGTTCCGCGTTTCTGAAACAATGTACTCAGAATGGGTTTTCCCACCTTTTCAGACGTCTTTTACCTTCCAGTCGACCGTACACTTCTTCCATTTTCCTCCCGTCTCTACCTAAAATACGACCTGGCCATCTACAAATATAGACCGCACCCCCCAATCAAATAAATAAGAAAGGAGTAGTCTAGCAAAACCGAGCACTAAATACCTTACAATATTTCGCTTCATTTTCGTACCAACCCATCAGAAATGATAAGTAGATGAGAGCAAGTTTGCAAGCTTTTCTTTTAAAAGATGTGAAGAAAGTAAACTCACGGTGGAAAGGAGAGCCAGCGATAGCTTTATCTAAAATCGAAAAACCGAATTAATTCGTTTCCGAGAAATGTGTCTAGCGGTTTTTAAGAAAAAACCCGTTAAAGGTGAAATAGTAGTAGAATGAACAAACCTAGCAACCATAATTCGCCCTGTGTTCCACTTCTACAATTTTATTCTTATCTTTGATAGAGCATCCTTGACATGCACTGTTATATAAGAAAAGAATTTTCTGAACTTTCGAAGCCCATTTACGTCAATGTATGTCCTCATATATGGCGACCTAAAAAGCTGAAAATGGGGCAAGAAATATTTCAAAATAACAATGCAGCAAAGTTCGAAGGCGTTAAAACAAGCATATCAGAGGCTTTACGACAACAACCAGTAATTCCGGCTAGAATGTGAAATATTAAGTAATTAATAAAGAAAATCCATTAATTCTTAAGCGTTGTTGTAGTTTATCTCAATTTTCTTTCATAAAGAGAGCCCATGCACAGTGTTATTCTATTTTCTTCTATTTGTTGTTCTTTGTTTTGCTTCAATTTTTCCAATACTTTACAGTTTCTATACCCATCGCCGTTATACTCATTTTGTGTTTCTCCATAATATATATAACAGCCAAAAGGGAAGCTTCAGAGATCCTATAAAGTATACATATTTTCGACCAACGTGAGTTGATTTAGCCCTGTCCCCCGTCCGTGTGGTGTGTGTTGCAGGCACTCTATTGATCGCAAAAATGAAAATATCGACTTTAAATTTAGTAGAAAGATTGGAAGTTTTTGCACGCAGGTCGGCCAAAGCAGAAGCACGCACTGGGCCGTAAACTGAACGCAACTCAATTTTTTTTAATAATAATTTGTGGGTTTTTGCTCGTTACTCGGAGATAATAAAAGTTAGAAGATTGAAATTTTCCACATCTACTTTGCGAAGCACCCTACGCGTTACGTGAAAAAATGGAAAACATAATTTTTCCTTTTAATCCTTATTTATCGTAAAAGGCAAACAAGACCAAAAGTGTAAAACTATTTTTTTACATTCAGCAAATGAGTGAGATGTAATATTCGCCTAAAAGTGGGTTGATTTTAAAATGATTAATGGCAGACACGGCAATTAATGTATCAAAGAAAAAAAACTTGAAAAGTGGAATGCGAAAAACGTAGTGGTGGGTATGCGAGGTTCGACCTCCGCCGAATATAACTTTCTTACTTGATTTTTTTTTTTTTTTAAATACTTAATTATATGTTGAATTTAAAACCAATTTTATTTTTCTTTCGCATCTTTTATAAGTGTTTGCTATATAAGCTCATCCGTCCGTTTGACATTCTGTCGAATGTTTTTTGGCATTACACTCAACGCAATTAGGTTTATATGATTTGCAAATATTTAATATGCGAAACCAATGATGGCCTCCTAAGAATCTAAAATAAGTCGGCCGATAGTGTAACAATAGTTCTATAATAATTTTATAGTGAAATTTTTAGATCACAGCCAAAGTCCGCGATGTAATTTCGTGTTCATTTAAGTAATTGCGGATATCTTAGCTTATTATTAAAAACACATATATTTTGTTTTTAACAGAGATTAGAATAATCTTTAAGACGAAGTCAAATAATTGTTAGTATATTACTTACGACCAAGGGAACGCAAACAACCAACACAGGATATTTACCACTAAGAATCGTTCGAATTTGTTTTATCGCGACAAATATTCGTAGAAACGCTTAAAAAAAAAAAAATAAAAAAAGGTTAGCTTGGGACGAATTTTAGATACTCACAACCGCCATAAGCACTCGAATAAAAAATCATAAGATAGTGATTGTCTTCTCCGAACTACTGCAAGAAATATTTACGTAATAATAATAAAATTTTTTGCATCGAATTATAGATTAATGGATGGACCAACTTAATTTCCTAATTTCCTAATGGTCGCAAATTGTTGCGAAATATGATGATTTGTTATGATTTTGTTATGTATTTTTTAAGTTTATTTCATGACGCACCTTAAACGGCCTTAAACTTGATCTGCAGAATCTGTGTGTTGTGTTCAATAAAAGCCATCCAATGCTTAGTGAGAAACTACATTACCCAATTTTTTTCTCATCGATTTCGTTGAGTGTGCCAAGCGCAATGACAAAATTGATATGGCAACGAAAATCGTCCGACCGCCAATATGAAAATTCGCTCATCGTAGAAAAGTCGTTTGTCTATTAACCGTTCTCAAGGATTTTAACAATTACTGCGGACTATAAAAGGAAATTAAAGTAATTTTTAAACATGCACACATACACCTATCTGATTGTATATGTTTTATCATTATCTAGGCATTTACAACTATATAATAAATAAATAAATAAATGCACTTAGCCTTGTCTTTCTTTTTCGGGCAAGAGAATGTTAGCAATTGCGTTAATATCCGCATAGAACAATGAAAGCGCGACGTCAGAAATTGGAAAGACCTTTACAAAGAAAGCATCAATAAAAAGGAAACCTTTTCATAATAACAAGATGTTCCCTTGAATGTGACCATAATTCCGCTTAGATGAAATCCTTTATTATATACATAGCTACATTTTACGCCTACTTATGTTTGAATTATTGCCTCAACAAAAGTAGGAAATACATACGACTTCTTTTTCCATCGTAACTAAAGGGAAGACGAAAAATTATACAATTGCAGTCGAATCTATTAACACGTATCGTTTAACATGCGATGCCATGCGATGCGATGTACTTTCGACACTCAAATGCATCAAGTTTTTTATGCAGAAAGAGAATAAAATAATTAATCCATAGCCTTTGCATAAGTAGTACATACATTTTCGACGAAAAAACATTCCAGGCTACTTTGGCCTTGATCCGTTGTCTACTTATTCTCGTTAAAACGCAAAATCTGTAAAAGCTTTGTAGACCACTTTTAAATTGCAAGCTTCGTACGATAACGCTATAACGCTACCTGATATGCTTTAGAAGGGTCGCGGCATTCTCGCTTACTGATCTGGCAACGGTTACAATCATTTTATTGCATTACTTCAAATTCATAACTTTTCTGGTCGGCTTAATTGTCCCCTTAGGCAAGTCTTTTACCTTTCACTCTTCATAGTCCTGTGGGTGTTTTTGCGAAAAAAAAAATGTCCACAAAACGCCGGAAATGACTTTTTCTGAACTTTTATGCAACTATGTCTCAGGGTCTCATACAAGAATAATAAAACGCTTCGAATTTGGCAAAGAAATAAAGTGTTCCACATTCTTCCCTTAATTCACGTTGCCAACCAGTACAGATGTGTACACAATAGTACCGTGACAGATAAGGGAGATGATCTACACACTATGCTATCACGTTGCAGAACTATGGAGACCGAAGAACCTTTATCGTCGATGCGCTTAATTTTTGATTGGTGATGTATCGACGATCGGAAAAGCCGAAACGCGCCGAAACGTTCTATTTACCTTAGGACGCTAAGGTGACAAATCGTCATTCGCGGAGCAAAGCCCATACTAACTTTCCGCATATATAGCACGATTGCATATAGTTCGTATTCGTCTAACGCGTTTGTTTTATGGACTCCGTTCCACTGAGGTTCGTCTCAATTCATAACTTGCTATGATCCCGAGACATTTTGTAACGACAGACTAAATAGTACCATATGATGATTTGCATGTTCGTAGGCTAAGGTGCGTTGTCGCTTTATGGCAGATCAGTTACGAGTTTGCGTCGTACATCACGATCTATAATATACTCTAGCAAATGCTACGGTAACTTTACAAAAAATTACATTTTTCGATATTTATTTGCACTATTATCATAATGATTTTTTATATTCTTCTCCATGAGATTATTAGTCGATCCCGATATGCCAAGAGATTCAAAAGATCTCGTAGCAATGCGATACATTTTCGGATACTTGATTGCGTGAAAAAAACTTCAATAGGTGCAGAGGGGTCTGTCTTATTAAGAACATGCGTTCACATGCTCGCTAATACAACAACAATTTCTAGGGCATCGCGAGCAATAGATCTTAATTTTTATTAATTTTTCATCATCAAGATTCGAGTTTTAATGCTTATGAATGAATTTTCATTACGCGATCTTTATTAGGGCATATGTTTGTTGCCTGTCAACCAAGAACCACTGCGATCGTCCAATTCAATTTAATGTGCTAAGCCAGTGACAGTGTAGGGAAATCGGTATTACACCAGTGCGCAAAAAAGGTAATCGAAGAACATAATATTTGCGTTTCTGTCAATTATTTTAACCAAGTTTTCATTATTATCAATATTAGTGCGTATTGTTTAGACGAGAAAGTGGAAAAATGTCCCAATTTATTGATCATTCAAAATAATTCGTTGTAAGGCATTTATTCTCATCTATTATAAGGCTTCCCAAAAACTACAACTTCAATGGCGGCTATTACTGTTATTTTGTTTAAAAATAAGTAAAAAAAATATATTATATATCAATGTGATCCTAAAGAAAAGAACTACATTTTCATACTCTATATACTCTATTTGGGTGGGGGCGATTGATTTTTTCCATTTTCAATATAAAAATTGAAATTTCATATGGTGTATGTATAACAAGCAAAAAAAAACACGGAAAGCAAAGGTGATCACAGTTTTTGGAGGGGTTGTAGGCGGGTTTTCTGAAAAATTTGAGTCATTTCCAAACTCTTTTACAAGTTTGTTGCTCAGACGAACAGCTGGACAGATGAACGGATGGATAGTGTTCGCTGCATTCCGAATTTAAAATCTTGCCACGAATTAATTTAATTGATGGGATTTTTAAAACTTGCTTCTTTGCGTTATATAAAGATATCATAAAGCGGATGAGATTATGATTATGATTTTTCTCCATTTTTATAAATGTACTACAGCCTTACCTTCCAATATTTGTACATTTATCTGCTATGGTTCGTTAGTCATGAGCAAAATCCACGGCTGCTTCAACTGTATCATGTATTTTTTACACTTTTCGCCCCACTAGCTGTATTCCCGCCTGTACATGCTGGTAAGTGAATTTTAAACAAGGCCTTATGAACTTTAAAAATATTTTGTTACAGCAATTACGTTAAAGCGAAATCGAAAATGTTCTGCGGAAATTTCAATACCTATAGGTTAACGAAATCTGCCCCAGCAACGAAAATGAAAACGTTTTTTAATATTGCACTACCGAATAGTCTAATAGATAAGAAGCGCAAATGTGATTGGCCTATGGCGATCCGGCATTCGTGATTTGTATCAAAAATTATCCATTTCTAGGCATCGAAGTTCATAATCCATATTCGGCCTACCTACAAAGAAACTCTCGTCACTCATACAATTGAAACCCTATCAAAACTCGAGAAATAATTTTTACATCTGTTTAAAAATTAATCTTATTCATGAGACTGCTTCCTTTCAGCATTGTTGGATTTATCTGCAATCTGTCACGATCATCAGGTTTCGGACTCCACAATTATATCACAAGAACAAGGAAAAGCTTGTAGTATGAATTGTTTAAAGCGTTTTACCTTTTACTCCATAATCGTCATTAAGTGAAGTGAAGGGACATTTTTCGTTTTAGGATAGAAAGTACAGCAATGCATTGGCATTCACCATCATGTTTGGTTTGGTTTCACTAAAAAGCCCATTAGGAGATTTCATAAAAGCTTATGCAATTCTACCGAATTATAACTATGTACTAACATAGGAGAAATGTTAGCCATTACTTCCACTCGACCCACTTGCACCTATGTAAATTTATTTATATATAACAAATTTACATTTGCACCTTTTGAGCTCTTTAGTTTAGAACCAAAAGCGGCTAAAGCATGACTTGCCTTCATATTCATTTTAATAACCCGCTTAATAATACGTACAATCTAATTCGTAATAAAATTGTATGTACCTAAACCAATATTTTCTTTTCTTTTTTTTTAACACCCAGAAGATAGACCCATTTTTTATTAACCCTAAGCCTGTCCGCCCGTCCACATATTTTTGTACAACCTGCAAATCGCAATTTTTGCGATTTTTTGATAAAATTTGCTACACAAACGTGTCTTGGCCCAAGAAAATGGTTCGGATCGATTCACTTTTACGACCACACCCCATATGACGCTCTATTCTGAAAGTCGTTATATGAAAAAAATAGCAAATTTGCAAAATTTCTCGGCAAAAGTGGCTAAGTAGCGATATTTCGGGATTCTAAATTGATGTGAAAAGTTTGGATCAACTGGGGCAGCTTTTTCATGTATATAACTACGTCACTGAAAAGGTCGAATTTCCAATATTTCACGGTGAAAATTGGCGCATGATAGTAAACTGAGAAAGAAAACTGCCTTACCGAGTTTGGATCACGTAAGTCTATTTTTTGGATAACGCCGCATATAAACTCTTATATGACAAAAAGGCCTAATTGTTAATTTTTTTTTAATGAAAATTTGGGATCTAATTCTTGACCCCCCATGTAAGATATCTCATGAGTAGTAAGCCCTTCGAAAAAAGAATTCATTTCTAATATTTTGTAATGAAAATTAATTCATAGTAGCATTTTAAAACGGTAGGGAATTTGGATCACATAGGTCTATTTTTTTATTTTTTTTCGGTCCTCACTTATGCAGGCACTATTTCGAAACTCGAACTCTTAAATGAAGAGAAAATATAACCATCCAATATGCGGGCTTCATGAAAATCATGGCTTTGGATGAAAATAATTTGGTGTCTTATTACCAAAACAAGCGGATAACTGTACTAGTAGGCGAAGTACTCTAGGATATGTAATATTTGTCTTTACCTGACTATAACGTTCTTACTGGTTCTAAGTCTGAACTTGTAATTTGTTTGCAAAACTGCCTTAAAAGTCCACTTTGCTCATCTTTTTCTGTTAGGTTAGTAACCTCTTCCAACAATTTATCCACAAGCTCCTTGCAGGCTGGGGAATGAGTTTAGCACAAAAATATGAAATATTTACCCAACGTCTCTGAAATTACACCATCTACAAGAAATGTGAAGAAATTCGTATATAATTGAAAAAGTTTAAATCGGCTTTTTTCCACTTACTTTATTCCAATTCGTGTTGCTTTTGTTGGAGATCGGTGTTAAAAAGACGCGAAAACAATTTGAGCAATTGCTTGTTTTGCAACTTATGTACTTGCTGGCAATCGAAAGCGAATAACATTCTCATCAAAAAGGAGAAAATTCAAAAAAAAAAAGAAAAAAAAATTGTATTCGGTCGGGACCAAAGCTTTTATACCCATCAGCGTTATTCTAAACAAGACAAAAAAATAAACAAAATGTTCATGCCCAGGGAGCGGGCGCGGCTGACTTTTTTATTTGCAAAATAAACGGCATGTAGATGCTGTAGATGAGTGGGCGTTAAAGGCGTGTCCTTGGAACAGTTTAAGTCACTTTCAAACTCTTTCGCAAATTTGTAGATCATGTCTTCATTCTCGCTAACGCGAAAATGTTTACTACAACTGCTATACAGTTGCGCAGATAGACATGGCGACAAACGAACAGACGGACATGTTCAACTGCATTCCGAATTCGAAAATGACCGAGAATTTATACTTATTACTTTATGGAGTTTTTGAAGCTTGTTTCTGCGCTTTATAAATATCTTGAAACAAATATTCAATTTTAATACACTATAATATTGGGCAGGCGTGATCCTATTTTTAACAAATTCTTATGCAGATGCTACAGTATCGTCCATAAAATATACGTTCAAATTTTTGTACATTTATCTTCTATCACAAACTTATAAGCAAAAAAAAAAAACGCAGGCGCATTCTTAGCTCACGTGGTGCTATGAACGTGTATTTCGACCGATTTCACCCATTTTCAATACCAATTTGCGTATATGAACTTTCAATATTTCTGCCAAATTTACGGTCGATAAGATCGAGGCTCGAAGAATGTTTACGTCAGACGTTACATAGACGTCCAGACGGATATATGCATAAATCAATTTAGAAGTTAACAGCGATCAAGAACATATATATACTTGGTGGAGTCTCTGGTGCTTCCTTCTGGACGTTGCAAACATTTTGACAAACCGAACATACCCCTCATCCGTATGGGCATGAAAATGTTTATTGTTAAAAGTACGAACTTAACCGAACCAAATTAATCGCACTCTCTTTCTTCGTTCTTGCCGCAAAAGATTTGCACAGGCGCATACCAAATGACCGAATCGGTTGTTGTTTATAACGCCCGTTCAGTTGAACTCTGACCATTCATTTAATCCGAATAGTTCGCGATTAGTGATATAAACTTGTTTTATCTTATATTCTATGTTCTTTTCAAGGTGATTTATTACATTTTTTTTTTTTTTGCAAATTTATTGCAAATTACCTTTGTCACACAAACATTTAACGGCGGGAAAAGTACAGTTTTCATATCTGCTTAGGACGACATTTGTTGTTGACAATTTACAGTTGAGAGTAAATCTTCACATTACGTATATGATACTCTAAAAGAATGCACATCGGGTCAATAAACAGATGATTTAGAATCAAAAAATGTGTAAATGAAAAATTCATTGCTGCATCTGTTGCACTATATACGGAACGAGTCAAAGATCCATTTTTTTGTTTTTTTTTTGTTTTTGAAAAAAGACACGATCTCAGAGTATGATGTACTGTAGGCATGTCCTTTTCGCGATTTAACCCATTTTCCATGTCAACCTACCAAAAAGGGCTTTCAACGTTTTTGCCAAATTTGAAGACGATATCTTAGTATTTATCATATATATCTACAAAGGTGGACATATTTCGATTGGTTTACATTTTATTAATGATCAAGAGTACATGTGCTTTATGGAGTCCTTGAAGCATTCTGAAGTAAATAGAATTAAACTGATTTCCGTCTCTTTAATGAACGAGGATGACTGCTTAAACTTGTTAAATATAGATTGTGTAAGAAATAGATAGGTGAGCTCCTTCCTTTTGGAAATTTTATTTGAAAATTTCGAAAAAATATTTTTCTTCAAAGTCACGTGTGTGGCAAGTTTCTCAGAGAGCGATAGGACAAACGCCAATGTATAAGAAGACAAGTGATAATTTTCATTTCCAGAGGAATGCAAAATCTTGCCGGAAAGTCAAGGACTAGTTGGCTTTTGGCGTTGGCTGCAAATTGAAACTTTTCGTTCCATTAGTCACATAAGAGTTCATTCATGCTTTTCAGAGCATTTTTGGGTGTACAGTAAAAAACGAAGTTGTCCTATATTTAATGTTTCGGCCGGACAGCAATTCCACAGTTAAGGGCAAGACCACAATGGACGTCTATGCAGGCAAAATGATATTTATTTATAAAGGACGATTCAATGAGTTTCTCAATAAATTACATAAGCCATAATCCTTCGGCCCTGTTGAAAGTGGATACCATTAAAGCCGACAAGCCCCTGTTAAAATTTTTAGACGCAATTATCACTCTAGACGTCATTATGCATATGATTTGACGTAAGTTAAAGAAATTGCTTCTTCTTGTAGGATTTTCAGAAGGTTGACACTTTGCTAATAAATTGATTGGATAATGTCAACTATGCAAAGAATGAATGACTAATGCCAAAGTAATATTCCGATTGGAGGCTAAAATTTATTAAATTGGTGTTGTCAAATGATGGCTCCACAAACTTAAGATTAGGGCTACAATTGCCGAGTAAGATAAGGTGATCCTTTTCAAAATTCGAACTTCAAAAGATTCTCTATAAAAGATGTAAAGTCCTAAAATTTCGGTGTCGCCTTCATTTTTATGAAAAGATCTTTAAATACTTATAATCAGTTTTATCTCTATCTGTTTTCGGAACGTCGACGATATGCACTTATTTTTACAAAATATGCTCAATTTGACGCTCCTTAAACGTATAGGCATAATAATGGTCAGGAAGGGCTACAGGTAGAGAGGGACAGAAAAAGCGACGGGTACCGTTTCTAGGTTCGGCTTAAAAGTAGAAGAAACAGGCGCTGTAGGAAAGAGCATTTCTTGTAGACAGGCAGTGCGGTTAAAGAAACACGAGTCGCGGTAGTGCATCATGCGGTATAAATACAATTTCAGGACGAGAGAATGGCAAAGCCGAAAGAAAATTTAGTTCAGGGCAAATCTCCTTTATCTCTATAGAGAACTTGGCCCGAATTCATCTATACATAAGCACTACACGGCCCGCATGGCGCTGATATCCAAACGCGCCGCTCATGAACATCTAGTCTTTTCGCTTTATACGGTTGATGGTGTCCAAGCATGAATTAAAGGCTTACGCATAGCTTTAAAAAACATCGGCTCTTGACTGTGTACTGTACATCGAATATATATTTTATCCAACGGACACCACCTTGTATTCTCATGTCCAGATCTAAACGAGATGGGGGTGTCCGCCACATTTTCTATGTGCACCCAATTGTCTCGATACGTTTACTAACACGCCCATAGCTAACAATTAAATGGTTGACTTAGCAAATGTACCCCGTTTCATGTTTATTAAATGATTGTTGATGCTATCATTTCTTGTACTTTTCAATATCATTTGAATTATTTCTAGAAAAATTTCATCAGTATGACTTCATTTTTTGCCAACTATTTATGCAAAGCAAAACATTACGACCGATAAATTGAACTGTACGTCAAAGCTATTAATTGATGAGGAGGGAAATAAGGAAAAACTATCGGGCAAGACCACTTCGCCTATATTAGTATGAGTATTTTTATTTTTGGTATCCAAAAAATAGACATACTTGATCCAAATTTGACATACAATTATTTTTTATATCGAACTATACTTATAAAACAATTTTCAACATTTGATAAATATTGATAATTAGGTATATAAGCCATATAAAGGCTAAATTTTGCGGGGGGAAAGGAATTTATAAAGAATAGGGTTCAAAATACAGATCGACGTGGTTCAATTTTGAAAGAGTTGATTTTTATATCAAATTACGTAAGAAAACTAACTATTATCAATGACAAAATCAATGATTTCACGTTATCAAGCGTGCCATCAACTCGGAAGGAAATGTAAAGCTCATCAAATCCCATCAACAATAAAGTAACAACAAATAAAAATCATACTGAAAGTTCCCTCGTAGGTAGCTTAGCTTAGCTTAGCTTAAAGGAAGCAATGCGAATATATCCGAATATATTTGCATACGTTCGGTAGACATATCTATTATTTTGCCAAGAACCGATTAGCCGATTTACGGTTCTCATTATCGAGCACACTCGAAATCGAATTTGCAATTTCTAAGTTTGCATGGATCCAAAGAAGAAAAAAAAAAATAATTAATAGCTTTTTTATTATAAATAATTGGGCAATATATAAAAAATTTAATTCAAAAAAGCTGCGCTTTTTACTGTCTAATTTTTAATACATATAAGTTTCCTTGAATATATGTTTTAAAAAGTTTATCGTAATATAGACAAAGATATAAAATTGCATGGCACGAATTTAGTGTAAATGATTATAAAAAATTCTTGTTACTAAATATTAAAAAGTTTCTGATATCGTACATATTATATTAATCGCTTACATATATGTTATATATTTTCTTAAAAATAGTTAGTACTGTTTGAAATAATAATAAAAAATATATCTGTGTTGAACATAATAGCGCAACGAATTAAAGTGCAAGGGAGTTGCGGATGTAGCTTAACTCAGGAGACACAGTCAATTAATATCTAAAAATATATTGCATTTGTATAAGTTTACATAATGATATCGGATATGTTGTATCACATAGGTGAAATCCAGTTTTAATTCAAATTGAAATACGATAAATAATAATAATAATAATAATAATAATAATAATAGTATCAATAAAATATAGTTTCCTATACAATCATAGACAATTAGCGGCAAAAAAAAAAAAATACAAAAAGACTTTGCTAAAATATTCTCAAAACGAAGAATTTATATATTTTATATTACACAGTTATAATTGAAAAGAAAAAAACACAGATAAAAAATACATTTGAAAAACAGACGCCCTCAGAAACGAAACAACTATTAAAAGACTGCAATAATTGGTTAAAAAGTAAACCGTAGAAAATATGTTATCTTGTATTTATGTTGTATTCACTCACTCTCTCTCTCTCTCTCTCTATTATCTAATACTGAATATATGAAATTAATATATTTACGCTTTTTGGTCTGCACGTTAGTCTGTACATGTATATTTATACACATATATATACCCATATATATATAATATATATATATATATATATAAATTATTTTATATAGGACATGGGTGTAGGTGTGTGTGCGTGTGGTTTGTTTTTTTTTTTTAATTTTTTTTTAATTTTTTTTGTTTTCGCTATTGCTTATATAGGGAATGTAGAAATTATTATATTTAGCAATTATTGACAGTATAAATGCATTATTTGGTGGCGTTTTTTTCTTTTCAATTTAAGTTTACACAATCCCATAAACAAGTAGGATAATTATTTCCTTAATAAGTTGATTCAAACGTCAAGTTCTTCTAATGTGCGTGAGAGGCGATTATTATCAATGCGTCTGCGTTGGCTTCGTCTGACGGCGTCTGCGCGGCGATAAGGCTCGCTCTTCAATCCTAATAAGATATCTTCTAGTGCTCCATTATAAACCTCATCCTGCTGTAATAATTTCTTCTCCCGCACTGAATTTGTTTTGCATTTTAACTCGTTTATGACGGCATCCTGTAAGGATAGACCGGTGTGCATTTCTTGTTATAGTATTCATTATGGAAATATGAAAAACCCAAAAAATCCCGAATTATTATTAGCTAATTAAATAAGTATTAATAAAGAAATATATAAATAAATAAATAAATAAAACAGTAAATAAGGCAAAGGAAGAAACCGTGCATATTAACTAAATACGCAATTAAAAGTTGCATGACTTTGGAAATATGTTTTGATTACAAAACATGGTTAATAACACATACACAATATATTATATATCTATATTACATTGCGTTTACTATTTTTTTTATTATACTGTAACTACGACAAGACAAAGTTAAAGGAAATGGAAGTGGGAAGTGGGAAGTGGTAAGTGGAAATGGAAATGGATTTTAAAATAAGTGTTAGTAAATTTTTGCTGCAATATGGATAAAACAAGCTTGTGCAATAATAATTCAGCTTAAGCCGAATTTTCGATACCCACCACATAGGCTCCTCTAAAGGTTTAAAAGAAAAAGAAAAAAAAGAAAAGGCAAACCAGGTAACCGTGTAGAAAAGTTTTAGACGCTACATAGATAAAGGCTAACAATTGTTATGAAAGAGAGCATAAGGCTTTGCATGAAAACATCAAAATAAATTTTAGTCATAAAACCTTTTGCTTGGACATAAACTCTCCTAAAATTATGCTTGCCTTCAGCTCACAAGGGCGGTTTGCCCTTGAGGTAAACTGTTTTATTTCTTGCTAATTAATTTAGTTTTTAGATGAAATTTAATAATTAACCTAAATTAAAACATGATTTTCTGTGTACGCGATTTGTAGAAAGGACCCATTTTTTGACAGAAATATGACAATTCAATTGCCTTTAATAAACCTTTCATTTAAATTGAATGAAGTGCCCGTATAGGACTAAAACTAAATATACTTAAGAATTTAACTAATTCAAAAAATGTATTATTTGGAGGAGATTTATTTAGGGTAGACATAGAATATTTCTTAACGCGTGTAAAAATATCAAAATTCACCTAATTATCAGTTGCAATTAGTAGACAATTGTGTACAATTGTATGCTATACTCGGGCTCAACCGCTTTACACTAGTTGTTTACCTGATATACCGAACCTGCTTGATTTAACCTTAACCGTTTTCAATTTAAACATAATCGTGTAAGATTTATGAACATTAAAGATATTTAAAAACTATTAAAAGCGGTATAGATTAACTTTCACATATTACGTAGTCGAGGAAAAATAGAGCCTAAGAACGAAAACAGGGTTAATTCAAGCGATTCAACAATCAGTGAATATGAAAAATATGAAGAAATGTAAGAATTTTAGTATCAGCGGCAAAGTTCAATATCTTCTAGACTAATACTAATAAGAAGAATATTGAGAATATTTAAGAAAACTTTTGCTCTTGCATTACATTCAATCACAATTCGAAAAAGGCGTATTTCAGTATATGATTCAAACAAATGAAATTCTATTTCAAGTCCAATAATAAATAGTCTATAAATTTCGCAAGCAATAAATCTCAGCTCCTTTAAGATGAATATCAATATTCATGTCAATATGTGAGGTACAGGGTGGATACGCAAGCAGATATATTTAGGAAAAAAAAAGTATTTTAAATTAATCCTGAAACGCGAAATATTTGAAATAAAAAATTGCAATGATTTTATTCTTCTTCTTATTATATTGCAAAGCGTTAAATGTTAAAATCCGGTTTGAGTGTTTCCAAAGAAAGTTTAAGCGCTCTTTTTTGAAATAATTGTAAGTATTTTAAAATATTAAGCTAAAGGAAATTCAATACAAACAGTCAAAATTCATATAAAAACAACATCCTATGTGGGTGAGTTTAATAACATTCATTAGTAACATGCTACATATTTGCCTATATTATGATATTTCACTTACATTTTTTTTTTTTTTTTTAATTTTGTGAATCATAATATCACTCTTTGATTCCTTTTTTAAGCTTTTATAAAAAATACATGAAGTCTAGGGTGGGGAAGGTGTGAACGATATTCAAATGTTCGTGTTCTGTTGGATGTGAACAAATCATCTATAATTTAATGTGTTATAGAGAATAAGTGAACGTGAAGGAGGTAGGTTATATGTATTGCATCTGAGTGAACGAACGATGGGTTAACTGGCAGTAGACTAGTGCAGTTCGATATTCAAATCATCAAAACCAATTGCTATAACTTCGTACCAACACCACAAATCGCTTCAAATTCAGAAAATATTTATGCTTTTGCATTCTAGAGACTAAGATGCAATCCATCAAGCCGAATTAAAAAGCGCTTTATGTAGCAAACTGCTTTCCATAGTCACGCAACCATGTTTCTATTAAAATGTATAATGCATTTCGTGTAAAATAAGTATTTATTACAAGTAATTATTCCAGGCACTTTTATATTGAAATTTTATTATAAGAGAAAGCGTTGTTTTATTTCGTTTATTTTTTTTTTTTTTTTTTTTATTATTATTATTATTATTTTAATTTTATATACAAAATATTATAAATACCTGTTGTTTCTTTTGGTTAACTTTGTTACGTAATTGCACTTGTTCGTTTTCTTTCTTAGATGCAGCAGCTGCAGCAGCTGCCTGCTCCAAGCGGCGCCTTTGTTCGTTTTCCTGGTCATGCGACTGCAAACACAGCAGTAACATTAAGCACAACATTAACTTAAACATTTTCGCTTTTTATCGGATTTTTTTTATTTAAAATTACCTTAAAAGCTCGCGTGAAACGAACTATAAGGGCAAAAAATGCTGCTGCGTCCGCGTTACGAGAAGATTCGCCAAAATATTCGACGCACTCTTTGAACGCTTCTTGTGCATTTTTAAGTTCAATTTTGATTTTCTTTAATTTATCTTCGGAGTTATTTAGAAAATCGCGTAATATATGCGTTTGCACTCCCTTAACTCGCAATTCTGCCTCTTTTTTAACCAAATCCATGCCTTTCTCCAAATCATGCACATCGGTAACAATATTCTCCAATGAAACTTGCGATGCCTTATCGGTGCAAAAAAGTTCCGTTTCAAAGCTAAGCAATTCCGGAAACTTTTGACGAATGGTTGCGACAATGTAGTGCAACAACGATAACCTTTTATCCGTCGATTTCGTATCTATAAGTGTGTCTAAGGACTGAAGTTTAAAACCATAGGCTGGTCCCCGTTTACTGCTATTTAAATAGTTGCCGAAAGCAAGTACAATTTCTAAAACAGCTTTAAACTTTCGCGATTGTTTTAAAGAATTTGAAGCAGTCGTAATCGATTGTATTTGCTACAATAATACGTATTTGTTATTGATAACAGTAATAATGAAATAAACTTTTACTGCATACCGGACTAATAAGGTGCAAACAATCGAAAAAGTTCCCCATGTAATTCATAATTGAAAGCTTCGACGATATCCTTTCGACTTTAGATAGTTGCAACATGAACTTATCTTCTTCCGATAGAAGATTTTGATCTTTTCGTTCGATGATATATTCTTTATAGGCTTTAACCTCCACATCTGTAGGAACCATTTTTTGAAGTAGTTCCACATTCTCAAGAGATAATTTCTTCAGGTCTAGACTATGTATAGCAGCAATTACTTCATCAATAGGCATGTCCAGCTTGCGACGAGATATTGCTAAAACAATTCACAATATAAACTTGTATTCACACGTATATATATATATATATATATATATATATAGGTATGTAAACAAAAAAATCTCTTATATTATATATAAAATATATTACCAATGTTTCGTAATCTCGTATGTTCCAATAGCGATACGTTATCTGGCTTTTTAAATCTTTTACTGGGATACGATTGTAGATTGCCGTCAACTTCTGAGTTTGTTCCATTAGTCAACGGTCCACCAATGCCTATTTTAAAGCGTTCTTCAAATTCGTTAAAGTCTATGTATTTATAAATCTTTTCGTCATCTAATTCGTTGAATATCGTGCCGCGTACCTGAATGCATGAAATGGCTTCAATTTAATTGTTCGAACGGAAAATTAATTTATCACACTTTACCTGGTTGGGCTTAAGAGCAATCCAATTCAGTGTTGGCAATTTGTATTTTGTTGGAACTTTTCTTTTAATTGTCATTGCTCCGTCTGGGGCAGGCATGAAACCAGCAACGGGTGGCGGAGGTGGTTGGAATGCAGAAAGCACCGGATTCACTTGATGTTGCGGGAATGTACGCATCGAAGGGCCATCGCTTGGTACTGGAGGTGGTGGCGGCGGAGCTCTATTCATTGTTATAGAATGACAGCCCGACAAAGGTGGTGGGGGAGGAGCCGGCGGTGCAGGGGGCGGCGGAGGAGGCGGTGGTGTTACAGTTTCAATAGCATGTGAAGAAGGCAAAGGCGGAGGCGGAGGAGGTAGCGGCGGTGAATCACACTTTGGTGGTAAGAGATTAGCACTCAGCTCACTTAATTGCGAACCTTCCGCATTGGACACAGATCTTGGCAACGATCTTGTTAAAGTCTGTAACTCAAGATTTTTACTTTGTAAAAGAGAGTCTCTCCTCTTCAGTTCTTGTTCATTTTGCTTAAGGATTCGTCTTAGCGTAGTCACCTCCTCATCAAATTTTAACTTTGTGGTCAAAAGTTCCTCTCTTTCAGCCTTTAAATAGGCGACCTCAGTTTCCATTTCGGCTAGCTTATAAAGTAGTTCCGAATTTCTATCAATCTCACGTTCCACTTGATCTTCCAATTCTTGTACTCTTTCTAATGCTGCTGTTTTCGTTTCAGAATCTTCCATCAACGCCGCCACGTCAAACACATTATCCAAGTAAGCTGATATTTGCACTTTCAACTCTTCGGACTCGGTCAGTCGCAACTTTTCTAAATACTTATCCAATCCTAAAGCGGTAAATTCATATTGCAGATGAACGCGATAATTCATATCTTCAACGGAATGCACCACAATGTTCATAAATTGCATACAGGCTACCATGAAATCAATGTTAAAAGCCTCAAAATTCATAAAGTACTCCATAAGAGTTTGAAAACGTCGCTTTTCGTGACATACACTTTTGAAATTGTCAAAAGAATATAAAATTATTTCATGTCCACCTTTCACAAGACAAATAGCCGCTAATAGTTCCAAAACTAGCGCTTTTGTGCGCAGTGATTTGTGTATTAGGCTAAGAGCTATGCAATTAATAGCTTCTCGATGTTGTATAACCATATTGAATCCGTATTTGTTATTCATAATTGCACGCAAGCACATAATACAGACATGTATGTCGTCCGTTGATGCGCCCATATTTAATTTGGCAATATGACGGGAACGTCGTTTGATGCTGGGACTATCAAGCACATCACCCAAAGATGGCCGCAAAAATCCATTTGTTAGCCCACTGAAAGATGATGAATGGAGGCTCTGGTGTCGCGATGATTCCAACAGATTTGAATTGTTAATAACACCATGGGCGGTATTTTCTGCACAATCCCCCATAACATTCCCGACACTAGTATTATTTAAATCAAGACGCTCGTCTGACTCGCTAAGGGCTTCTTGAATTCGTTGTTCATGACGCATCATTTGCAATCGAAAACTTAAGTAATCAACCAAAGCATCAAGGCCTTGATTAGTTTCATCAAGAAACTCCTTAACCCATTCAATGTGATTAGTGCGTAATGAAATTTCAAGGTCTCGCAAAACTTGCGTTGACGTTGACTCGCCTACAATTTTTCTTTTCTGACAAAAAAAGTAGAGCAAGTAAAGCTGTAATTAAATCACAGGCAATGGATTGGAATTTTTTTGGGGAAACGGATATTGAATGGAAAAATGGAGAAAAAAAAGGGAGCAAAGGAAAACAAATTACATTAGGAACCGTTCAAACATTCCAAATTCCAAATGTCATTTCAACCAATTCAGAAGCAATCAAGATTAACAAGTTTCGAAAGAAAAAGAGATAAAAGAATAAAAATATATATATAAATACGGTGAGTAGAAGTAGATTTCAATACGCATTTTGTTAACCATAAACTATGACAGTTGGTGAAAGAGTTACAAAATCTTGAGTGAGAAAATGGATGGAAACAATGCAGATACGCATTCATGAAAACTCCTAAATTGTCCAAACTTAACAAATATCAATTTAAGAGAAATAGAAAAATTGTGCATAAGAAGAAGGTAAGTACAAAAGAATCGACCACCGCATAGCCGCATATTAGTCCCTTACTTTTTTTTTTTTTTTTTTTTTTTTTTTTAAATATATTTCATAATGCATGCCGAAATCATTGGCGTATATAATTTCGGCTTAGTTATCTGGCATAAGATCAAACGACATTTAGTAGATTGTCATAAGTCCCGAGCGTCAGTATTTACCGGCAAGAAAACAAATAGTTAATTAGATTGCAGCAATTAAACAACATGGACGAATTTAACGGTGTAAAATGTCCAGACATGTTTTTTTTTGCTAAAGAGACGAGATTACGCAAGATCGCACATCCAAACCCAATATAATTGCCAGAGAGGAGGATAGAAATTTTCCCACGTGTCATACGCGCTATCGTAGCTCCATTTCGCAATCAAACAAAAACCGAAAAACAACATTTTGCGCACTTTGGCTAAATACCGTTTAACGAACAAAAGAAAGTTTATACAGCTCTCCTCGCCGTAAGGCGATCTTTTTAAAGGAAGTGAGCGAATACTTATTTTATTTTAATAGCTCTTTAGCTTTCATGAATACCATTAATATTAACTAAATATAAAAGCCGGGTAAGTTTGATTAAGATTACTATACACATACATATCCTTCATAGTAAATGAAATTTTTAAAATCTCTTTCAACCAACACTAACTACCGCAATAAAACAAACTCTTTTCTAAGTAACTTAACTTACCCTGTGACTCCGAGAAGCCTTGGGATCCAAGTAAGTGCGCAACTTATTCAGATAGTGCGATGGTGGATCTTTTGCTTGCACCATTTCCTGATATTCAAAAAAAAAAAAAAAAAAAAAAAATGAAAATTAAATTAATCTTTCAAGTCGATAAGAGAAATAATAATAAACATTGTATAAATAATCACCACAAACCTGATCACAAATGATGTCCCATTTTTTCTCATCGTCATAGTTTTTTAGGAGTTTGGCCTTATCGGGGGGTAAATCCATAGAAGCCTGGAAAATATTTTTAATATTTTTACATTCATTTTAAAATATTAAAATTGCTAAAAGCTCTCTATATATAAACAAATAATAGACATCTATATAGTTTAGTGCAACAACTTAACAACTTCTTACATATAAGATTGACTCAAACTCAACTCAATCCTAATTAGCTTCTTGCGTATTGCAAATTTACTGACGCCGGTTTCGAGGAGGGAAGGGGGGCTTTATCGAATCTTTTAAATTGTGCTTAAAGCAGGTAACAAAGTCATACATAATACATATTGGGGTTGAACTTTGTACATTTTTTAATTTGATCGGTGACAATCACCGAAAAATATATGTATATTTATATACCGAATTTCAACATTTTGCCCCAATTTTTGTAAGCGTTTCAAAATAATACATCACGCTTACCAACATGGTTAAAATCGTTCACAGTTCCCCTTGATTGAAGACATTTGTGTTTCATGGAGTCGTTCATGCACGTTCATGCAGAACGTTAAACATCAACTGGGTTGACAATCTTATAGTGGCCGCCTCAATCTGTTGGTGTGCCTGCAATGTTTCCGCACCAGATTTTCATTATTCTACGAAATTCATCCTTAATTTTGTGAATTTTACCACTACTTTCACTTTTAACACCATTTTTATGCACACATTATACGAATAATTTTTATTGTTTTCTACGCGGTCAAAAGCTAATCTCAAACATTAACCTAATGACTAATATAAGATCGTCTGGAGCATGATTTGTCGGCTCGAGCGAGTTCCTTCAACGGACACTTGCCTGGCATGCAGGCTAATAGTGATAAACCGGCTAAAAAACCCTATCCAGATAATATAGAGGAAGAATTGCATTGACTTCTGGGTGCCATGAAACTATTGTGCAATGCAAAGAATTCTCATAGAGAGGACAGAAACAATGCATGTAGGAAAATTGTATTCAGCTGTGTCCGAATCTTTTATACCCTTGATCTCTGTATTAAAATGAAATATGTAATGGATGTAATTGTTGCTGCTTATGAGCATCCAACCAACATCTGCATTTTTTCTCTTTGTGTTTTTGAGTCACATCCATTTCGTTCATGCTGGTGGAAAGATGACAAGTTATAGGATAGGCTTTGAAGTTCGCTCCGGGATATAGTATTTGGTATTACTAACTCAAACTTGTATATTGTGCCGTATCGGTTTATATAATAGGTACTGTAACCAGAAACCCTAAGAATTTTTTATTAAGAACAGATATTTAAAGAATTTCTGAACATATTAATAAGGAAAACACTTAGCGAGATGATACGTAGAATTGAGAAAATGGTTGCTTACTGTTACATCTCAGCTATTCTTACGAAAACAAAACGTTTCTATCGACATTGAAAAGCTACAAGAGCTAAACTACTCTGCTACGATTATTCCTTCGAAATTTCAATAACAATCACTCAAAACTTATGCGACAATTGTAGCCTTCAACGAGATATGTGTTACTTTTTAAGATGTTCCTCTTCAATATTTATGATTGTTATCTAATGTTTAGCAAATTTTAGAAATGTTTTCACTTTAACGGTTTTCTGATCTTCATAATGACCTAGTTTTGCCGGATATGTATGATGTGAGATGCGTTTTAATAAAGATTACAGCTATGAACAGCATTGAAATTAAAGAACATTTAGGTTTCAGACTTAATCAGTTCAGTGATAACAGTGAAAAAGAAAAAAAAAAATGAAAAAAAAAAAAACAAAGAGCAAATTGTAAGCAACAAACTGGTTTTGTATATATCTACATATGAGTCACATACAGCAGATGAGAGGTATACTTTACATATTTAAGTTGATCTTCGCTTCGTGCATAGCGATTGTAAATGTTAAATAAATTTATATTCATTTAAAGCATTTCACGTTTTACTCCATAACAACAATAAATCCTAACCGATAAATAATTTTAAATAAGAAATCAAACTCATATGTAGCAACAACACTACACGGCATGACTCCTCGAATCAAAAATATTTAAAATGCATATGTTTGTAGTCCAATTTGCTTCATTGACATACTTAGGCTTGTGCCTATATAAAGCTTACTTGGCCCACATGTCGTACCCGCACGAATGTATACACCTTTACGAAAAGTGTGAACATGCCCGCGCCTGCTTGCAAATGTATCCGTTTATTACAGTGCTTTACTTGTTTGTTTGTTTTTTTTTTTTTTTTTTTTTTTATGATATCATACACATGTCAAATGTCTGACCCTACTAATTTTTTAACGCAGTCTACTATAACATGAATCATATCAAGTAAAACTTTAGCAAATCTGTTTTTCATCTTTATGGATAGAATTTCTTAGAAAATAAATGCTGAATATTAATAAAAAACGAACGTAATGTTAATCGAAACGGCTCACTCCGGAAACGTACAAACATGTCGGACTTAAAGCGGATTTTGAATACTCAACTTCTCAAATAGTCATTTCTTATTGGATAGGTGTGTCAAAGGATCAATTGTAATTACTTGCATCGGAAATTTTCTAATGGAATTTTCAAGCTTTCATATGAGTTTGATACCAAACACCAAATTAAACTATGTGAACAACTACACTTGCAAATTGGCTTAATTTTATGTTTTAGATTAATAATCTATCGTTGTTAGGAACTAAATCACTACGAGTACTTTTGGTACGCATTTGAGAAATCAGTATTTTTGATAATAGATGGGCTAAAATAACGTCGACTTATTGGTCTACCTTAAAATTATTATACATCTTCTTGCAGGCAGAGCATGACAGACAGAAAAGTGAATAGTTTTGAAAAGTTCATATAGATTGCAAATAGATATAAATACTGTTGTCGCCAAAGCCTATTTCTAAGAGTTCCAATAAAGGTGAAAAGATCGTAAACACCCATAATATTTGGTAATGTTCACAAACAGACATTGTCGCTTAACGCAAGAATATTAATTATCAAATAAAGAAATCGCTACAATCATAAAACACAATATCATAACAATATAAAGAAATGCACTATGAAAAGCGAAATAAGTTTAATCAAAAAAAAAAAAAAAAGTGGTTATAAATTTAAGAAAATATCAATTTTATTATTCCTTTCCAAGAGAGATATTTTTCGAAAAATGTTATGGAAAAAGTTTGAAAAAGGGACCGACTCACTCATTCATGTACTGCTATCAGACAAATCTTTAAAGTGTAGAGTATGCAAGATTCGCGAAACTAGCTGGTGCAGCTTTCTTAGTCGCTTCTTTTTACATTGAAAACATTATACGATAATTAATTCTTGTTTTGCTATACCAACATGTGCTTTGCACTCGGTGTCCGCGAAGCGTTTTTTAGATTGATTTCAATTGTGTAATCGAAGCCCAAGCTTACATGTTGTTTTGCTTTTAATTGCATCATGTGTTTTGTTTGCAATATGTTCTGTTTTCACTTATTCACTGATTCTCCTCTTCTCTTTATCTTAATCATTTATTCTTTCAAGTCTTATTATAAATTTGCAAAAACCTTCAAATTATGACATTTCCATAAAAACATTAAAATGTCTAAAATGATATAGCGACAAAACGATGTTGACGTTTAAATAATAACAGACCCCACTTAATATTATTGCAATAGATATGTTAATGCGACAAGCAACAAATAAAAGACGAAATAAAAATAGAAACGCATAACCTTTACGTGGATGAATGGAAAAATAAATGCAATTATCGTTTGATACTCACTAAAACCTTAGCGAATCGACGATCTAACTCGTCCGTTGTGGGCATCGGCTGTTGAGGGCGATTTCGAACGCTAGGTTGACGGATCGGATGATATTGTGAACTAGTGCCGATATCATAGCGCAAATCACGTTTTTGCAATAGCCCCGTACCATTTCCGCTCGCCGCACCTTTCATTTGATGTTGCTGATAGTATGAAGACGCACCACAAACTACATTGCTATCATCAATAAGATTGTCAGTCGAGATTAGAGTTCGCGACTTTACCGATCCCATGATAGAAGCAATACGATCGCCACCAGAACTATCCGAAGATGCAGCAAACGATGCCGAGCCACCGCTGCTGCCTCCTCCGCTATCCCGTACGGCTAATACTGTGCCGAGCGATGACACTGCGCCCCACACTGTCGTTTGGACAGTGCGACAGAAAGCTCGGGTCTTGGCTGGGCAACTTGAGAGTTGCTCCTTGAATTCGCTGAAGATATCCAAAATTTACGTTCAAAACCTTCGTTAATGAAAAGACGATCAACTTTTGGATTGCGTTCACACTCTATTTATTGAAAGCGTTCAATCACAGGCCTGGAAATATATTTTAAGGAATCGTTCAGAATGGGTGTGTTCAATAACTTATTAAACATATATAAAACATCAGAACTTTTCGTTGTTATGCATCGATTAGTCTCATAATTTACACAAAAGAAAGAAACAATAATAATCTAAATGAAAATAGGTTCAGTACTCCAAAATGGACGGAAGTGATTGAAAGAAATGAACGTCACTATGTTGCGCGAGCACACACAAATGCAAATTTATATGCATAACATTATCAAGACTTGCACTCCCAGCCACATACAAAAGCAAACAGCAGCCAGTAGCTTAAGCAAAATTTTCAATAAATGTACGTACGTTCGCCCATACTGTGCATATGCATGTATGCATATATGTGTATTTATGTCTAGTCACTTTTTCCGTTTTCAAAACAGATTTTTCTATGTCAATTCCATAATTTATCATCATGCAGAACTCGTACAAAGCATTGTATTAATACGACTTCAAAATTTTATTATCCACTAATATATTGCATCTTACACAAAAACCCAAACACTTTTTTATTGCGAATTTTCCTAATATTGTCCAATTGCCTCAGGAAATTTATTGTTTTTCCATAACTTTGAGTGGCAAATGCATTTAATTCCTTGTCAAATGAAAATTTTCAGCGAAAAATAATTATTAAAATTGTTAAAAAAACAGCTAATCTCCGCTTACACTTCACTCGAGAGAGATAAAATATATAAAATAATAAAATAAAATTACTTGCTTGTCAGTTGCAAATCAATTCTCTGAGTAAATATAAATCAATAGAGAATGTTTTTTCCCAGAGTAAAAGAGTAAACAAAAATTTACAATAACAATGTCAGCAACATTTGAATAAATGATGCCAAGTAAGAGTATTTGAAGAAATTTCTGGGAGTAAAACAAAGTTTTACAATAATAACGCCAGCAATACTTGCATAAATGATACCAAATATAAAGTATTTAAAAAAATATATGAGAGTAAAAAGAAATTTTAACAAAATAATATCCATCTTATCCATCTCTCATACACATTTTGCAGGTACAGAGTTGTATTCTTATACGAAAATTAAATTAAAACAGAAAAGAGTTTTCGATAAAAATCAAAATGCTTGGATTAGACCAAAACTCCACTAAAAATTATTGTGTTAAATTAAAATTTAAAAAGTATTAATCGTAATACAATAATATGATTAATATATGATGCTTATGAGACTTTCTTCACATAAGAAAAGCAATCACACACACGTTATTAAACTTGCAATTTTACAAAAATTTTAAATTACGCTTTTCGAGTTTATCAAGTTAATTTAAGGTATATATTAAGCCTAGAAATAATAGGCTGAGAGAGTTGATTCATTTTTGTTTTTATTTTTGCAAACAATGCTTGAAAAGCCAAACTGATTAAGCAATGAATTATACAAATAAGGAAAGACATTTTTAAAAAATATGTCATGTTAAATAAAATGTGTTGTTATTAAAAAAATTTCCAAACAAATTTCAAAGTTTGATAATTGAAATAATAAATGCTATTAACATATTGACAGAAATTAATATTGATTTAATAAAGGTTATACCAAGAAATAAAAACAAAAAAGACTTTCTAAACTAATGTATAAAGCTGAAAAAGAGATGATACAAACTACTGCCAAGGTGACTTAAGTCGATTTAATATAAACGACTTCACTTAATTTTAATTTTGTCAGTGATGATGATAAACGAAAAAAAAAGAAAAAAATTTCAATTCGTTCATTAACATTTTTAGTATTTCTTCTTTTCGACTCCGTGAGGGACATTCCAAAGTGGCTGTCTCAGGGGCTTTCACGCTGTTCAGGCTTTCTCACATACCTGCGCCTAAAAGAAAGTTATTTGGATGTTTTTTATTTTTTGCTTACTGTTTTATTTACACTTAAAAGTAAAACTAAATACAAACTTTTGTTAAATCAAATATATAATTTTATCATTATATATAAATGATTCAAATATAATAATAATATAAATATAAGTGATTCAAATATGAATACGTTAGGCAAAAATCTATTCGCAAATTAGCACCTCAATGTAGATTTAACGAGAATATTTACTCTCATTGTTTGAAACAAATTTTCTCAATTTTCTGAGAGAGCTCTTTTTGGTTTGGCATCATTTATGCAGGCATTGTTGGCATTGTTATAGCAAAATTATATTTTGCCCTGAATGAAATTGAGTTACTGAGATGTCAAAACATAAATTGGATAAACAATTGGTCGAATTGGTATCTATGCTGCCAAGTTTTGCTTAAAATTTTTAAAGTTCGACACTATAAATTGCGGACTTATCGGGATCGGAGATAATAAATAGCAGGATAGTAAAAGGAAGACAGATCGATTTGTTTTGAATCAAAACGGTATATTTTTAACAAAGCAAAAATCTCTATACGAGAAGAGGAAAATGCTACTATAGTTTTGCTTATTAATAGAATGTGCGAATAATATTAATATAATATTAAGCCAAGTTTCTCCCTTAAGAATAAATAACATTCGCGTTTAAAACCTATTCGTAGCCTATATTTTTGAAGGATACAATGAACCTATGAAGGTTTAAAGGTAAGTATGATACTTAAAAAATTCTCCGTTTATTGTAGGGATAATTAAATGAACAACATTTAAAAGATTTGGCAACGGATCAATGGATTTTCAATGCTTTTGCATAGGGCTCACTTGCACGGACACTTCATGAAGTGAATCGTCCGCTACACTTTTGTGTAGGTTACCCCAATATATTGTGCGTTTATTACCGTTAACCTCCTCGTACTTACCCAGTTTCACGCTAGAAAACTGCCTGACAAATATATATATAATATGCCGAAAACCGGTAGCAGTAAATAAACAGAGCCTATAGCAAATATTTGTGGTCTTCGAAACAAAATTATATGTAGACATGCTATAATTTCTTAATTTATAAAATAAAAAAAAATTAGACCAGAAAATTGAAAATGTTATCAAATATTATTTCACACTGTGCGATATGTTCGCTTTTAATCATTAAGAAGAAGAAGCGATTGGTTGTTTAGTTTATTTTCTTATAAATTAATAATCTTATCTTTGTTTGCTGCTCTTATAAAGCGATTCTACATAATGGCCAAGCAAGGAAGAGTTGGTAAAAACTACACTTCACCGTATTCTCAACCAATTCAGCGATATCCATCACAATCTGAAGAATTCATATCATTATATACTAGCGGGCACAATTCGACAAACCAGAGAAAGGAATGCCTACAGCAACATGGGGAATATGGCAAAAATATCAACTATGGTGGACAACAAAGACGTTGGAGCTCTCCATGTAAAAGGAATGTAAACAATCATTTTAGAAAGGTTAGTTAGGCTTTTACTATTTGCAGAGCGCCGAGACGCTAAGAAAAAATTCCGGTATGAATTGCTTTTCAGACAAATCCCGAGAGGAAAAACGAAATGAATGCATCATATTTTCATTTATCAATGCTTGAAGATCCTTGGTATCAACTCATGGAGAGGAAATCCGCTATAGATAAAAGTGAAATTAATATTTCGCAAGGGAATTCGTTCTCTGCCAGCAAATCATCTGAAGACGACGGTCGCAAAATATCTGACACAAAGTGAAAAGAGCAGTAATTGTGGTATTGTTAACAACCGCCAACAAATATCGATAGTTGTTTACGAAAATTTTAAATTAATGTCCTTCGAACGTTTGCTTTTTTTTCTCTTCTTTCTTTGAATGAGTAAATGAGTTTATTATTTCAGTTAAATTTAGAATCTTTTGAAGAGTTTTACTTGCGCGCGTTTCTTATTCTTTTACTAGTTAATGTAAAATAGAATTATTTAATGTAAGAATAGATAAGGAAATTAAAATTTATATTTTTAAGGATTAGAGGCAACAAATTTTTTGTTTTGTCTAAAAATCTACAGCGAATGCGTTATATAAGTGAAATATTTGTATCGTCGATGTTAACAAACTCATGCCGTATTTTATTCAATGCCTCTTTAACATTTTCCCATTAATATATTTATCTCTTTGTTGAAAATTGGTCTTTGGCTCTTGGCCTTTGATTTAACTAACATCAATATCATGCCGTTCTGTAAAAAACGAGAAACAGTGACAAGTTAACGGTTTTGCATTCGGGCTATTTAATATATTATCAAGTTACCCTTTTCGTTAACACATTCTAGGACCGATTTATGGTTCTCATTATCAAGAAAGCTCGGCAGCTTTGAATTAAGACTTGCAGCGATTAAATATGCATTATTCTTATTACCGGATGGAAAATCTTCAGATCGTAAAATTACTGGCTACTAACACGTTCAAATTACGATCGAGTTTACTTAATATCGGGAACCGTAAATCACTCCTTATATATTTACTTAATGAATAAATAAAAAAGTATAATTATTTTTCATACACTGTATGCATACTCTTATATAACGTAGAATGTTGTTTCAGATTTCGAAGCGTCGAAGAAGTAGCTAGATATCGCTACATTTCCTTAGACGATTTGTATACAATAAATTGAAATATCACAGTTTATAAATTTTCGTTCTCGTTTACTGCGAAGAGCGTCGAAATTCCCAGAACAAAGCTAGTTATCTTTTTCGTTAAGATATTTGATTACATTTTTTTTTTTTATCTATAAACGGCTTTTATGTCGCATCACTAGATCTAAGATTTGTAAGATTTTTGTACACCTAGTAGTTTCGAAGACCAAACATCAAGTAAAATTAGGCCAGACCTGCTGCTATAGAGGTGGGCTTGAAGTTCAGCCCCGCCTATCGATATGTTATTGTAGTTAACCTGTAGGCTGAAACTTTAAAAATATTTTGATAAAATTTGATAAAGTGGCAGCTTGCAGCCTACAGATGAACCACATTGGAAATGGGTGTATATCAGCATTTGTATGTCTACTCTTCACATGGCGCCCTATTTAAAATAAGTCGTTATATGAAAAGAATTTATGTTTTCGATATTTTCAGACGAAAATCCACACCAGATGGATGTATTTTGTAGCAATAATCGGTTAAGAATACTGATTTCACATATACGCTCGCTATACTAAATTATGGGCAAATTAGTGCGCGCGAGATTCTCTGCATATAAAGTTTCCCTGAAAATAAGTTTCTATTGCGGAAATGTCTATTTTTCAGGCTAAAGCAGGTGAAGAATAAGACATTTTTTAGCAGAAACTTTATCTGCATTGGATTTAGGCCACGTCGGCTCGGTTTTAGTTGTCCTTTCATATAAGACTTTTCCAAAAAAGTGGTGTACGGTATTCCAATGCAAGGCTTTTTCCGGCTATAACGTCCTACCTTGTTAACTTGGCATAGGGTAACAATCTAAATCTAATTACGAGGTTAGTCCTATTTCATGGGACGATAGGTGTGAAAAGACTGGAATACCTCAAGATCTTAGTTAAGACTATATATATATTGTGCTTAAAAAATTTCGTTGACTGCATTAAGCTGGGTTGAGTTCGCATAGCATCAAGGATCACATAGTTCATATAATGTTCACTTTGATACTGAGAGAAGAGGCAACAGTAACCAACAAAAAAAAAAAAAAAATTAAAATTAAAAACATGGGTGTAAAGGAAGTGTTCGTCCCATCGTGCTTTCCAATAAAGTTTTTGATATATTTTATAGAAAGTGCATGCAAGAAGCAGATGGCAAAGAAACCGAAGAGATAATGGTACGGGCGACGCGATGCTGTCCAAGCACTGGCCGCCTCTGCAAAGGCGACTAGGCGAAAGTAAAGTTTCTTTGCATTTTATCTCAAGGTGCAATGTTCTTTGTTTTTCCTTTACTGAGTTTAACTGTCAAACCGTCATGTCATTCTCTGTAATCGCTTTCTTTCTTTTAGTTCATTCCTTCCATTGCAGCAATTTCTTAGTCCAATCTAGAAATTCCAACATCGATTACTATTAAAAGTGTTAAGCCATCTCAGTCGGCCATATGGCACGTAATTAACGTCTATGGATGGCAATGGAAAATAAACGATGGAAAGCTATCTGGAAATAACAAAAAGAAAAAAAGACTTCTCACAAGATTTTGCTCAAAGGAAGAACACATTTTTTTAAAAAAATTATTTATCCTTTTTATCCAATTCCCGCACTTTTTATTGATTTTATTTGATCATAAAGGTATTGGATGTTTTTTTAAATAAATACACAAAGATTTTTTTAAATTCTTTCGTTATATATATATAAAAAAAAAAAAAAAAAAAAAAATATACATTCAATTGAAAGCAATTTTTTATACATTTAAGTGTCCGTCGATTTATTATAAGTTTTTTTTATTTAAAACTAGATTTTTATTTTTTTTCCTTTCTTCTTACGTCTATATAATGTGGGTGATAGTACATGTATATGTGTAAAATGTATTTATCTTTATACATATTATAGAATTTATTACATCAAAATATGCTGAAAAAAAATTGATTTTTATTTAGTTTACGTTTAAGAGTGTAAGTAATTTTTTTTTTTTTTTTTGGATGTTATATCAGCTAAAAGAGCTTTAGAAAAAAACTTTCCGCCTAATTTTTATTAAACATTATTACAAAATTATTAATTTTTACATAGGTGGGCTTTTTTAAATTTAATTCATTTATCATTTGTTTTATTTGTGTGTATTTCTTAGCAAAAATAGCATTTGTTATCCCTTTTTATGTTTGATTTTTTGTTTCTTCTTATATACAGCAAATCGATCGTCAATGTAGTATATAATAAATTAAGTTTAAGTAATTTGGTCACAAATTTTCTTATTATTACTACTATGTAGATATATATATATATATATATGTATATATATATCTATATATATATATATATCCTTCCTTTCTCTTTTTTCATAAATATGTGTACTTAAAGCTTTATGTTTTTTTTATTTATTTTTTTTTTTTATTTATTTTTATTTTTATATATAAATATTTTTTAAGCAAATGATGTTTTAAAGCTTACTCTAAAGTTCTTTTAGCTTTTCTGTGATAATGATATGAATGGTAATTTTTATTTTGTTTTTTTTTTTTTTTTTTTTTTTTTTTTTTTTTTTTTTTTTTTTTTTAGATTCTTTTAAAAAGTGGAAAGCGAAGAATTACAAATAAATAAAATTGTAATCAAATTTTATGAACAAAATCTCGCTTTCGCGTTGAGAAATCATTAATATAAGATTATTGTTTATCGGTAAGATGAGAAGCTTATATTAGTAAATATTATATACCCGCACACCTCATTAATTGTCAAGCTTTTTGTTTTGTTAATTTTGAACGTGTATGTTTGTCAATCAGTGCCATTTTCGCACCGCGTCTCTAAATAGATGACTCCCTATTAGTTCCTTTTTTTTTTTTTTTTTAAATTTAAATGGGATTTCTGCTATAAAATATATATTATCGACAATGAATGGATTATTTATTTATTTGTTCATTTATTTATTAATTTTTATTTTGTTTATTTATTTATTTATTTTTTGTTTTTGTACTCCTCGCCGTTTCTTAACCATTCATTGAAATCATATAAATGAAAACACAATTTCTCATTGCAATCGCTGCGTTTGCAGGAATTAAGATAATAGGAATCGCACACACTATAAGGCCTCTGGTGAATATTTTGGTATTGGGTATATAAATTGGAAAGTATTTTAAAAAATATTAAAGTTAATTGGGAGGGGATCGGCATTGAACTAACTTGTACATTGCGTCGATTTATATCGAAGGAAAATTTGCATTTTTTAAATTTTCTATTTTTTTTTTTTTTTTTTTTTTTTGCCATTCCATGTATTTGGATTAAATTTACGCAGACACGGAGTTTTTGCAATTTTTCATCTCTTCTAAACGAATCAAACTTGTTTTCAAAATTCATTTTGAGATATAAATTGTTTTCTTATACTAATATTTACGGCTGGGCAGGTTGCGACTGACAGACATAAATAAATAAATATTATGCAAAGTCTTTAATATTTCTCGATCAAAATCAAATCGTTTCAGGAAACAGCTTTTAATTATAAGAAATACATAAAGTCTCTCGTCGTCAATCTCTTAACATTGACATTGATTTGTTGTTGTTATAAATTTTCATCGATAGAAATGATCTCAAGTGATCCGATAATGCGTGACATGTTACTTCATGATAATAGGCGTCCAAAACTTTACTTCGCTCGCCTCTTAACATTTGCCTTAACATTTTTGGGAAAGCATTTCAAAGAACGCAAGATAGAACGTAGAAGTACTTAAGTGGAAATGCTTAATTTTTGAAAAACTATGTAACAAAACCGAGATTATAGGGAAATGATGGATCGATACTTTTTATACTCACCTTAGGTTTATTTTCATCACAAAATATGTAAATTCTTTCTATTTTCTAAACATAATTTACATAGGCTTTGTGCATCGGAGGAAATATGTGGAGCGAATCGATTTAAGTTTTTTGGATTGCACACTCCGCCATAAAAGAGAAAATTCTACATTTATTGATAATAATAAATTATTATTATTATTATTATTTTTTTTTTTTGTTTAATAAACATTTATGAGAATTGAGTCGGTTTAGCGCGGAAAAGACCGCAGGAGTGAATTTAAGTGCAACAAAAGCTCCAAATCGGAAATTCCAGGTGTGATGAGAAAAAAAAAAACAAAAACAAAATGGCATTAGTACTTCCACATTCCCCTTCCTACTCTAAGTTAAATAATGAAACAAAAAAAAAACCAAGACTAGGGCATCATACTGTCTTAGGAATGGAAGAAGAAAAGAAATAAAATGTACGAAGCAAATGTGATGAGTTTAATTCGCCTTGTGTATGTATATGTTTAAAACCTGAGCAATCGAGATTGCTTTTGACAAAGTTGAATAAAAATTTCTGCAAATAATTGATGAAAATTTGATCGCGTTATCGGGCGACTTCTGCTCGGGTTTTCTTTCAACTTGTTAATAATAAAAATATAAAATTTTCAAGTTTACTTTTGAATTTCTCTCAATACATATCATCTACCGAATATGCCGATTCAATCGACTTTTATATTTAATCTGTAGAAATTATCAAGGAGTATATGCGCACCAAGTATTTTTCTTTCTATCTGAATTTTTGTCATTGCAATTTGTTTGCGAGCCCTATTACTGGGAATAAAAATACATAAAATAATGCAAAAGTTGTACGTTTTTAAGTAAATACATTAATATCTGTTATGAATTTTATATAAATAATAAAATCTTAACTTAACTGCTATGTTTCATCTTTTTCCGGTTAACTTATAATTAAGAATAAAGGCTTTTCTTTTTTTTTTTTTTAAATATTTTTTGGAGTTAATATAATAATAAAAACGCGCAAAAGAGAAAAATTATAAATAAATAAAAATGTTTCACAATGAAATGTAATTCTCTGTGCCCAGTGATTTTGAAAAGTTGAATACTCCTTTGAATAGCTTTTTAAACCGACAATGATTTAGTAGTAATTACGGTTTAATTTAACATATTTGCTTAATATAATAAAATATATGTTGGATGTTTTACTACCTAACAAAGAGATTTGGACGCACCTACATCTACTTTACTTGCATCAAAATTTTAAACGACGATGAAGATGTTATTGGTCTGTCGGAAAGTAATTTTTCTTTTCACCTGACTACGATGAGCTTATAAAATTTGCAAAACATTTGTCGTGCATTCGTGACTCCTGCAGCATTTGTAACGCGAATAGCGAAATCGAATTTATTGGTCTGTCTGCTCGCGCGTGATTAGAAGGATAAACTTGATTTGATGTTTTGATCAGATTGAATCGGATTATGGGGTTTTCAGTGAATGTCAAGAAAGAGAATTATATAAGAGCCTAGGATGAGTGCGTTGTTTGCATCTGTGTGTTTTTTTTTTTTTTCCACTCCTTTCAATTTCATTTATTTTCCTTTTCTCAAGCGTGTTTACACAGGTCGACGGGGTAATAATGCTTAAATGGCAATAGCAACAATTTATTGACAGTCTAGCCTCACTTAACCGATTCGATCGCTTAAGTATAGATCGAGTATTATGAATGAAAGATCACAGTGATGCATATTTCGGCTGGTAACGCAAGGCGGATTTAGCATTAATTTTTTGTTCGCTCTGAAAAAAATCGCGAGACTAAGAAAGTCATAAAACTGATTATCTGCAAAAGAAGTAAAATGAAAGGAAAACTTTCTGCCCGGTATATATATATATATATATATATATATATGTGTATTTCTAATCAAATACTTCCTATAAAAGGACATTGTTCGCTTATTTAAAAATTATTTGTTGTATTTTTTATTAATAATAAAGAGCAAATAAAAACATTTGAAAGGCGGAGGGTATTAGGTTCAGAGACTCGTCTCTTATCGTTTTTTAGTTAGTGTTGTTTTTGTAAATGGTTTTTTAATCAATATTTTTTTTTTTTTTTTGTATTTAAAAAATAAAGTGTTTTTTTTTTTCCATTTTATTATAATTATTAAAAATATATAAATATTTTATCGTACTTAATTTATGTTATAATTTTTACATTATTTTTGTTGTAAGCAAATTTTTAGAAAATTTACATAAGCTTATCAAATAACTTTGTAAACATATACATATATATATATATATATATAAATATAAATAAATACATATACCTATAATATACACACAAACACTCATACTCTCGCTCACACACACACACACACACACATACACACACATAGATATATATATATATATATATTTAATTTGTTAGAAAATGAAAAAAATGAAATTGCAAGATTTTCTTTTTTTATTTTGTTGTCTTCTTTAGTTTATAAAATATATTCGTAAATGAAAAAAAAACAAATACAGATTTTTAATTTTACTTAAATGTAATTTAAAGGAAAATAGAATACAAATGAGTTAATATGTTAAAAAATTTTCTTTTATATATTTTATATATAAATTTTAAGTCCCCTCATTGGTACACAAATTTGATTTCACATCACTTTTAACGCCACTGGTCATTGTGCATTATAATTGCAGGGACCGAGAACAAACGGCGCCGAAATTTATTTTGAAAATTGAAATTGCGGTGAAATACGACGCAAGGCAATAAATTAACGAGTCTTCCATTTTTAATACCTTTCTGTCCTTCTCACTCTCTCTATCTCTATCTCTCTCTCACTCTCTCTCTCTACAGAGCAAATCTGTACAAACGCAAAATTAAACGCTCAACGACTCTGACATTTCTTCAAGAAATGGAAAAACAAAAGTTTACATGCACTGCTTATATAGTTTACAACTCGATTCCAGCTTAATTTCGTTTTCTCACAGCACTGAATGCAATAGACATGCGTTAATTGCATTGAGAAAGCTTTCCTAAATAAATATATTTTTAGAAAATATTAATTCAAACAAAATGAGAAAATGTTGTTCGACTGCGAGGGAATCTTTTATTCCTATCGCTGTTATTTTAAAAAGAACAAAAGAAAAAAATGTTTAACTGTAAGTGGGACGGGCGTGCGCGATTTTCTCTATTCTTCCTAGATCGTGAATGCGAAGCAGAAAGCACAAAGAGGCAAAGGTGTTCGCACATTTTCTCGCACATTTTCTCGCACTATTATCTTGCCCTTTCACCCAATTATTTTCCTAAATTTCGGAGGCTTCATTTTTGCGCCCCAGAGGAGTTTTCCAACACACATTATTATACAGATACGGACAATTTTAAATTGATTTAGAATTTGATGCTGATCAACAACATATATATATATATATTTTATCAGGTCTCTGCACACTCCTACTTGCAGGTGTTGCTTGCTTTTTGGCACAATGAACATATCCCCTATCCTTCAGGATTTCATGTTAGAAAACTTGAAATATATTTGTTCGCTGCATAATTCGAGTTTGACAAACTCATTATAGTATAGCAAAAACAAGGACTGGTCTTAGTTATGAAATGTCAATAAGTTCAACGCACGCTACCTAAAATTCCTATCAAATTTGTCCAGTCGTAAAAAAAAAGAAGAGCACACGCGCCTACGAGTGAACCTATTGGTGAGCAATGCAGGGGCAGAGCAATTTCGTCAATGTCGGCGTGAATTATTTGTCCAGGCGAATTTTTGCCACTTGTGTTTATACGTGACGTTCACATTTTAGTGGGCATTGGTAACACTACACATCGTTTCGTAACGTTGATGTGATACAAATTCAATCATAAATTGTTGTATTTCGAAAGGTTACGTATCGTGTGATAATGTTTATTTACGCAGGGTAGCGACAATCATTCCATGCGCGAGCATGATTCAATTCAATTGCTATTAACGACAGATTCTTAGATCCTGTATAGTCTGCGCGTAAAAGTGATGTAACATTTTCGAATAAAATTATATTTTGCAGTCAAAAAAGCTTAAAACCTTTTCCTGTTTCGTTTCAAAAATTTTTTTTTTTAACGTACAAGACAATAAAAGTTTAAACCTAAAAGAAGACAAACCGTATTAAAAATAAAATTAAATATTAATAAACATCAATTCCCACTGATGTTACGTTTTACTATTTAAATCATTATGATTGGGCGGACTACCTTGCTGTTGCTGTTGTTGTTGTTGTTGTTGTTGTTGCTGTTGGTGTTGCTGCTGCTGTTGTTGTGTTTGTTGTGGCTGTTGCTGCGATGTCAGTATTGTAGGCGTTGATAAGGTTGAAGCTTGCGTTATTATAGTTGTTGCGGTTATCGTCTGTTGTTGCTGTTGCTGTTGTTGCTGCTGTTGTTGTTGTGGCGTTTGCGGTAACTGTTGCAATTGTTGCGATTGCTGTAACTGTTGTTGTGATTGCGTTGATTGTTGTTGCTGGTGCTGCTGCTGCTGCTGCTGCTGCTGCTGATTGTGATTATTTAGCGGATTGTTCGAATTGCACAAAACACTATATACAGAATCGACTTTGCTGAGTCTCTCAAAAAGTGGTATCAGCTCTAACAGTTCGCAATCGCTGGCATCATCAAACCATGACTTGACAGGAACCTAAACGAGAATGAGATAAGCATTTAAAAGTGCAAGTGTTTTCCTCGTCATCGTCATTAATCACCTACCGCATTATCTGGATGAAAAATATAGCTTGCGGGCGAGTTGTCAACGATTACAATTTTTTGTAAATCTCTACCCAAACGATTTAGATCCTTAATATAATTACCCCTGTAGTAAACGCACGATTCCCTAAATAGTCTTGCACGAAATACATTCCATCTGAAATATAAATAATTTACAAAAATTTTATTAAACAATGTATGATGCATTTATCTATTATTACTTAAAGCATATATTCCTAATCTAAGCTTAAACTGTCACATCATTTTTGGATAAGATCGATCGCCTTATTTCCGTTTATTGCATTTGCAATTATTATTGTCATGTGACATTTCTCTTAAAATAGCTTCAACTCGGTACATCCTGCAACAATTCATCGCAGAGCTATAATCAGTTACGGCAATGACGTATAGAATTTAAATATACGAATAGCGAATAGATTTTGTGATGACTCGAACTTTCTCTTTAAGAATTTGCCATATCTCGGTCATCACTCTGTGAATGGTTCACGCAAAACTTTCAATCCGTCTGCATAAAAAATCGCGTTAAGTTCTTAAGTCAGAGAAAACAGTCATAGATAATATCGTTAAGTGGGAAGATATTAAAATCGAAATCGTTTTCAGTGTGATAAGCCTCGTTAATAAATCAAATTTTCATACTTTTTTAAGGCCACAAATCCAATTTCTAGATTAAAATAATAATTGTATCCTACCAGAAAAGGTAAACGCTCCACGTAAAAAGCATTAGATATAGTAAGCTGGCATTTCGCTAGCAACCAACTACTATTCCTATGTGGTACTTCAGCCCTGCCACGCAAAATGTAAACAAACGGGTATGAGAGCAAGAGAGTGAAAGAAACTAATATGAGTATATATACTGGATAGTTATGCAACATGTCTATGCAAGGCTCAACGCCGCAACATATGTAAGCGTTTATATGAAGCTGTGCGACGACGCATTAGTGTCACATGCTTACTCAAAGAATTGTGTGTCTGTAGTAAGCATAAGCAATAGAATCTTCAATTTTTGGTTCTCCCATGTTTGGTATTTTGTTGCAAACTCGCTCTCATACGCCCTCATTTAATGTTGTCTTTGAAATGTTGTTATTTTCCTAAACATCTATCATAATATCGACTAATGAAAAATTATGATTATATATAGATTTTGCACGTGTATACATACGTAATTGAATCAAATGAGAATACGAATATATATAAATGAAGTAAAATATATATGCCGATTTGAAGAATGAATAAAGTATATGCGTATAGTCGCGTTGTTGGCGTAAGGACTGGGTTCGATTCCGTGTGGTTACGTGCACAACTTAGTTTTGCTTAAATTGTGCATTTTTGAGCCGAAACTCGAAAGTTGAATAAATTGATAAAAATTTATTCATTGAATCGCTTTGCCCATTCACTCATAGATAGATCTAAACAACATACTTCGTTACAATGCAATGTTTATAAGATATAAGAGTAAAAGTGATAAATTTAAGAGAAAATATATATAATAAGTGGTTGCATATATTCTAATCATTTTTTCATTTGAAAAATCAATTAATATATGAAAAAATTACAATTTCATCCATCTTTCTAGCAATTGGGCGGCGATACTATATCGAACGAACGATATTTGTTGGGCAGCGATCCAATCATCGACCCATTTCCGTTCTTATTCACGATTTCGCAATCGCGCAGAAGTGTTTCTACTACAGCGCACAGATCTATTCAATACATCATCCTATCGCTCACATATATTGGTGATGAACAGTTTTTCAAAAATTTGTTGCGTAAAAATCAGTAAATCTACTTATTTCAGTTTCTTTCGCTCTCTTACTCTTATCGCGCATATTAATATTTTGTATGAGACGCATGAAGTACACATGAAGCACCAAATAATAATTTCGTTGCCCGAATGTTGCTACCGAATTGCTCCATCTTACTATATGTATCACTATCGCGCTTTTACCTTTAATTAAATTTCATTAGAATTGATTGAGATTAGAAGAAGACGAAGTTAACGTTTTAAAGGCATTCTAACTATCGTTGATAGGCATGGACGTGTGCACGCAACACCTGGTATAGCTCAAGATAAACCCAGCATTTATATTATCGATTGATTCAAAATGAATGACTATTGACTAACGCCAGAACAAGTCGATTGCCGTCACGCATGCCGTTAATTTGAAATCGTGTCAAAAATTAAAAATCATATACACGTTAAATTATTTTTATTTCCTTGGGTATTTTAATTTAACAATTTATTTCTTTGGTTTGAAATTTGTTTTTAAATGGATAGGTGATAAAGAGACTGACTTTTCTTATCGATTTATAAAACAGGAAACCTCGGTTTTAACCAATAATCCAGTCAGCATTTATTTTTATTATAGGGTGAAATGAGATATCTGTGGGAGATGTTTATGGTAGGGTGCCATTGGATATCGGTGAGAAGTGTTTACGTTAACTTTATATGAGAAGTGTTTATATTAACTTAATATGACACTTTAGGTCTGTTTATCGTAATTGTGCGGGTGGTTCGTAACTATGTTCTTTTTATTAGGATGGTCCTTAACTTACATAATAACTACCATAGGCAGTATCAGGCATCGGTGAAATTTGGGAAATAGCTAAGTTATGGTATTTCAGATTGGACGACGCAATATTGTCACTTTTTTTTTTTTTCTTTTTTTTTTTTATAAATCAAGCACATGCATGCACGTGCATGCATTGCTTACAAATTTAATTAAGAAAGAATTTTATAATCAAATCTGTGATGCAATCAGAATAATAAAATTTTTCCAAAAACTTACTTATCTAGCAGGTCAGCTACGGGATCTGCATATTTGGCTAGTGATGCTGTAAATAAAACACATTCATACAATTCACCCATCTTCCGTAGGAATTCATCAACATAGGGCCGCTTTAGTACATATACTTGATGTATGGTGCCATCAATCTCCACGGGTACGATAAAATCAGCATTTGGAATTGGCTAAAATTAAACGTGAAATCGAATCGATTAGTAATATTAATTATAATGAAATTAATTTTTCCTTAATACTCGACGCACACCAAAGCGCGTTCTCCTTAAAAAACATGAAATATATCATTAAGAGTTAATACGAAATTTAACTAGTTTTCAGAGTTTTTGGAATCCAGAAATCAAAGAGTCACTATATTTCAACATCTGGAGGAGGTCTATACTAAGACTGGTTTGCCAGATACGAAAGTTGGGTTATGATCGAAACCATTCTTCTTTTTTGCATTTCTAATTATTTAGTTTAAACAAGCCTCTGTTGTTAAGTATTCAGAAATAACGTATAGTTGGATTCGGAAGCCTACTCCATCCATATTAAAAAACCTAAAATATTGTTGTGGACATCTCATGAATCGGCATGAAAACACTTTTCAAACAAGCTAAACAAATTAAAATTCTGGAGAACAGAAACTATTTTTAAAAATTTTTTGAAAATGGGGATGGAAAACACCCATGTGTCCTGTGGCCATGCATCTCGCCTATGCATGGCCTATGCACCGCTTATGCACAGGCTATGCGTGACCTTTACACCGCATATGCATCGCCTATGCGCGGTCTATACATGGACCTATGCACCGCCTATGCCTGGCCTATACAGCACCTATACACATGTATTGCCTATGCGTGGGCTATGCACCGCCGACACGAGCCATGGTCCAGTTTGGTTCCAGTGGCTAAAGTTCCAAATTTGAGTGGGAAAAATGGGAGAAATATTTCCTAAAAGCCGAATTTTAATTTGTTGTTGTTGTTGCTTGTTCGAAAGGTATTTCTCATATAGATTTGTGAGGTGTCCACAAAAATTTTTCAGGTTTTTTAATATGGACGGAGGGGAGTAGACTTCCAAAGTCAACTGTATCGCATTTCTGAATATTTAAGAGAGGCTAGTTAGAATGTTGACAGAGAAGTGTTCGAGAAAATGGTAGGTGTCTTTGCTAAGTAAATTCCAAATTATCTTCACGCTGCTATTTGCATGAAGTCTTTAAAAGCTTATCTGCAAAAAAAAAAAAAAAATGAACAACAAATGATTTGGAATCCGTTGTCAGGTTAATATGGATTTTAAGGATATTTCGTTGCTAATGTGCTTGAATAGTGTAAGAAAATTAAGTAAAGTAAGCAAAATAAAAATCATTGGGCAATCACTACCGCAGCACAACTTATTAGCCCATATAAAATTGTCAACAATAAATATCGACGGCCATGCTACAGTTATTCAGTTATTATAATTATTAAATATTTTGGTTTGTTTGATTTTCATTTCTATGACCTAAACATTTCGTTTACGAAATTATGCTAATGAACTATTCAAAACTTAAAAGCACAATGCATTATACTTATTATCAATAGCTATGTGTATTACAAGAAGCAAGTATGAATCAATTGTTATAAATTGAACCCTAACCCTAGCGAGTTAGATTATGCAATAATGTAATAAAAATTTTAAAGGTTAAGATTATCATATATTATAATATGTGCAATAAAATTTTTGCAATGGGGAATATATATAACCTTAGAACATGCTATAAATGTTGTTTACATACCGAAACGAAACCCTGTTAATTTATTATATTGAAGCGGTAACGTTTTAAAATTATTGGTTTGTGTAATATTTTAAACCAACTGATTGCCGCTTTTTTGTAAAATAATAAATATCCTTGGAAAGGAACATTTAAATGCAGTAAAAATAATTGTATACCCACTTAAAGACTATTTTAAGGGTTCAAGGTAGCACCGTTTTCTCATTTGACATGCGTGCATGAGGACGTAATAAGAAACTGCAGGTGTGTGCCGCGTTTTAAAAATTGCAAACCATAAAAAGTATCGAAGATGAGTAAAAATTTTTAATAACAGTCTTCTACTGTACTCGATATTGTATTCACGCCAGGGATGACTTTTAAATACCTTCGACATTATTTTACTTTATCGAAATTATGTCTCTTGAATTTATACAAATAAAGTTAAAGTGAACAGAAACTATTATTAATCAATAATCCAGCTATAGGTGCTGCACATACAATATTTGAGGGCAAGCTAGAAAGACGAAGCAGTTCGAAGGTATCTCAAAGGTATCAAAATTCCTTGGACGAAGAATTAAAATGAAATTTTCGGCATGAAGGAAATTTCTTCAACTATAATAATAATATGCAGAAATAAGTGAAAATATTATACCCGGGCAAGGTCGACTCATTAAATAATCTACACGACATCCCCCCCTTTGGTAATTCTTCACTAATTTTCGCGATCAAAATAATATCAAAAACCGCATTTTGTTTGCATGTAAAGGCCTACTCTTCATGGGATCCCTTGTATGGGACCAGATTCGGACCTTAAAATGATGGATGCTGGTCAACATTTAGCAAATTGAATCCTCTTCTTGTCAAAGAACTTCTTGTGTACGCATTTTTGTCGTTGAAGCGCTGATTGTTTTTCATGAGAACCCCTATACGGGGTGGAGTCCGATAAATAAACCCATGCAGGCCAAATTTCGCACTGTCAAGTATTATGTCAAATTTCTATTAGGCATCAAATTTAATCATAAAACATTAGAAACAAGAACTTTATAGGCTAAACGCCCATGTATGTAGAAATGCATATGTTTTTCTGCAACGTCACATACGTGATAGGAATTATTTTTTTTAAAATTCGAAAATTGAATTGAGCTATCAGTTTTGGCAATCGTAGCGTTAAATCGTAATAAAATAGTTGAAGCAACGATTTAAAATATAAAGTTATGAAAGAAAAAAAAAAAAAAAAACGAATTACCTTAAAACTACTGTGCACCAGGGTTTCATCCAAATCGATGACCATACATTTTTTGTGCATATCCGAATGCCTAATCTGAGGTAGTAGGTACCTTTGTTGGTCCGGTAGGGGTGGCGGTGTTGTTGAACCATCGATTGGTGTGCCATTTTGATTTGTTTTTGTACGATTACGTCGCCAACAGCATAATATTGACTGAAAGAAACCGCGTTTTTGTGGCTTTAAACGTTCTACATCATCTAAAGGTCAAATAAACAAAATTGATGGAAGAAAAACAAACTATTAATTACCTTGAAAAATTGTAAAAGTATTGTTATAACATAAAATATACCCTACTTTTAAATGTAACATGTATTTAAGGCTTACAAATACCTGTCTGCGTAAAACACACTCTCAGAACACGAGATTATTATATTTACGCACTCTCTTTAATGGACTTAACGCTATGCTAACGCTATGTTAATATAGGATGATATAGTGCACTTGCTTTTCGGTAAATGGTAAATGAATATCAATCGCTAAATCAATACCTGTTCCATTAATTTTTTTTTTTTTTTTTTTTTTTTTAACATTATAAGAAACTGTTTACTATAATTATATACACGGCCGAATATACATTTCTTGTCATTGTTTCGCTGTTAAAAATTCTATTCAGATATTTTCAGAAACTTTGGATTCTTCATAATTTACAGAGAGTTTGTCTTCTTCATTTGCTTTCGATGCAGAATATATTGTAGTTGCTGCGGGGTAACAAAATTTCGAATTACCTTCCGAGTTAAGGCAAATACAAAAAAAAAAACACAAAAAAAAGAAGAAAAAACGAACAACTGCCATAATGAGTAGTGTATTAACAATTGTCGATATCGAAGGTTGTTTGAATATATAAAAGTAGTTCATGTAGGAAAATCCTTGTGTAAAAGCAAATATAACATTTTACCGGCCGGAAGCGTTATTTAATGTCAATATTTTCTCTGTAATATATTTGTAATGGCTGTACTTGTGGACTGTCCCTCATTTATAATCGCGTTCGTATACGCTTTGTTAGCTAAAAAAATAGTATCTATATACTAAGCTTTAATAAGGTTAAAAGAATTATATATATATGTATATATATGTATACACATTCATAAGCCTAAGAAGACTTATAAAAGATTAGATAAATAAATAAATAAATAATTCGGCGAATCGGTTCTCATTCTTTTCATTTCCTGTAAATTTTTCCGATTTTCGTTTTCCGTTTCCCTTTTCAAATTTTAAATGGAAATTAAATTTAATTAATTCATTTAAAATGCATTATAAAACATTATAGTATATGTCTATGAGAAACGGATTTTTAAACTCAAGTGTGGCCATAAAAATTTGAGATTGAAATATCCAGCACAGCGAAGAAGAAGAAAAATTAATTCTCTTGCGGAGTATGCACCGACTAAACTATGAGACCGTGTATGTCAGGTATAATGCAATTATTCATAACATTGAACACAGATTTTAACTGTTTCTTAGGGAAAATTAATTTCGAAACGATATAAATGAATTGAAAATGCGTTGAAAACTATAGAAAGAATAAATATATATTGACTTCTTTCAATGTTTCGCTGCGAACACATTAAACTTTTTTCAGACTTCTTGGCTAAGCTTTTACGATCTTACAACAAAAATGCCAGCAACAAAAGGTCAATTATTTGAAAGACATGATGTGAGTTAAATTCAGAATCACTTCTTGATTAAGAAGAGATAAAATATTTTCCAAACGTAATGGTCAAATTTGTCAATATAAAATCAATATTGTTTTGGCATTGAGATATATTGCGCTGACTTAATAAAATTAAATTTTTTTTTTTGTTTAATTTCATATCGAACAATTTGCGAAACGCAATTCATTAGCAAAAATTTTCCGCTTTTTTTCACTTCATTCTTCATTTATTTCACTTTATTCATTTTAAATTGCCTCCCTAAGGTATATGTTGCAAATGGTGTGCTTTTGCCTGCTACAATATATATAATATATGTACGTGTTTGTATAATTTTATAATTGCCTTAAAGTATATTTTATTACTTTGTTGAATGACCTGAGCTGCATTTAAAACTAATTCAATTTGCTTTTTACGTATGTAAATGCCATATGTTCACGTTGATTTTTCATCCAAAGAGCTGTACTCGGCAAGCGCCATAAACATCGCGATTCATTTGTTCAACTTTGAACTTCGCTGTAAACACCACATCATATATATTTTTTTAAAATTTTAAATTTTGCATTTTATATCCAAGAATATGTTTTCAATTTATGTTTATAGGGAGGAGGCATGCAAAGTAGTTATTTGGTATTACACTCCTCAGGGCATGTTCCAGGCACGCGTAGACATACTGGTAAGCATTTGTATAAGGAATGGTTGAAATTGCTTAAGACAGATTGTTATTGTAGCAGGGAATGGTTTGAAATCTTTCAATATGTCTGCTAAAACATTAGAGGATTTAGATCAAATTTCTGATGTTTGTTATAAATCCGAGTATTCAGTTAGATATTTGCTTGCCGCTTTCTTTGCCCATTCCCAACATGGCGTAATTTTGTCTTTGATACAGTTAGACCGTTTAGGTAAGCTAAAGAGGAAGAATACTCGAACATGAGAATTCTAATGGATTTACTGAGTGCAGACCAATGGGGAAAATATAATGAAATGTCTATTGCAGAAAGGAAACATATCTATAGCAAATTCCAAAATGGCTTACACAACTCCTTTTATTATCTCCTTAAAATTTTTTCCAAAAAAATTATTTTTTGTTTTTTTTTTTAAGTTAAAAATTGGACTTTTTCAATCGTATATATGTCGATCATACCGAAATGAGTATTTCTGAAATCTTTTGCATACTTCTCTAGCTTCAGGCATGTACCTTCTTTTTTTTTAAACTCAAATTTATTAATAAATTAAAAATATTCCGCGAGAGTGGCTCTGGTGTTGCCATTTTTTACTATAATTCGAAAAGAATTTTTTCCTAGGCAAGCGTTTGAAGATAGTCCGTATGAACCTGACTCTTTGCATAACCCCAGAAAAAGGTCGTCAGTAGTGAGAAATCGCCGATATGTTGCGAAACATGAAATTGCACGTGCGGGCAATTTCTCGTTCAACAATGCCAAAATGAGAGGTGTTGACGCTTGCGGCACGGCACGGTCCTGTTGAACATCCGTATCTTCAATCTTAAGCGAAAAAAAATGGTTGTCATGGGAGAGTAGCGATCAGAATTGAAGGTTTGTGTAACATAATCGTTTTTTTCGGGCCCATCGAATCTCCACAGAATATAGTAACGTTTTGGGAATGCAATGGTTTTTCGACAACGGCTTTAGGATTTGCACTGCTCTGGGTGCGACAATTTCGCTTGTTCACATATTCGCGAAACTTCATCACTGAAGAAAATTCAATGCGATATATTGTTGTGCACACAGTGTTGTTCGAGTATCTAACCAATGTATCTTCTCAGATTGCATGGTCAGGTCAGCAGGGTTCAGTTCTTGTGTTAGCTGAATTTTCCAAGGATGGAGACGCAAATCCAAACCGAAATAACGCCACAGTGTGCCACAAGTCGCATCCAAATGACACTTGCACCAACAGCACCAATATTTGCAGATCCAGTTTCTTCAAATATCTTGGTAGCTTTGCCTATAGTGCGTTCAGATGAACGATTATGCCCGTAATGCACAAAACACGTAGTAGAGATTCGGTTTTTTTGTAGCAAGTCATTACTATTTTAATACGTTCAGCGGTTCCTAAACGATTTGCTTCTTTTTTTTCTTTTTGCTACTTCCGTCATTCATTACAAATGATAGCAACAAAAGTGATACGAAATTTTTACATAAAGCAAATAAAACGATGATCAATTACCGACTTCGTCGAGGAAAAACATTAACTACGCGAATAGATACGCGAATGTCTTCTTCCTGTTTGACATATGTTACTGAAACAGGGCAGCCAAAATCAGCTGGAAAATAAATAATCCTATATATTGTATTTTAGAGCATAATTTAAAGTAAGTTTGAATTTGAAAAAAAAAGTCATGTAAAAGTCTATATTTACTTAAAATATGGCAGCAATGTAATGAATCTGTGGATTACATGCATAACATGTATAACCTATCAAGTTTGATTAATGTTTCGAAGAGGAAATTTGTCTGTGTTGCGTGTGTTTATCAGCTTTTTTTTTTTTTTGGAAGCACTGTTGAAGTTTGGCATGCATGCTATTGATAGTTTAATAGAGTTTCCGTTGAATTTAAAAAAAAAATGATGGAAAGGAATATTTTTTCAAAGTAATCCATTATCTCGGTGCACCATTACTTCTCTAATTTTAATAATTTACTAGCGGCAAGAATAACTAATATATTAAAGTATATTGAGGCGGATATTATCGTACAATTGAAAATTTAACGTTTCTTGGACGACTTCTCCCTTCCGGAGACAATGCGATATCTGCGATATCGACTTAGCATGATGCATACAGTTTTCGGGGCTATTGCACTAATGGTTATTGATATTACTCTTAAGTCATAGTTTGAAAGAATTCACAATAAGATGCGCACACAGCGGATCTTCTAAATGCGGGTGCTATGGATATTCAGCTTTACTCTCGATGTTAATGGTTTGCGTTAGTCTACATTATGGTTATATGCAAGTCGTAACGCGTGCAACGTTCATTCCCCGCACTATTCATCGAGCTAAGCAGAAAGAACTACGCAAGAAGTGCTTTTTTTTAGAAAAAAACTCGGCGTTGAACAAAATGTGTTGTGTGCGCTTTAGCATCGCTGTGTAAAGTTTGTGTGATTTCGCTCGGCGTCTTATGGTATTAGATACTCGTTCTCTCGATAAGCAGATTTCTCAGTCGATTTAGCTATCTTCAGAGCACGTAAGTGGCCATAAATTTTAATCATTCGGTTTTTGCAAAAATTTTAATCAACAACTTAGTTAAATTTGATGGTTTTGACCTTCCCCTAAACAAAATACCAATTAATATTTTTTATTATTATGATTGATGATACACCGACGTTAATCATGTAGCGCTTAAAATTCTTCTTCGTTCAAATTCATTACTTCTTTCGTTTATTTCACTAAACACGTTCGAAGGCTTATAATTATGCTGCTCCATCATATGCCAATTGTCGGTTTTGGGTTCAACTTTATTCGAAAAATCTTTATCAAATATCGAAAGTACGAAGATGAAGATACTGGAACTATCAGTATCAGTGGCAATGAGAAGCTAGCCAGGTCTGCATGAAAATCTTTTCAATCAGTTGCACTTGGCAATAAAAAAAATTTGAAATATTATGGTCGGTCGAGAAAGATTTTTAACTGTTTTCACCAACAACCAATGACGTGGTCACACGGGGACTTGCTTCCCCAAAAAAAAACTTCACCTGTCATTTAATATCTCACTATGTTAATTTTCATCGCAACACATCGGTCAATAATTCTCGGGATCGACATATAGTGGTCGGGCATAAAAAGCAAAAAAATGTTCATATTATTTTTAGAAACTGTCAAGCTTTAGGCGACGCCTGTCAAAATTTCATCGCATTTCGATCATTTATTTATGAATTTTCAAAGATTGTAGTGACGTGAGTTTTTGTTATTTTCAAAGCAAATTGAAAAAATTTAGAATTTCGTGTATCGAACACGACTTTTTGGTGGCGAAAAATACTCTCCAAATTACGACAATGCGAAAATCGCGTGAATTGAATTTCGAATTGTGTGACACAAACGCTATGCTTTAGAGATTTGGCGCGTAGGGACTATTATCTCTTGGCAAAAGCATGCCCCGAAGAAGAATATAATTATAAAGTTATTGCGGAAAGTGATGGGTATTTTGAGGATCTTGACAAATTGTCGTAAAAAAAGTCGTTGAAGCCGTCCTTGAAAAAACCTCATTGTATGGTCATACTTGAAGGACCCTATGTTGATAATAAAATGCAGTTTTGGAAAACAGCTCCGCGAATTGTTGAACTGTTTATTTTTTTTGGGGGCAGTCTTGGCGTTCTCGAAGAAGACATTTTGACTGATACTTTGTGAAAGGCGCCGTCACTTCATTTGTTCCAAAAATTTTCGGTGCTTATCAACTAGATCGGTCCTATAGGATATGAAATTAAATGTGTTGATATACAAAACCAGTTGGACACGTATTGTTAGATGTCGAGAATGTATTTTAAAATAAATGAAAATTCCTTGAGTGATTCATTCTATGGTATGTATTTAATTACATTCGTATAATAATTTCGATCGCAAGAGGAACAAAAATAAATTAAAAATCCAATATATGACAAAGTATGCATCTCGGGAAACGTAATGCATTCGAAAGAAATGCAAAAGTCACATGCACATAACTGGTAGTGTAAGCCGATCGATTTCGTTCTTTAGCATCCTTTTCCAAAAACCAAAGGGATAAGAAAAACTGTGTTTTTTTTTTTTTTTGCTATTGTTTTGCAAAGTTTTGCTTATGAGCGGATAATAACCTTGTGGCAATAGTTTTATTGCCCTCATCTTGCTGCTGCTGCTGCTGCTGCTGCTACTACTCCTACTGCTACTGCTTACAATGAGAAAACATCGGCAGAAGCCATCTTCTCCACCCAACCACATTTTCATTGATTTCGAGGTTCTGAATCAATTTCGTCGCGTCTGTTCGCCCATCGTTATGCTTTGTGTGTTCACAGTCGTAAATACTGCCATTAAAAAAAGTTAATACTTGAACACTTTTTTCTCGGTGAACATGACGAAAATGCACAATGGGAGTTAAAAAAGAATTGTAAGCTTTAAAACATTGTATTATGATGCAGTGAATATATTACAGCCGGCAACAAGTTTCGACTGACTCTCCTGCAGTTAAATATATTACTTATCAGTATCATATACAAATGCGAAATAAACGCTCGGCCCACAATTAATGGCGAACTTTGCATTCTTCGCAAATTTGCTTAAGGTGATGACTAATCAAGATACGCCCTTAAAGCGAACTTTTGTTGCTATAACGTATGTAATTTAAAAAAAAAAAAAAAACCAAAAACAATGTCAATTGAAGTTTTAAGAGCTTCACAAAAGTAAATTTTAATTTTCCTTCTCTTTCTAGAGCTTTGTTGAAAGGACAATGTGTCAGCAAATTTTTTTATTAAGGTCTTAACTTTACTTTCCACACTTTTTTTGTAATTCAAAGAAAATGATTCTACGAGTTAAGTGTACGGATTGCAAAGTTGAAAGAAACTTAATAAGACTGAGAAAAAACAAAAACAAAAACAGAAACAAAATAAAAATTGGCAAGGAACGGAAACGGAAAGAGGAAAAGTATGTGACTTGGCCAAGAACAAAAGAGAAAAAAAAAAGGAAAAAAAAAAAACTACCATGCATTAAAGGCCAAGTCAAGACAACACGACATAAATAACACAATAAATAAAAAGCAATAATAAAAAAAGGATGGAAATAAATTCCTGTACGAAAGAGTTCACAACAATAGGAAACTTTTCAAAAATTTTTTAAAACACTATTCCAAAGTCGCTCCATTCGTTGCTTTAGGGGGGTTAACGTTTAACAAAAACGCATCTAAGAGAGCAAAGTTCACTTTTTACTGATTCTTGTAGAGTCTACATAATCATGTCAAGTACAATTGCGAGTATTCGACCATTGAGCTTGAGCTCGAGTTGTTAAGTTATCGGACATATACCATTATTGAAATTTAAGATTTTTTTTGTCACCTGCTGCTGCTGAACAGGTTAGTCCAAATTTTGATAGCATACTTTGAACAAACAAACAAACAAACCAAACAAAAAGATTCATAGCAAGTTTCAACTTTCTATTCCAGCATTGGAAATTATGAATAGTGTTGCGGGGACGGATGAAAGGATGAAAATGAATAAATAACGAAAAAACCTTATTACAAATATAAGGGAGAGGGTTTGATGCATACTTCGAACGTAGATGATAGGCGGCAATATTAACGTAGTCCTCGTCCTCTACTCTCTCGTTGATGCATATAGCAATAACAACAGTCACAATAACAATAATTTCGTTTTATTTTACCACCGAAGGAGAGATGTGTACTCGTTTTGTCAAAACGTTCGCAACACCCAGAAAGAAGTCTCCGAGACTCTATACATTTGTACATATTGTTGGTTCCACTTAAGCATGTCTGTCTGTCTGTTTGTGTCTGGGGCATGTCGGCATTGAAAATGGGCGAAATCGGTTAAAGGACACGCGCGTAACGTAGCATTAACTAAGAATACTTCTGCTTTCTGAGTTTACTCATCTGAGTTACTCATTGACGTGCGCCATTACATAATAAAAATTTCAACATAAATGGGGAAAATCAGCCACGGATTAAATTTTAAGTTTTTTCATGTATTTATTTATTTAATTTTTTTTTTTTTTTGTGTTTTTTAAGGTAAAGATGGTGGGTACAAAGGATTCGCTCACAACACGATACAATTTTCTTTGTTGTTATAAAATGAAAGCAGCAGCAGCAGCAGCAGCAGCAGTAGTCGTAGCAGAGGTAGAAAAGTCAAGTGTGTAGTGAATCACTTAACATATTTTGCATGAATATTAATAGGCAAACAAGAAAATGTAGTTTCACAAGTAGGTTACATACTTACATTAACTTACATAAACCTAGCCATCAACACTCTATGATCATTTTTATTTATGTGTATGTTACTTGCTAACTTACTAACTAACTAACTAACTAACTAACTAACTAACTCCTCACCCCTTCCTCCCTGCCTTTTATTCACAAATTCTATATTGAATGTATGCAATATGCCGTACATTATATGAAAACATAACTGTTATGTTATACGCTCGTACTTGTATATATAATGTATTCTGAAGTGTACCTAGCCGAGATTTAAAGTGGTAGTAAACTGTATGAAACTGTGTACTAAACATAAGCGCATAACTGCGATACTAAACCGTGAATACTTCTTTTACATTTTGAAGTGTTAAAGCGCAATGAACGTTTGTACGACCCGGCACAAATCTAAAAAAACATTGTTAGGGAGGAAAAGTGCTGGTGGCTAGGTGAGTGAGTTAGTTAGTTAGTTAGTTAGTTTAGTTGACTTTCAAACATTTCTTTCATTCATTCATTCATGTTTATTTAGAAAGGATTAGAAAAACGACAAAACAAAGGCTATCATCGGTCTTTGGTCGAATTTGTCAACACCCATTACTAGCGAAATTCAATCGAATGATTATAGAATGGAATCGAGTATAAACTCGAACGAATACTCACATTCACTCAATATTCAATCATTAACAAGCATATATTTAGAATCTATTTGTTGTCTTTTTTGTCTGATACAAGATTTAATTGCACTTGGTAGACTGTTTAAGAATTTTTAAAAATTCACCTTGAGGAAGGTAGGTATAATTTTGATTTGCTATAGCTGAGATACGATTTTCCGATTCGCGCTGCATAAAAATACAAACACACTTTACGGGGTAACATATTCGTATTCCATTCCTATGCAAACATTCCTTCTATAAAATTGTGTACTTTTTTAAGAAATGTATATGCGCGGGACGGGGATGTGACGATTGCAGAGAGGCACTACTAAAGAGTTTATTATCCTTAAGTCTTTGGTTTAGTAGTGTTTAGCTTATTGTAACTGAGATTTTTTTCTCGCCCCCTTAGCTTTCGTTATTAACAGTTAATAAAAATATTTTTATCAGACTCGTAGAAAGTTCTATAAGATAAAAATTATATAAAATTAAATTCGCAACCTTTTTTAATAACCAATTTTAACTTGTTCAGGAACGATTTCTTTTATAGTAAGATGATGATGAGAGATGATTTCATTTCCCTTTACATTGAAAGGAATTCAAAAAAAAAAACAAAGATATGAACGGGGCATAGATTAAAAATTTCCAAAAATTTCATAGACCCAACATTCAATTCGCATAATACAGTTACTCGTGTAACGACTTTCCCAAATAATACGATGCATGGGAAATGATCGAAATATTCAATAGCATTCGCCCTTGTCCCAAAACACGTCGGTGTAACGAAATTCGTCGAAATACGATTCGACAATGCTTATTGACAAGTTTTGTTGCGAATAATTTATATCGCAATTATAGTAATTATAAGCAATAAGAAAACTAAACACGTCCACATACCTGGCTAATAGCGTGAGAATTTTAAACAATTTTCAAAATTTGCACAAATATTTAAAACGAATGCTTTCAAAAATAGAAAGGTGAAAACAAAATGGCGTTAGATTAAATCTTTTTAATTATTGCATAGATCGACACTTTTTTGCATCCACCACCGATGGGTATATTCATTTCGTTCAAACGTCCCACCCAACGAGAAGCATGCTTCAGAGATATTAAACGAACAGTGTACATATTCTTGATTGGCATCAAATTCTGAATGGATCTTGATATATTTGTCTATCCATCGTCCTGCCCGCCTGTTTATTCCGAATGTGAAAATGTGGCCTTCACATTAAACAAAAATAATGTCAAATATTGCTACGCACAAATTGTTATTAAAAGTGGCATAAAGCAAGTCAAAGGACAAGTCTACCGTATTGCATGAGTTTGAGAGCAACTAGATTTTCAAAAGCCTAGAAACGAATATTTAATTCGTTATGTAACTGAGTTGTAACAATACATATTCGATTTCCATCCATCCATTTTAATCTAAAGACAATGGGTATGGGTATAGGAGGCGCGGCCACAGTCGAATATAATTTCTTCGCTTATTTTCGTTTTCTGGGTATACGAAACTCTTTTGAAACATTTGTTTGGCTTTTACATCCTCATATGTTTAAAATTTTGTTTGCGGGATCACATCAATGTCAATCTTTCAGAGAATCAATTTTGTTCTTCCTCCTCATTACCTGGAAGAAATGTTTTCCTTGCCATTTTGGGCTTATCTTGAACCGCGTCGAAAAAATTGCCGCCATCAAATAGAAGGGTGAAGATAATTTCGAATTTAACTAGCAAAGTCATCTACCATAACCATCTGTTAACAAAGCTCTGTTAATGACTTAACAGAGCTCCGTCCATATTGAAAAAAGGGAAAATATTTTTATGGAAACATGGATATGGAAGAACATGCAATTTTAAGACTCTAGTGAAGTTAAATTTGTTTTTTTCTGTTCATATTTTTGTAAAGAAAACGCGTTATATATATATATAGCCACAGAGTAGTAATATATATAACATGAAAGTAAAAAAGTCGAAAACTGCTTCGGTTAAACTTTCGCAGAACACTACATATCCTACGTATCGTACATTTTAGATCGGAGTTTGACATTCAAGTCATGTTTCTTACAATAGACTCCTGATTCCTGACAATTGACTCCTGTAAAAATGTAATTGATTGCTCTGTGAAAGGATTTAGGATTAGCTCACGCAATACCGATTCGCATGCCAAGGAGTGTAAAGAGTGACGACGCTACTGAAACTACGTACAAGAGCGTTGACGATAATACGAAATTATCGTCTACGCGATTACGCCCTACTTGATTTGCAACCTGGTTTTAAGCCTGCGAAGATATTTGAAATCGTATCAAGACGTATAATAGTTGGTTAAGGAAGATTGAGGGGAAATACCATCTTTTAATTTTTTTTTGGATATTTTTTTTTTATCGACTTAAACACTCCTTCATACGAAAGTTAACATCGTCATAAATTTTATGTGGTGTAGCTGTGTCGCACCGAAATTTTTCCAATTTTAATACAGTGTAGTTGAAAATAATAATAATAACAATAATAATAATAACAAAATTTCCGAGGATATACATACCACACACAGACCACATTTTGAACAATATCGCGTAGATGTCACAAGCCACAAGTCAATTACGGTTAACGTATTGCGCAGTTCATTGCACTTTTCGTAGCTTTTAAATATCTTTTTTTATGACATAATCGCTAATAGAAAAGTTTACTGCTGCGACTACGGATGCGATTTGTAAAATTTTATGCACTTTTTGCGGCATTTATCATATGCTATGTCATATGTCTAGTGTAACGCTGTAAGAACGGCAAATATTTTTAAAGCTTGTTTCGTATTCTTAGAAGACTCAGGCAATTCCTGGCTTTCGTTTGGGAGTATGACGTCGACTAGCGAATAAAATGATTTTTAAATTTCATGTATTAGAAAAAAACGTTTGATAATAAATGCAATACGAATTTTCCTTAGTCTCATACGATTCGGGGAAAACGATTGTTCAGAGAGTTCTATGGCATTTGCTAAAATTTATGAATGTACTAAGCATCATTTTTCATTTGTCATCTAAGCTTTAATTAGAGGAGAGGAGCTTTCTGCTCAAACAATTTTGTGAGAACGCTGTACCAGCAGCCTTAGAGGAAGCCGTCGTCTTAAATTGTTTGCTAATTATGCTCAAGCTGAAGAAGGGCCAATTAAAATTATATTTGTTCAATACTTCAAGGTCTCTTTTTTTGATCTTCTCTTTTACCCTCTCCGGGCTAAATGCGCTGCATTGTGCATTAATTACGTACATTTTTGTCCCCCTACATGTGCAATCCATTATAGAGCGCATCCGTCAAGTTTGAGCTTTCCACGTTAACTCTTTCGAACTTTTCAAATCGAAGAAAAATACATATGGACATATATGGCTAACTAAAGTATTTAGTGTAGGAAAGCTAGCTACTCTTGCTTCGTCCAGAAAGAGAAAAAATATGATAAAATTGTCTCAACCTTCGATGACAATTTTAATAAATAGATATCGCGCTATGAATCGCTAAAGAATCGACAATGTAACTTTTAAAGATCATCGACAAGTTGTGAGTGCTGAAAATGCACTCCTGTACCAAAGTGATTTATTTTCCCCCTTTTCTTTTTATCGATAATTTTCTTTTGCATCATATATAATACATGCATTTATGTATTATATGCAGCATAATAATATAATGATTATATATACATACATAAGCTAGTATATATTTATCAGTATTCTATTTTCGCTACAAGCACAAAATTATGATGACTGGCCTAGCCTTTGTCGGTGTCTATAGTTAGAACGAACACACAACAATAAGTAAAAGCAAAGTAAACCGAAACAAAAAAAAAAATACAATTACGTGTGCAGGGTATATAACAACATTTACGTTTATGCCATAATTTTGTTATGTTCGTTAGAGAAAAAATATATATATTTTTTCTGACTTTCTGGCTTACAGACTTTGTTGTTTTGTTTTTATTATTTAAATGCCACGTCTACGAATATCACCAACCAACTGATACTAACACGATAATAGCAATGTGTACTTGGAAAATACTCCAGATGAAATAGAGGAGAAAAGCCTCCACATTTACACACTTGTTGAACGGTTATGCGCGTTGGCGTAATTGCGAACGTATGATAAAGATAAAGTAAGAAAGCCGTAAGGAACAAAAAAATTAAAAATAAAACAAAAATTACAAAATCTGGTCTGCCTTCGGTCTAAATAATGTGGCAGTAGAGAAATTATTAAAATTACTATAGAATTTAAAACAAAAAAAAAAAAAAAAAAAAAAAAAAAAGAAAAGCAGCAGCAAACCCTTTGTAGCCGATGATTTATTATGTAGCGTAGGACTATGAAATTTTGTGTGTTTTTTTTTTCGCTTTTGATACAAGTGGCGCCGGGGACAACAGCTTTGGCTGTTTATTATGGCCTTGTGTTTGAAATGCTCTCAGCGCACTTAAAAACTTTGTATCGACTTCCGCTGAGTGACAACGCTAATAATGCAGACAACACATAGTTTGATGCTACAAAAATTTTATAAACAATATGCATGATAAAGGCCTTTTTATGCCTACTACACGTATGATTTATATAAAATTTATACGTTCCGTGCACTAAACATAGGAGAACAAATGAATCTGAAAGACAACACACAATCTCGCAACGAACAATGAAGTCATGTGCAAGCGGATATGATGAACACCGTACCCAACAAAATGCATCACAATAAGATTAAAAATCGCACAATTATGTACAATAAATTAAGTTCAAATGAAAGGATTAGAAAAATAAATTTTATTTTTGATTGTTCTTTTCCTTTAATCTATCTGAAAACAAAGTTCCGCGGATCACATAATACATGTAATAGTGTACACTATTTAGTAGGCCAGATCTCCTACTCCACATAAAATCTACGACACTTGTAATACGAAGTATATTAAGTTTTTAATGGGTCGTATATAACATACAGAAGAATTTAAGAGAGGCCCAGCTTCGAATATATTCTTTTGTTCAACCTTTAGGTCGCAATTTTTCAGATATTTTGATGAATCTTCGTGGGCTGCCATGTTTTGACCCGAAATTATTGAAGACGCTTCGAATCGGACTAACCTTAAGACCACACTACCCATATAATGCCGTATTTTGCTGACGACTAATATTTAAATTGATGCGAAAAATTTGGTTCGGTTGGCGCAACTTCTTGAACCCCTGCGATATGATCGTTTCCACGTATACATGTAATCTAACATAGAAACTAACTTTACGAACTTGGACCACGATGGTTTATTTTTTGAATCTCACTCCAAATAAATGTTCTAATGAAAAATACGGCTTTAAAGGGCAAAAAAGTCGAATTTTTGAAACTTTATGACGAAAATTGATTTATAAGCGCAACTATATCAAATTTGGATCAACTAGACGTATTTTTTATACATTATCGCGTACAAAGATTCTCATGAAAAATAAACTCTTATATGTAAAAATAGTCTAATCTTTGATATTTTTTTGATCAATATTGCTCAATTTGGATCACATAAGTCTATTTTTTAAATCCCAACACATGTACATAGCGTGTCATGATAAAGAATCCCTTCGATGGCGGCAAAGTTTAATTTGTAGTTTTTTATGATTAAAGCAACTGAGAAATAAAAAAAATTGTTTGACAAATAAATTAAGTTTGCTAAATTTGGATCATGTTAGTCGATGTTTTGAACATTCTTCGATATGAGGATATGAGGAAAATATGTCTTTCAATAAAACTACTGCATAATTTTTGTTGTAGTTTCAGGAAAATGTAAGAATGAATGCATTAGACAAAGTAGTGTAAGGTATTCAACGGGCGTCCTTGTCCTACCATAATGTCCTTCTTTGTTGTTTTTTGAAACTCTATGTATATACAAATTTCATTGAACGCAAACTGTGGCGAATTCCGGATTTTATTTAGACATTTACATATATATATACAAAATTATATATATTTTCGTATTGTCGCAGCAGCGATTCGCATCTAAAAGTTCGCTTATGAAATTTTTCACGGCCTTATATAACATTATTAATAATGTTATTATCTTCTTCATGTTCAAACGCAATCAATACAGACATCCTGGCTATTATTCTTCTATATATAAGCGAAATGAAAAAATCATTACATACCATCGTTCCTTGTTAGCGGGTTTGTGAAAATCACAAGTCTTGCAAGACTGTCAACCAAAAAGTAACATCAAACGTTACAGCAATCAGGTAGTAAACAGATCTAATGCGACAAGGTCTTAAGAATTTTAAGTCTGCCTAACAACCGGACCTGAGCAACGCGAAGTGAAGAAGATAGGATACAAATCTTGCCATGAAGCAGCCTGCTACGTTAAGAGTTAAAAGTGATTCTTGGCCGTCGACAAACTGTGAATGTCTCTGCTTACCTGTTGGATTTTCGAATATCTTAGGTTCGTGAATAATGAAAATTAGCATAAACCGTTTTATCAACCGCAGCAAATTCGTCCTGTAAACTAAACACCGAATCCTCCATTGATTAAAATAATCTTCGAAGAAGCTAAACATTTTAAAAATTAATTTTATTTCACTTGGAGAAGAAAGCATTAAGGAATTCTGTTCAATCGGAATGACAAAATGACTAAGCTTTCCTTTCCTTCAGTGAAAATGCGAAAAATGCGATCTGAGAAAAACGCAAGAGCACAATTTGGCATAATTTCAAACGAACAGAAAATTTTCATTCTTTTTTTTTTTTTTCTATTTATAATTAATATTGATTTTCTTGTGGAATATAATTAAAATAGACTTTTCACTCAATTAATTTGCTGCAACAACGCTAATTGAATATCACGAGTGCAATCGTTATGGTTTCAAACACTATAAATAATTTGTTATGAGTGAAATGAACTTGAAAATAATCTTAATTGAATGAAAATGAAGAAGCTGAGTGAGGACGGGCTTCACGGTAGCCTGCATAAAATTTCAAATAGTATCGTGTTTCTTCTACATTATGTTTACGTAAGCCTTGTACGTGCGACCGATTCTTTCATACCCCATCACCGTTATCCTAAGAAAGACAAAATATAGTAAAAGAACTACATTTTCATGCCCAATAATATTGAATGGGCGCGCGGCTGATTTTATTCTATTTCTAAAATAAAAATTTTTGTCGCATAGACGTGTGAATGTTGTAGACGTGTCCTCGCGAAAGTTTAAATCACTTCCAAATTCCTTTTGCAAATTTGAAGGCGACAACTTCAGTTTCGCTAACGGTAGAATGTTTACTACAAATATCATCATACACTTGGGTAAACAGAGACAGGTGGACAGACGGACATGTTTAGCTACATTCCGAATTTGAAACTGGCCAAGCATTTTATACACTTTATAGGGGTTTTTGAAGTTTGCTTTTGCTTCTTATAAAGATAGTGGAAAAATAATTAAATTTTGATACATAATAATATTGGGCAGGCGTAATCAATTCTTTCCACATTTGCGCACAAATGCTTGCTATGGCATCGCCCATGGAATATGCGTTTCAAAATTTTTGTACATTTATTTGGCATAGTTTATGAGAACCAATTTTTCATTCCCTTTGAAAAACAAAGATGTTCTAAGTGAACATGGTGCTGCGGGCGTGTCCTTCGACCGATTTGGCCAAATTTCAAGTTGATAGGTTAATTTTTGTTTTGTGACTAGAAGAACGTTTACAACAGACATTATGCAGACAGTTAGACAGACACGCTTAAGTCGATTTAGGACCTGATCCTAATAAAGAATATATATACTTTGTGGGGTCTGTGATGCTCCCTTTGGGGCGTTGCAAACGTTTTGCCAAACTGAATTTACTACGTCATTCTTCGCTGATAGGTATAATAAAGTGACTATTGAAATTTCGTCTTTTACTTTTTTTTTTTTTTTTTTTTTTGATTATTATGTTATTACACATGTCCTTAACATATATTGAGATGTGTCAGTTCTTTTGCATTTTTTGTTTTTCTTTGACACATATATAGGTTAGACGTGGCTTGGTGTGTCCACGAACAGAGTTTTACCTTATTGGATTGAAAAATGCGCTGGCACAAGTGCATTATATCTAAGGGGGATTACACAACAAATGGGAGGTGTACACAACAAATATCGATGAATAAATGAATATTTAAAAAAGAAAAGATTAAAAGTCATCTTTTTTCGGCATACCTCGTATATATTTTATAGGGACCCCGAAGGCCTATTCTGCCTCCCCTATAAGGATAGTCGTGCTATGATTGATTTTGGAAGCGTAATCCGCGTGAATTAGAAAACTCAAGATATTTCCGAGCAACATCGAGTAAATCTATAGGAAAACACCATCCAGGTAAAAAAAACTGAAATATGGATGCTTTCACTTGCTAAATCGATTAACTCCATAAAACAAGAAGTTGAGAAAAATGATAAAATATTATAAATAAATTATTTATTTTTCAGTGGCCAAAACGATTTTGTCATTTAGTGGTGTCAATACTTATTATTAGAGAAATTCGTTTTGGATATGTACAGTTAGGAGCTAATGAAATGCTTCGATATATTAATTTAATAAAATTCCAAAAATAGAGTTAATCGATTTGGCAAGTAAAGCATATCAATATGCCTTCCAAGAGATGCTTTTAATAAATACTTGAAAACCGATACACTGGCCGATCAGTATACCTTATTTAAAGTCCTCGTCGCCCATGTTATGATAATCCATCCAGCCAGATGAGTAAAACAAAGGGAATATTTCTTTTCTATTCTCATCTATTTTTCTATAGCTTTTGCCTAAAACGGTTATAATAAAATAAGAAATTTTCTGAATAGATGTAGACCTCGTTTTAGGAAACTTGTCTCGCATGAGTACGAGATGTTAGAAACAACTTTGCTTGCTTATTATCGATGAATTCGCGTCACTTTTATCGTACGCGATAGAACCTCTCGTGTGATTAAAATTATTTCAGTTTATAGTTTTTGGAACAAAAAAAACAACGTATGAAAAATATTTCATATTTCTTATGCACTCTCTCCTGAAATGCTTGGATTCCTCGAAGCAAATCCAACGAGCACAGAAAATGCAACCGTTTCGATTTCGTTTAAGATATATTATGAATACCAACCAGTGCTAACCCAGTAAAGGATTTGAGACAGAAGAAGAACGAGACATGTTTCAGTCGCGGCAACCATTCATCTGTCATTGTGACATTCAAGGAAAGAAATTGCGCGTCAAGTGTAATTTCTGTAAAGGAGGATTTTTGCAAGTTTGAAAACATTTCCAAAAATAAGTTCTTCATTATTGTAAGCAAATTTCATAGTAAACAAAATAGAAATATCAATTATTTAAAGGGGTCAAAAATGGTCCAACCACACTAATAGTCGAGGCAGAGATCGTTAAAACATCGATCGATAAAAGCAAATAAATAAAAATGAAGTAAATATTAAAACACATACCGGATGTATATTGCAATAGAGTGAGGACAGTGACGTTTGAGTGTTTTTTGCTGTAACACTTTGTTGTAAAGAAGAAAAGAAATTGTTGAGATAAGCAAATTTCACGTAAACAGATTAACGGAACTCTCCTATTCTTTTGATTTAAGTCAATTAATCCTTCCTTTAGTTTGTTACGCGCACTTTTCATATGACAGAAGAGATTGCTTGCGATCCATATGCGGAAGTTTTAAGAT